>NC_084468.1:102016309-102328333 GCF_027409185.1 Cynocephalus volans | reverse complement strand
GAGCTGGAGTAGCCATTTTTCTATGTGATAAAATAGACTTTAAACTAAAAACCATAAAAAGAGATAATGAGTGCCACTACATAATGATAAAAGGGTTGATCCATCAAGAAGACATAACAAACATAAATATATATGCACCCAATGTTGGAGCAGCCAGATATATAAAGCAAACTCTATTAGACTTAAAGAAGGAAATCAACACTAATACCATAATAGCAAGGGACCTGAACACCCCACTATCAATATTAGACAGATCATCTAGGCAAAGAATCAGAAGAGAAACAGAAGATCTAAACAACACTCTAGACCAATTGGACTTGGCAGAAATCTACAAAACATTCCATCCAACAACCTTAGAAAATTCATTCTTCTCATCAGCACATGGATCATTTTCCAGGATAGAGAATCACAAATCAAGTCTCAACAAATTCAAAAAAACTGGAATTATCCCATGTATTATTTCAGACCACAATGGATTAAAATTAGAAATCAATAACAAATGAAATTCTGGAAACTATTCAAAACATGGAAATTAAACAGCATTCTACTTAATGGCATATGGGTCAAAGCAGATATAAAACAGGAAATCAAAAAATTTATTGAAACTAATGAAAACAATGATACATCATACCAAAACCTGTGGGTTTCTGCAAAAGTAGTATTAAGGGGGAAATTTATCACATTAAATACTTACTTCAGAAAGATGGAAAGAAAGCAAGTGAACAACCTAAAAGTTCACATTAAAGAACAAGAAAAACAAGAACAATCCAAACCCCAAAATTAGGAGACAGAAAGAAATCATTAAGATCAAAGCAGAACTTAATGAATTTGAAACCCCAAAAATGATACAAAAGATCAGTGAATCAAAAAGTAGTTTTTTTGAAAAGATTAGTAAAATTGACAAAACATTAGCATGGCTAACTAAAAAAAGAAGAGAGAAGACCTAAATAACAAAAATTAGAAATGAAAAAGGTGATATTACAACTGATATCTCTGAAATACAGGAATCATTTGAGACTACTATAAAAAACCATATGCCAACAAATTTGAAAATCTGGAAGAAATGGATAAATTTCTGGACAAACACAAACTACCAAAACTGAGCCAAGAGGATGCAGAAAATCTGAACAGACCAATAACAATAAAAGGGATTGAACCTGCTATCAGAAAGCTCCCAAAAAAAGAAAAGCACAGGACCAGATGGATTCACCACAGGATTCTACCAAAAATTCAAAGAGGAATTGAAACCAGTTCTCTACAAACTATTCCAAAAGATTGAAACAGAGGCAATTCTCCAAAACTCATTCTATGAAGCAAACATGACTCTGATACCAAAACCAGGTAAAGATAGAACTAAAAAAGGACACTACAGGCCAATATCCTTGATGAATATAGATGCAAAAATACTCAATAAAATACTAGATAACAGAATACAGCAACACATATGCAAAATTATACACCACGATCAAGTGGGATTCATCCCAGGGATGCCAGGTTAGTTCAACATATGCACATCAATAAATGTGATACACCATATCAATAAAAAGAAACACAAGGACCATATGATCATCTCTATAGATGCTGAAAAAGCATTTGATAAAATTCAGCACTCATTCATGATAAAGACTCTCTGCAAGTTAGGTATAGATGGAAAGTATCTCAACATAATTAAAGCCATATATGACAACCCAAGGCCAATATCATCCTGAATGGGGAAAAGCTGAAAGCTTTTCCTTTAAGAACAGGAACTAGACAAGGATGCCCACTCTCACCACTCCTATTCAACATAGTGTTGGAAGTACTAGCCAGAGCAATCAGAGAAGAGAAGGAAATAAAGGGCATCCAGATTGGAAAAGATGAAATAAAACTGTCCCTGTCTGCAGATAACATGATCCTAAATATTGAACAGCCTAAAGCCTATATGAAAAAAATCTCTTGGAGTTGGTAAATGATTTCAGCAAAGTTGCAGGATTCAAAATCAACACACAAAAATCAGTAGCATTTCTATTCTCCAATAGTGAACATGCAGAAAGAGAAATCAAGAAAGCCTGCCCATTCACAATAGCCACCAAAAAAATAAAGTACTTAGGAATAGAGTTAACAAAGGATGTGAAAAATCTCTATAATGAGAACTACAAACCACTGCTGAGAGAAATTAAAGAGTACACAAGAAGATGGAAAGATATCCCATGCACTTGGATTGGAAGAATCAACATTGTGAAAATGTCCATACTACTCAAAGTGATATACAAATTCAATGCAACCCACATCAAAATTCCAATGACATTTTTCTCAAAAATGGAGAAAACTATTCAGACATTTATATGTAATAACAAAAGACCATGCATAGCCAAAGCAATTCTAATAAAAAAAATAAAATAAAGCTGGAGGCATAACACTACCTGACTTTAAACGATACTACAAAGCTATAATAACCAAAACAGCATGGTACTGGCATAAAAAGAGACACACTGATCAATGCAATAGAATAGAGAATCCAGAAATCAACCCACCTACCTACAGCCATCTGATCTTTGACAGAGGCACCAAGCCTATACACAGGGGAAGAGACTGCCTATTCGGCAAATGGTGATGGGATAACTGGATATCAGTATGCAGGAGAATGAAACTAGACCCATACATCTTACCATATACTAAAATCAACTCAAAATGTATTAAAGAATAAAATATACACCCTGAAACAATAAAACTTGTTAAAGAAAACATAGGAGAAACACTTCAGGAAGTAGGACTGGGCACAAACTTCATGAATACGACCCCAAAATCATGCACAACCAAAGGAAAAATAAAGAAGTGAGATTATATCAAAACTAAAAAGCTTCTGCACAGCAAAAGAAACAATTAACAGAGTTACGAGACAACCAACAGAGTGGGAGAAAATATTTGAAAAATATACATCTGACAAAGGATTAATATCCAGAATATACAAGGAACTCAAACTACTTAAAAAATGGGCAAAAGAGCTAAGTAGGCATTTCTCAAAGGAAGATATACAAATGGCCGAGAGACACATGAAAAAATTCTCAACATCACTCAGCATCCGGGAAATGCAATTCAAAACCACACGGAGATACCACCTCACCCCAGTTAGGATGGCTAATATCCAAAAGACAGTGAATGACAAAAGCTGGTGAGGTTGCTGAGAAAAGGGAACTCTCATACATTGTTGGTGGGACTGCAAAATGGTGTGGCCTGTATGGAAAATGGTATGGGGGTTCCTCAAACAATTACTGATATATCTACCATATGATCCAGCTATCCCACTGCTGGGAATATACCCAGAGGAATGGAAATCATCAAGTCAAAGGTATACCTGTTCCCCAATGTTCGTTGCAGCACAATTTACAATTGCTAAGAGTTGGAACCAGCCCAAATGTCCATCATCAGATGAGTGGATATGGAAAATGTGGTACATCTACACAATAGAATACTACTCTGCTATAAAAAAGAATGAAATACTGCCATTTGCAACACATGGATGGATCTAGAGAGAATTATGTTAAGTGAAACAAGTCAGGCAAAGAAAGAGAAATATCACATGTTCTCACTCACTTGTGGGATCTAAAATTAAATAAATAAATACACAAAAATATAAATATACACATAAACTGCGGGGGCTGGGGGGAAGACACAACAATTACAATTCCTTGAAGTTGATACTAAAAGCAAACAGATATGAGGTTGTTGGGAGGGAGAGGGGACAGGGAGGAGGAAGGGTGGTTTCCATAATGGGCCACAATAATCAACCACATTGTATATGGACAAAATAAAATAAAATTTTTTTAAAAAGAGAGAGGACCTAAATAACAAATATTAGAAATGAAAAATTAGACATTCCGAACTATATCATAAAAATACAAAGAATCATATTAGGGACTATTATAAACAACTATACACCAATAAATTTGAAAACCTGGAGGAAGTGGATAAAATTTATGGACACATACAAACTAACAAGGCTGAACCAAGAAGAAATAGAAAACGTG
This sequence comes from Cynocephalus volans, assembly GCF_027409185.1. Classification (NCBI taxonomy): domain Eukaryota; kingdom Metazoa; phylum Chordata; class Mammalia; order Dermoptera; family Cynocephalidae; genus Cynocephalus; species Cynocephalus volans. Next base: position 102,324,326 of record NC_084468.1, on the reverse strand, counting down.
AACAGAACAATAACAAGCAATGAGATTGTGCAGTAATCAGCAGACCCCCAGCAAATAGCCCAGTTCCACAGGGCTTTACTGCTGAATTCTACCAAACTTTTAGGGAGGAATTAATACAAATTCTCCTTAAACTATTCAAAAATATTGAAACAGAGGCCATTATCCTGAACTCATTCGATGAGGCTAGCATCACCATGATACCAAAACCAAAGATACAACAAAAAAAAGAAAACTATAGGCCAATATCTTTGATGAACACAGATGCAAAAATTCTCACTAAAATACTAGCAAATAAAAAACAGCAACATATCCAAAAAATTATACACCACAATCAAGTAGGATGCATTTCAGGGATGCAAGGATATTTCAACATACACAAGTCAATAAATGTAATAGGCCACATCAACAAAATCAAGAACAAAAAACATATGATTATCTCAACAATTGTAGAAAAAGCATATGACAAAATTCAACATCCCTTCATGATAAAGACTCTCGGCAAATTAGGTATAGAAAAAAGTATCTCAACACAATAAAAGTCATATATGATAAACCCACCATCCTAAATAAGGAAAAGATGAAAGCTTTTGCCTTAATAACAGGAATAAGACAAGGTTACCCACTCTCACCACTACCATTTAACACAGTACTGCAAGTACTAGCCAGAGCAATCGGGCAAGAGAAAGGAATAAATGGCATCCAGATTGGAAAAGATGAAGTCAAATTGTCCCTATTTGCAGATGACAAGATCCTGTATATGCAAAAGCCTAATGACTCTACAAAAGAACTCACAGAGTTGATAAATGATTTCAGTAAAGTAGCAGAATACAAAATCACCATGAAAAAATCAGTAACATTTTAATATTCCAACAATGAACTAGCAAAATAAGAAATCAAGAAAGCTAACCCATTTACAATAGCTACCAAAAAGAATAAAATATGTAGGAGTAAATTTAACCAAGGAGGTGAAAAAGCTTCTATTAGTTCATTTCTGTTGTTTGTAACAAAATATACTGATTGGGTAATTTGCGAAAAAATGAAATGTATTGCTTACAGTTTCAGAGGCTGCAGTGTCTAAAGTCCAGGGAACATACCTGGTGAAGGCCTTGGTGGTGGTGACTGTGACTCCGGGGTCTCACATGGCAGAGCAGAGAGAGAGATAGCTTCTCCTGCACTCTCCTTTTAAAGCCCTCAGAACCATACTCATGACTACCATTTTTATTCCATTCACTATGTATGGTCCTCAGAATCTAATCACCTCTTCAAAACCCCACCTTGCAATTACCATAATAAGATTTCCCTCCCTCTTAAGTCACAGTAGGGATTAAGTACTGGGGGACATTAAACCCAAGGCAGATGTCTACAATGAGAACTACAAATCACTGCTGAGAGAAATTGAAGAGGACACAAAAAGAAAGAGAGGGAAAAAAAAGGAAAGACTTTCTATGCTCCTGGATTTGAAAAACTAACACTGTGAAAATGTCCATACTACCCAAAGCAATTTACAGATTCAATGCAATCCCCTCAAAATACCAATGACATTCTTCACAGAAATAGAGAAAAACAAACCTAACATTCATATGGAAGAATGAAAGAATCCGAAAAGCCAAAGCAATCCTGAGCAAAAAAAAAATTCAAGCTGGAATCATACCACTACCTGACTTCAAATTGTAATACAAAGTCATAGTACCCAAAACAGCCTGGTACTGGTGTATAAAAAGACATTGGGGCAATGGAACAGCATAGAGAACTCAAAAATCAATCCACATGCTTATAGCCAACTGATCTTTGACAAAGTCACCAAGAACATACACTGAGGAAAAGACTGCCTCTTTGATAAATGGTGCTGAGAAAACTGGACATCCATATGTAGAAGAATGAAACTAAACCCATCTCCTCATATAACAAAATCAACGCAAAAAGGATAAAAGAATTAAACATAAGCTCTGAAACTATTAAATTCCTAAAAGAAATCATCAGGGAAACACTTCAGAAAGTAGGGCTGGACAAAGACTTTAACAATATGGACTTTAAGAATGTGCAAAAGCACAGGCAGTAAAATGGAAAAATTTAAAAAATGGGATTATATCAAACTAAAAAGCTTCTGCACAGCAAAAGAAATAACTAACAGAGTGAAAAAACAGCCTATATAGAGAGGGAGAAAAATTTTGCAAACTATCCATCTGACAAAGGATTGATATCCAGAATATAAAAGAAACTGGAACAACTTAACAGTCAACAACAACAACAAAAAATCATAATTGAAATATGGTCAAAGTTGCTGAATAGGCATTTCTTAAAGGAAGCTATAAAATGGCAAACAGACACATGAAAAAATGCTCAACATCACTATCAGGGAAATGCAAATCAGAATCACATTGAGATATCATCTCACTTGAGTTGGGCTGGCTATTGTCAAAAAGACAGAGAATAACAAATGCTGGAGAGGATGCTGAGAAAGGTGAACCCTCCTACACTGTTGGTGGGACTGTAAAATAGTGTAGCCATTATGGAAAATGGTATGGAGCTTCCCCAAACTACTACAGCTAGAACTGCCTTATGATTCAACAATTCCACTGCTGGGTATATACTCAAAGGAATGGAAATCGTCATGCCGTAGGGATATTGCACTCCCATGTCTATCACAGGTCTATTTACAATAGCCAACCAACTAACTGGATAAGGCAGATGTGCTATATTTACACAATGAAATATTACTCTGCCATAAAAAAGAGTGAAGTACTTCTATTCATAGCAATATGTATAAACTTAGAGAAAATTATGTTAAGTAATATAAGCCAGGCATAGAAAGAGAAACACCACATGTCCTCACTCATAAGTGGAAGCTAAAAAATAAACAAATAAATAAAAAGAAAGAAAGAAACAACTATCACAATGATATGTTGAAATTTCAAAAAGGGAAAACAGAACTGAGGTTACCAGAGGTGGTGCAGGAGGGAGGTGGGTGTGAGGGAAGAGTTGGTAAGGCACCACAAAAAACAATTACAAAGTATCATGTTGAATATACTAAGAATCCTCATTTCAGCATCACACATTGCACACAGGTGTTGATATTCAGCAGTATACTCCACAGACAATGTACAATCAACTATGTTTCAATAATAAAAAATTTAAAAAATATGTTAAGTGAAATAAGCCTGACACAGAAAGGGAAATACTATATGTCCTTACTCAAAGTGGGATCTTAAAAAGATAAACTGAAAAGAAAGAGAGAGAGAGAGAGAGAGAGAGAGAGAGAGAGAGAGAGAGAGAGAGAGAGAGAGAAGAAAGAAAGAAAGAAAGAAAGAAAGAAAGAAAGAAAGAAAGAAAGAAAGAAAGAAAGAAAGAAAGAAAGAAAGAAAGAAAGAAAGAAAGAAAGAGAAAGAAAGAATCACCAATAATACATTGAACATTCAGAAGGAAAGAACAAAAAACTGTGGTTACTAGAGGTGGGGAAGTGGGAGGAGGAAAGGGCATTAAGGAGAAATTGGTTAATGAACAGAAAGAATGATTACGTTTTGTAGTGATGAATGTATTAAGAATACATTCTAATTATGAATGTATTCTAATTATGTTGATTTGATCATCACATACTATACACAGGTATTGATAACCAACCCTGTACCCCACAAAAAGGTATAATCAATTGTTTCAATAAAAATAAGAATAAGCAAATATCTATCTCTTTAACCTCAAATACCTGAGTAATTTTGAAGTAAATTTCCTAATTTTCATTCTTTTTGTGGAAAGTGAGCTTTATTGTCCTCGCATGAAAATTCAATCTAGTCCAAACTTACATTGGTACACACACGTACAAATAAATGCTGTCTGTGTATAATTATTTGCACTTCTAAAATTAATATTGCTTTAATGTTTTTGTCATTTATTTTGCGATATAAAAATTAAAGGATGTATTGAGATATATTTTAAAGGCAATTTTAAGATAGTTTATAAGTATTTCTTATGTTTTTCCATTTTTGTCCATCAACAATATGTACCTTGCTCAGAATTCATCTCTGTGCTAAAAATGGCAATTATCACCTAATCTTCCTACTTCCAAACTTAACCCATCAAACCGCTACCCAGCTGGCTACCAGAATTATCATTTTAAGGATAAAAAATTAATTATTTGATTCACATAATCATATTCCCACAATATAAATTTTAACTTCCCTTCTGTGACACATAAAATCCGCCATCCTTCCATACTCTCATCTTTTCTGTTGCCCTTCCTGATTCATCATCATCATTATCAATTGTAATAAAGACAAACTGCTTCCTGTTTCACAGTCTTGTTTTATTCTTTTGTATCTTCCTTTATGTTTCCTATACAAATGGACCAACTTCCCCCTAAATATAATTATAGTTTTTTTTTCTTTTTTCCATTTTATCCTTAAATTGTCACCTGTTTCCAGAAATCCTGGCCATATCCAATCCCCTGTCTTCTTCACACACCTTACTCAGCTTGGATTGCCTCTCCTCTGTTCTTCATAATATCCTACATTTCCACCTACTTATTCACCTCTGTCTCCTTTTATTGTCACTAGACAACAAACTCCTTAAAGAAGAAAAGCTAATTTTACTTGTATTGATATATTCAGTTCCTGACATATATATGTATGTGCATGCAATTATACACATATATATAATGTGTATATGTACATATAACAGTATATAAATGCATACACGTATATACATAAATATATCATTTAAATGCCACTAAGGAAACTGAGCTAATTAACTTGTCCCTGTGGTAAGTGTAGAGCACAGATTTATTTATTTATTTTTAATTTTATTTTATTAATATTATTTTTTTACATTCTATGATGTTGTTGCAGAGCAGTTGAGAGGGGAAAGGGGAAGGAAACGTGATGGAAGAAGGAGGAAGGAGGAGGGGCAGGATCGAGGCCTGTGGCATCCCCTACATTCTCACAGGGGAGACTGGGGGGCTTCCAGCAGTGGCTTTATTATTGCTGGTCTGGGTGCAGATGTCAGGGGTTGTGGCAAAAGCCCTCGCCTCCACCCTTGGGACTGGTTGCAGGTGTTGGAGGGCATTGCTGAGGCCCCCAGCCCTCCCCCTTTTCTGGCTTGGCAGCCCAGGGGAATTCCAGTCCTTCTAGTTGTTACAGGTGTTTGGTGAAATGAGACCTTTACTGATTAATATCAAACTCTATCTCTGGTTGTGGGTACTTTGTTTTTTCTTTTGGAAAAAGGGTTTGCTGTTGGATTATTTACTGTTCCCACCACTTAAATTCTGCACTGGAACTAATTTGTTGTCCTTTGTTTACTTCTAAAATGGCAAAACTTCCTGTAGGGACCAGCACTTGAGCTCTGTGGTTGAGCTAAATAGTTGCTTTGCTTCTGATTCCTTAGGGAAGGCTTTTTGTGCAGCTCAGGTTTTAATGGCTGACTTTATAGGTACTTCTGGGTCTAGTGAAATCTGGTGCACCTGTATTGTATAGAAACACTGGTCTTGGCCTGAGTCTTTTAATCAAACTGCACCCCTTGCAATTCTATATTCCTGACCAGTCTCCTCTGAGTGGTCCTACGCTGATTGGGAGGTAGATTAGCTGTCCTTGCTGTGCCCCAGTGTTCCCCTGGTGGGCCCATCTTCCTCACCGCCCATGTAGAGCACAGATTTAAACCCAAGAATCCTTGAGTCAAAACTATGCTCCTCTACTATGCTGCATGTCTATAATTGATTTATCATAATTAAATGGCATGAACATTCATAAGATAAATGAGTTAGTATCATATTTTAAACACCGGCCTTTTTTCCATTTTTCCTCTGAAAGTATGTTCATACCAAAAAAAAAAATACCTTTTAAAAAATTATTAAGCATGTTAATATGCTGACTTCAGATTAAATTATTTAAATTAATGTATAATTATGGGATTGATAAATAATATCCATAATTTTAGCTAAAACTAATGTGTTATCAGAGTTCAAACATGTTATAAAAATTGAATAAAAATTTTAAGTGATTAATTTTTACTGATATATTTTAATATTTAATTTATTCACTTTTTAAATTGACATTCAATAGTACATTTTTATGAAGTAAAGAGTAATATTTCAATAAATGTATACACTTAATCAAATCAGACTAATTAACAAATACATTAGCAAAAATGTTTATCATTTATTTGTGGTGGGAACATTTGAACTTCAATCTTCTAGTTATTTGAAAACACACAATAAATTATTGTTAATTATAAGCACCTACCACAACTACAGAATACTAGAACTTATTCTTCCTATCTAGTGATAATTCTACATCTGACAACTACTCTCTCCCTATACTGCCTTCCCTCTACAATTTCCAACCTCTAGTAACCTCAATTATACTCTACTTCTATGAGCTCACTTCTTTATACATCCCACATAGAGTGACGTGTAGTATTTACCTCTATGTGCCTGACTCTTTTCACTTAACATAATGTCTTCCAAGCTAACCCATGCTGCCACAAATGACATGATTTTATTCCCTTTTATGGCTGAGTAGTATTCCATTGCATATATATGCCACATATCTTTTTATCCATTCATCTGTCAACAGACACATAGGTTGATTCCATATCTCGGCTATTGTGAATAGCACTGCAACAAACATGTGGTACTGGTATCTCTTTGTTATACTGACTTTCCTTCCTTTGGATAAATGCCCAGTAGTAGGATTGCTAGGTCACATGGTAATTCTTTTCTTAGTTTTCTGAGTAACCTCCATACTGTTTTCCATAATGGCTATATTAATTTACATTCCCACCAGCACTGTATGAGTCCCCTTTTCTCTGCATCCTTACCAGCATTTGTTGTTTGTTGTGCTTTTGATAAGGGCCTTATTAACTGGAGGTGATATCTCACTGTGGTTTTGATTTGCCTTCCCTGGTGAATAGTGCTGTTGAGCATTTTTCATATAACTGTTGGCCATTTGTATGTCTTCTTTTGAAAAATGTCTATTCAGGTCATTTGCCCATTTTTAATTAGATTCTTTGATTTTTTGCTATTGAGTTTCTTGTATGTTATGATTAATCCCTTGTCAGATGAAAAGTTTGCAAATAATTTGTTCCCATTGTGTAGGATGTCTCCTCATTCTTGAATGTTTTCTTGCTTTGCAGAAGCTTTTCAGTTTGTTGTAATTCCATAAGTCTATTTTTTCTTTTGTTGTCTGTGCTCTAGTTTTTTTTCTCCATAAATCTAAATATGCCCAGACGATTGTCTTGGAGTATTTCCCCTATGTTTTCTTCTAATAATTTTATAGTTTCAGGTCTTACATTTAAGTCTTTAATTGATTTTGAGTTGATATTTGTATACAGTGAGAGATAGAGGTTTAGTTTCATTATTCCTCTAATGGATAGTCAGTTTTCCCAGCAACAATTATTGAAAAAGCTATCCTTTTCCCACTGTATGTTTTTGGTACCTTAGTGAAAAATCATTTGACTATAGATGCGTGGATTTATTTCTAGGTTCTCTATTCTGTTCTGTTGGTTTAATGTGTGTGTGTGTGTTTTATAACAGTACAATGTTGTTACAGGTATTCAGGGAGTGTAATGCCTTCCACTTTGTACTTTTTGCTCAAGATTACTTTGGCAATTAGGGAATTTTTGTTGTTCCATATAAATTTTAGAATTTTTTTCTATTTCTGTGAAAAATGTCATTGATATTTTGTTAAGAGTTGTGTTGAACCTGTATAGTGCTTTGGGTGTTATTTACATTTTCACAACATTAATACTACCAATCCATTAGCACGAAATGTTTTTCTGGGTGTGTGTGTGTGTGTGTGTGTGTGTGTGTGTGTGTGTGTGTGTGTGTGTGTGTGTGTGTGTGTGTGTCCTCTTTAATTTATTTCATCAGTGTTTTCATTGTAGGGATCTTCCACATTCTGGGTTAAATTTATTCCTAGGTATTTTATTTTTTTGGTGGCTATTGTATATAGGATTGAATTCTTGATTTTTCTGCTAGTTTGTTGCTGGTGTATAGAAATACTACTGATTTTTGTATATTGAGTTTATGCTATGCAACTTTACTGAATGTATCTGTTCCAAGAGATTTTTGGTTGAGTCTTTAGGTTTTTCTGTGTATAAGATTATGCCATGTGCAAACAGGGACAATTTAACTTTCCCCTTTTTTATTTGGATGCCCATATTCCTTTCTCTTGCCTAATTGCTCTGCATAGAACTTCCAGTACTATGTTAGATAGGAGTGGTGAGAGTGAGCATTCTTGTCGTGTTCCTGTTCTTAGGGAAAAAGCTTTCTACTTTTCCCTGTTTCGAATGATGTTTGCTGTGTCCTTGTCTTATTTGAGTATCCAGGTGATGATCACCTCATAGAATAAATTTGGATTAATTCCCTCCCTTTTTTATTTTTTGGGAATTGTTTCCAAAGAATTGGTGTTAGTTCTTGAAAAGTTTGGTAAAATCCATCAGTGAAGCCATTTGTTCCCAGCTTTTCTTTGTTGGGAAATTTTTATTACTGAATAACCTTATTTCTTATCAGTGGCCTGTTGAGTTTTCTATTTCATCTTGGTTCAGTCTTGGTACGTTATATGTGTCCAGGAGTTTATCCATTTTCACTAGGTTTCCCAGTTTGTTGGTGTAAAGTAGTTTATAATAGCCTCTAATTATCCTCTGTATTTCTGCAGTATCAGTTCTAATGGCTCCTTTTCTGTTTCTGATTTTGTGTTTCCTCTTTCTTTCTTAGTCTAGCTAATGGTTTGTCAATTTGTTTACCTTTTTAAAAGCAACTTTTTGTTTGTTGATGTTTTTTTTTTTTTTCGGTCTCCATTTAATTTACTTCTGCTCTGATCTTTATTATTTTTTTCATCTCCTATTATTTTGGGATTGGTCTGTTTTTGCTTTCTATTTCTTGAGGTGCAATGTTAAGTTGTTTACTTGAAATATTTCTACCTTTTGATGTAAGCATTTATTGCCATGAACTTTTCTCTTAGTACTGCTTTTTCAGTGTTCTGTAAGGTTTGGTATTTTGTGTTTTTATTTTCATTTGTTTCAAGAATTTTTTTTTTCACTTTTTACTTCTTCATTGACCTATTGGTCATTTATGAGCATGTTGTCTGGTCTCCATGTGTTTGTAAAGTTTCTAAAGGTTTATACTTTAATTCTGTTGTAATCTTTAAAGTTACTGGATATAATTTTGATTTTTAAAAATTTTCTGAGACGTCATTTGGGGCATAATATGGAATCTATCATGGGGAATGTTCTATGTGCTAATGAGAAGATTGTATATCCTGCAGCTGTTGGATAGAATATTAAGTTCATTTGCTCTATGTTGCAATTTAAACCCAAAGTATTTTTTGTTATTGTTGATTTTCTGTCTAGATAATCTTTTCAATCGTCAGCATAGGATGTTGAAATTCTTGCATTAAGGTCTCTTTATTTACCTTTAATAATATCTGCTGTATATATCTGGGTGTTCTGATGTTGAGTGCATATATATTTAGAATTGTTATACCCTTTTGCTGAATTGATCCCTTTATCATTGTATAACCACCTTGTTTGTTTCTTTTTGGTTTTAAAAACAGACTATTTTATCAGATATGAGTATAGCTATTTCTACTCATTTTTGTTTTAATTTGCTTGGAATACCTTTTTCCATTCTTTCACTTTTAGTCTATGTCTATCTTTATAGGTGAAGTGAGTTTCATGTAGGCAATGTATAATTGAGTTTTTTTTAAATTAATTCAGCCATTCTAAATCTTCTAAATGAGAATTTCAATCTGTTTACATTTAGCGCTGTTACTGAAGGATGTATGCTTATTTATGTCATTTTGTTAATTGATATATGGTTGTTTTGTAGATCCTTTGTTTACTTCTTTTTTATTATTTTTCTATGGAGTTTGTTAGTTTTCTGTAGTAATAAGATATTAATTCTTTCTCTTTATCATTTTCAGATATGTTCTACCATGAGTTTCAGTCTTTTGCACGAATTTTTATCATGGTAGTTATTGTCCTTCCATTTCCACCTATAAGACTCCCTTAAGAATTACTTGTAGAGCTGGTCTAGTGGTGATGAATTCCCTCATTTTTTGCTTATATGAGAAATAATTAATTTTTCTTTATTTTCTGAAGGATAGATTTTCTAGTTATAATATTCTCATTCTTGGCCACAATTTCTTTTAACACTTTCATTATATTATCCCATTTCTCCTGGCTTGTAGGGTTGCTGTCAAAAAAAAAAAATGTTATTAGTCTGATGGAGATATCTTAATATGTGACTTGATGACATTTTCTAGCTATTTTTAGAATTCTCTTTGTCTTTGATTTTTAATAGTTTTATGAATACGTACATCAAAGAGAATTTTTTTTAGTTAAATCTGTTTGGGAATTTTTGAGCTTCTTGTTTCTGGTTGTCCACAGCTCTTACAAGACTTGAGAAATTTTCAGCTATTATTTCATTAAATAAGTTTTTAACAACTTTTTTATTCTCCTCTTTCTAAAACAGCCATAAGTCAAATATTTATTCACTTAAAGTTATCCCATAAATCTTGTAGGCTTTCGTTCTTTATTATTATATTTTACTTATTTATTTATTAATTTTAAAAAATTATTTCAAGAGACCTGTCTTTAAGTTAAGAAATTCTTTCTTGTCTTTGATCTAATTTGTTAACATTCTCAGTTGCATTTCTTATTTCATTCAATGTTTTTTTCATTTTCTGTTTGCTTCTTTTTTATGATATCTATCTCTTTGTTAAATTTCCCATTTAAATCATAAGCTGTTTTTCTGTTTTTGTTGACATATCTATCTATATCCTTTTGCATCTTTCTCTGTTTTCTTAAGATTATTACTTTGAATCCCTTTTCAGTCATTACACAGATTTCCTTTTCCTTGAGATCTGTTCCTGAAGGATTATTGTGTTTTTTTGTGGATGTCATGTTTTCTCACTTTTTAATGTTCTTTGTACCCCTATGTTAATGTCTACACATCTGGTGGAAGTGTTGCACCTTTTAATGTTGTGTAGCAGCTTTTTTAGGGGAATGACTTTTACCTGTAGATGTGTTCCGTAATGTCAGTTGGGTAGAGTGTTCAGGCTTTGGTTCAGGATGAGTGCAATAGTATAGTTGTTATTTGATTTTTCAACTGTATTCAACATCAGAGGTGTCTGTGAGTACCTCAGTGGCCTAGGTTGTGTGTGTTTTTGGAGGCTGTGATGCAGATTTGCTGGGGGAAGGGCTTTTGGATGGGCCTATGTTTAGGTCCTGGGGGTGCACATAGGTTTGTATCAGCTCGTCTGGCCAGGGAGGTAGGACTACTGGTGGGGGCAGGTCTCAAGCAGGTCTGACCTCAAACCCTTTAGAGGAGTGCTCAAGCAATCAGGAGCTCCTCCACTGAAGTGAGTGGGGTCACTAAGGTTACAGGCAGGTCCTCAGGACTCAAGAGAAATGCTAGAGCTGTCTGCGACTCCCTATCTGAAGTAGGTAATCCTAGGTGGACTTTTTGGGTCTGTGGACAGAAACTTAAATCTTTGGGAGTAGTGATGGGCCACTCTGTAGTACCTCAGAAGGAGTGGGAAAACTTGGGCTGATGTGCTGGGGCTGAGGCAGGAACTGGGCTCCTGGGAGAGGTGCTGAGCTGCTCTGCATCCCTTCAGATGGAGTGGGTGAGCTTGGGTGGGGTTGGTGGAGATATAGGCCAGAACTTGGGCTCCCAGGAGAGGTGCTTGACTCTTCTGTAGCTCCTCAGCTAGAGAAGAAAACCTTGGGCATGGTGGCTGGGGCTGCAGGTAAGAACTCGGGCTCCCAGGAGAAATGCAGGTTGCTCTGAAGCTTCTCAGCTGTAGTGGGTGACCATGGGTGGGGTGGTTGGGACAGCAGGTGGAAACTTGGGCTCCTGCGAGTGGCCCTTGGGCACTCCACTGGAGTGGACAGGGCCACCAGCTGTGGTAAAGGGCCTGGAATGGTCTAGACAGCACACACATAAGCTTTCTTTGTCTTGGGGATGGCCTCTTCAGTATACCGAACACTCTGTTTCCTGGGTGCAGGGTGCTGTGGGTTCAGGTGCCAAGGTCACAGCTGCACTGCTGGGTCCAGCTTGTGTGTTGCTGCAGTCCTCTGGGTGGATGTGGTGGGATGTCTTCAGGGCTTTAGAAGTGTAGAGATGCTGGGGCTTCTGGGCCCCAGAGCAGAATGTACTCTGGCATTGACACTAATTCCTAAGTTTCACTCTCTTGTGGTACCCTGAGTCCCAGAAAATGGGAGAATTCAGTGTAACTTCTCTCTCGAATAATACAGTCACATGAGCTCCACAAAGCTCCCTATATTGGATACATAGCCTGAAAGTTCTGTGTGGCTCTCTTGTAGCTAGGATTGCAGTCCCTGTGGTGGGTATGTAGACTGCTGGGGATTTCCTGTTTACTTTTTACCACAGGAAGGAGTGTCTTCTGGCTCTGAGCAGATTCCAGACAGAGTGCTTCACTTTCCTTTTTATATTGCCACTGTGAGTCTCTGAGTCTTGGGGGATCTCATTTACTTCCTTGCTGAATTACAGTATTCTCTCCTAGACTCTATTTGACATGTTGTTAATTATTTATTTTGGGCTTTCTTTGAGGCAGAGGTGAGAGCTGAGTGCCTCTAGTCAGCCATCTCGTATTGCTCCCCAGAAAATCTATAGTATATATTTAAGGTGTTCGATATAACGGGCTTTTAAAATTTCCTAAAGTTTAAAGCCATTTATTTATTTTTAACATTTTCTAAATACATGAATGATGATATCAATTCATACATCCAAAATTATATCAGAGTAACTGTAAGAACATTTACTGTTTTAAAATGGAACTAAATTAACTATTTTTTTACACTGTTATCCGTTACATCACCAGACTTTCTTCTATCTGCCTAAAATATTATTTGTTGCCACAAATCTGGAGGCATTAAAAAAATAGAATCCCACATATAACATCCTACTTATGCAAATAATGCTGCTATATGAGAAAGACAAATACAATTTCCAACTGCATTCAGACACCCATGAAACAGTGAAGATTAATCAATTAAAACCCAATAGTTTAAGAAATATTTGAAATGTTAATATGTTCATGCAGTATCATTATGGATAACCTGTTCATAAAGTTGCTTCAAATTTCCCAGGACATTTGGTTGTTGAATCATTTTTTTACTTAACAATACCCATTGTCCTCAAGAAGAGTTTCTTCTACATTTTAATCAGTGTAATTATTATAATTTCTCAAACTAGTTTACATTGTTATTGTATTGGTCCATATCTATTATTTATAACAGAATACCTGAAACCAGGCAATTTATGAAGAAATGTAATTTATTTCTTACAGTTTTGGAGGCTGGGAAGCCTACAGTCCAGCGAGCACATCTGGTGAGGGACCAGAATTTCTTAGTGGAAATTCTCTAGAGGGTCTTGTGGTCACCAGGGTATCACCTGGTGAGAATGGGCCGAGCAAGAGAGCTAACATTCTCACTTGCTCTCCTTTTAAAGCCATCAGAACCATGCCCATGACAACTCATTAAGCCATCAACCCATTACTCCATGAATGGATCAATCCATTCATTAGGGAACTGTCCTCACAATCAATCACCTTTTAAAGACCTCACCATTAAATTACCATAATAGGACTTTCTACCTTTTTAACACTATTACAAAGGAGGTCAAGCTTCAATGAGTTTTGGGGGACATTCAATCCACAGAAGTTATATTAACAATTTCTTTCCTGATTATTAGTAAAATCTCTTCAGCACTTACATATAAAAAGGAGATTAAAGCAAGGGTAATAGAGCATGAAAGTTTTCTTAGATTTAATTATTTTGAAGAATTATTATTTTTGCTGTTGGTTTTATACCTGTTTTTAATTAAATCAATAAGTATAACTTAAACATAAATAGAACTTTACAATTTTATAAAAGTGTTTACATAATTCATTTAAGAGTTTGGCTCCAGGCCAAAATCCTATTTGTGATCTTTTGGGCCCTAACCATAGGCTAATAGGTGGCTTCAGCTGGCAGGCCTCACGGAGAAAGCTGAACTCCAACCAGACTTAGCACAAAACCAGCATGTTACTCTTTTCTGAAGGGCGGTGCAGTCAAGGACTCAGCCATTCCCCTCCTTCAAATTCCTTCCTCCCCGAATAGCCATGTTGATATGCCTGTCTGTATTCACCTTAGTTCAGGAACCTACATTCAGAGGAGCTTCTGCTTAGACCTCTTGGGGGTTAATAGGGGGAGGTTTGACTAAGACTCTTCTCCACACTGAGACAAGACTTTTCACTCCTAGCCCCCTTGCCCCAGGACCCTTAGGTCCATCAAATGGCAGTAGTTTCTGTCCAATTCTCCTCAGCAGTGAGAAGAGTACCCTGACCTGTGCCAAGTGTCATCTGACTAACATGGTACCACGGTATGGTGCCATGGGGAAAAAAGAAACATCTGTGCCTCTCTTTTTTTTTTTTTTTTTCCTTTTTGGTCTCTTGCTTACATTGTTGTTCAAAGTGAATAAAGACTCAATTATTATTTTCAGTTTGGTTTCTTGTCCTAATTGACCATTTGGATACCTCACAGTTAGACTCTTAATGTTATATTTCTCCCACCCTCACTGAAGAAAGTTGATCAACTATTGATTGTGTATATATCAAAAAGAAAATCTGATAATTATTTTAAAAATTATGTGCTATGAGTGTAAGACATGATTTTCTGAACTGACTTTTATTTTATTTTTTTTGTAGGTGGGGGCATCTCTGCTGTAAGTGGTTCCCCCTAATTCCAGAATTTGTGTGTGAACCTTAGTCTATATGTGAAAGCCTGCTGTTGTCTTGGAAGCCACATTAGCTGTTATCAAACTAAGGAAAAACGTTGGAAATAATTGAGGGAGTTGTTCAATTGTGTCTAACTAAGGGGGCAAATGTATTGATTTAGGTATGTGCTACAAGTGCAAAAATTGAGAAGATTATTTGGTTCCTGGTTCCTGCATAAGGATGACACGGACTCTTGCGTTCTCCACCTCTATTTCATGGCATTAATTTTGGCCTTTTTGATATAACATTTTGATACTTTAGAGATCATTTTTATTCGACACGATGTTGACTTAAACAGCATGTGGTCTCCTTCGTAATCAGGACCATGTCCTTTTCAACTTATTCATTAAGACCTGTCACATAACTGGCATTCTAGAACCTGGATAGTTTTTTATTGAAAATAAAACAAAAAATAATTTGCTAAATATGTATTGCTTCTAAGATTGTGCTGCACTAAATAGTTTGAATTTACTTATATATTTAATAAAAACAAACTGAGTTACATTAGGTATTAAATTATTCAGAGGAGAAACAATTTGCAGTACTTACGCTGGCCATGGATAGAATTCAATTCACAGCGGGCCGACCCCGTGGCGCACTCGGGAGAGTGCAGCGCTGGGAGCGCAGCGACGCTCCTGCCGCGGGTTCGGATCCTATATAGGAATGGCCGGTGCGCTCACTGGCTGAGTACCGGTCACAAAAAAGACAAAAAAAAAAAAAAAAAGAATTCAATTCACAGCAAGGTAGTAATCTCCAGAGTATGTAATTTTAAAAACAATTATTGATACTGCTTATCCTTATGAAGTGATTTGTATTTTACTCTAGAGATTTTTTTGAACCTATATATTACATTTGTTTTAACCTAAGGGTATGAATACTTGCATCAATATCAGTGACCAGTGATTCACTGTAAATAGTCCAGAAGGAGTAGGGGAAGAGGATGTAATTAGATGGATCTATGGCAGAGAGTTCTCCTCTCACCCTCACTAGGTTGCACTGCCATTAATTGCCTCCAATGTTTTATACCACTGATAAAACAAACATAAATAAAATATACAATAACAAAAAGAAAAGATCAACAGTCACTCTGCACCCCCTTCTTAAAAACATAATTTTATTGTAATTGTTGTATCTTTCTTTCTTTTTTATGTATTTATTTTTATTTTATTTTATTTCTTTTAGCACCCCCTTATGAGTGAGAACATATGGTATTTCTCTTTCTGTTCCTGGCTTATTTCACTTAACATAGTTTAATTTCATGTTCATGATCATGTTCCTGTTACTGCAAATGGCAAAATTTCATTCTTTTTATGGCTGAGTAGTATTCCATTGAGTGTATATACCACATTTTCCTTATCCAGTTGTCCATTGATGGACATTTAGGTTGCTTCCAACTCCTGGCTACTGTGAAAAAAGATACGATAAACATGGGAGTGCAAGTATCCATTCGACATAATTTCCATTTCTTTGAGTTAATACCCAACGGTGGGATTGCTTGATCGTATGGCAGTTCTATCTGTAGTTTCTTGAGGGACCTCCATACTGTTTTCCATGACGGCTGCACTAATTTACTATCCCACCAGCAGTGGAGGAGGGTTCCCCTTCCTCTGCATCCTCTCCAACATTTGTTAATCTGTTTTCTGTTTTTGTTTTTGTTTTTGATAATAGCCAGTCTAACTAGAATGGGATGATATCTCAGTGTGGTTTTAATTTGCATTTCCCTGAGGCATAGTGATGCTGAGCATTTTTTCACGTGTTTGTGGGCCATTTGCATATCTTCCTATGAGCAATGCCTGTTTTAGTTCCTTTGCCCAGTTTTTAATTGTGTGACATTCTTTTCTATTCAGATGTTTGAGTTCCTTGAATATTGTAGATATTATTCCCTTGTCAGATGCATAATTTGCAAATATTTTCTCCCACTCTTTATATTGTCTTTTCACTCTGTTGTTTCCTTTGCTGTGCAGAAGCTTTTTAATTTGATATAATCCCATTTGTTTATTTTTTGTCTTTTGTTACCTGTGTTTCGAGGGTCTTATAAAGTCTTTGCCCAGTCCTACTTCATGAAGGGCTTCCCCTATGTTTTATTTTAGGAGTTTTACAGTTTTATGTCCTACATTTAAGTCTTTAATATATTTTGGGTTGATTTTGGTATATAGGGAGAGGTACAGGTCTAATTTCATTCTTCTGTGTGGAACATTCAATAGGAGAGAACAGAACTGGGGTCAACAGAGGTGGAAAGGCAGAGAGGGAAAGTGGGTTAGCAAGAAATTGGTAAAGGACCACAAAAAGTGATTACATTGTGTAATGTTGAATATAATATTTACCCCGATTTGAACATCACATATTGCACACAGGTGTTGATATTCAACATAGAACTCCACAGATATGTAGTCAATAAATATGACTATGTTTCAATAAAATAAATACATGAATAACGAAAAAATTACCATGTTTATTTTGTATGTTCTTTTTTCGTAGAGTAATACAGTTCATGTTTTCAAACTTTTAATTTAGAAAACAATATACTGCAAAATTGTAGTTATTATCCCTGTGCCCCAGATAATTAGTCCTATATCTGGATGTAAACAATAAAGCATAGTATTTTGAAGAAAATTCTGAGAATATGTTATGAGCATTCAAGCCAATACACGAACTCTTTTTTCTTACCTTTTTTACACTAAGGGGGGTATGTTATTAACAATGTTAAGTACTTTGCTTTTTCTTGCATCAGTATGTATTTTATATATTTTATGTCTGTATATCTTTGTGGATAATTTATATCAGCATAAAAAACACTTTCCTCATTTGTATTTTCAGCTACATAGAAGTTTTATTGATATATCATAATTATTTATCCTGTCTCCAATTGATAAAGATCTTGTTTTAACATTATTTGCTATCAGAGATAATGATGCAATCAAGGATGGTGCAATAAATAACCCTGCATATATTATTTTTATGTGTAGAAATTCACCTGTGAAATCAATTTCTTCGAATGAAGATTGCTAGGCCAAACAATTGTACGATGGCCTCTTTTAAATATATAATTATAAATAAATGCTTTATTCTAATCAGTCATGTTGAACCCTAGAATGTTAGCTCTGTAAATTTGTGATAAAATTTAGTGCTGCTCCAAAGTGTAATTAACTATTTTGCATCATGTCACCTTTCCTGTTATTGAACAAATAAATTCAATGGACTTTTTGACATGCCATGTTGTGTGTGTGTGTGTGTGTGTGTGTGTGTGTGTGTATCCACCTCTGTGTCCTTAATTTACTTACTTTCTCTGGAACTCTTGACACCATTAATTATTCTATTATTGGCATCTATACCACCACTTTCTCCTAGCTTATACCATTATACCTGTGGCTACTCCTTATCATTTTTTTTGGGGGGGGGGTTCAAATTTCTAAATATAATTGTTGGAGTGCCTTATGTACTGCTCTTACTCCCTATCTAAATAATCTCATCTGATCCCTTGTTTTTACCTACTATGCTAAATCCTCCCAAATAGATATACCCAGCATTGATCTTCAGATGCGCATGTTAAATGGCCTTTTTGTATGACTAAGCACGTCTCTGTTTTCAATGCATTTCATCACCACACATTCTGTTGAAAATGCCAGAGTCCACTACTAATGTACATGTCTAGGTCAAAATTATCTCTTAGCTAGACTATTCACTAGGCTCTTACCCTTTCTCTATTTTTGTCCCCCTAATCCATTCTTCACAAAGCAGACATTTGATTGTTTACCTGTGTAAGTCAACTAATGTCACTTCTCTTCTTAGTCATGCCGTGGCTTCTCGTTTCCCTTGCTTTCTTTTCATACGTCATCCTGAACTTCATTCTCTAGGCTTCCAAAACAATGGCCACATTTATATTTCATCATCCATTTATGAAATGTTTATTGAACATCTACTATGTGTCAATCTTTACTTTCAGTGCTGGGAATGCTGCAGGGAACAAAAAGAAAAAGAAAAAGTCCCGGTTTTTATAACACTTAGTTTTTATTGGTGGAAAACAAATGTGCAAATGAATATGTAATATGGCAAGTGGTAGAAGATGTGAAGAATGAGGAAAAAATAGGTTTAGTGTCATAATGTGATGCAGTATTTTCAACAGGATTGCAAGTGAAAGTCACAGATATAACTGGGGAATAGCACTGGAGGATGAAAGAAGAGCAATTATAAAGGTCCTACGGTTAATAATGTTCTTGATGTACTAAAGGAAGGATATGACCAGTGGGGCTGGAAAGGTATTTGTGAGGAAGATGGGAGAAGAAATTGAGGTAAGATTATGAGGAGGGGGAAGATCACGTAGTCTTGTTTGACATTAAAGTTCTTTGTCTTTTGTTGTGAGAATAGAACTACCGGGGAATAGTACGAAGCAACACGACGTGACCTAACTTCAGTTTTGGAAAGATCATTCTCAGAGAAATGTGGAAAACATACTGGGTGGATGCAGGGACAAGGATAAAAGGAAGGAAACTCTTAGGAGCCTAATACAAAAATCTAAGTGAAGATGGTGATGCCATGAACACAGATGAAACAGCCAAGTTTTTCAAAAAATATTTGATTCAGAATGTATTTAAAGTTAATTTGCTAATAAATTTTATGTAAAAGTTTAGATAGAGGCTTCCAAGATGGAATCATGTTTTTATTTTTATTTTGGGGGGCCTGAGCAATTAGAAAATAAGCAAATTGACCAAATCTAGACAGAGCAAATATTGAGGTGTGGGGTCTTTTCTTGTTCAGAGGTCAAGTGTTTGAAATAGATCCAGTGAAGGAGAAAAAGAAGAAGCACCCAGTGAGACTGGAGGATGGAGAGTTGGTAACCTTAGGTCTGAATGAAGAAGACACTTCCAGGAGGTAATGTTTAGCATTGTCAAATTCTCCAGTAGGAAAAAGTAATGACTGGAGTGTAGGCAATTTGAAGGCTTATGTTGAGCTTGAGATTTTGAGGTTCTAAGCCTGACTAAAGTGAGTTCAATACACAATTATAGGAGTACAAGTGAAGACACAGGAACACAGGTAACTCTCTTCAAGTTTTTACTATAAAAGGGAAAAACATAGTAATATTTAGAGTTATATGAGGTCAAGACAATTTTATTTTAAATGAGATGAATATAATATTGCATATTTAGATCACAATTGAAATGATCTAGTAAAAATTAATGTTTTTAAGATAATGATGTGACATTGCAAAGGAGAGAGATGACAGATAAAGGTAAGGATGGGTGGAGTTCCAAATATAAATGCTTGAACCAATCAAAACAATCTAATTTTCTCTCTACTAGTTCTGTTTATTAGTAAGAGAGAAATGTTGGTGACCCAAATTATGTTTGCAGATTCATATATTTTTCCTTTCATTTCCTTGTTTTTGATTTGTGTATTTTGAAGGGTACACATAGTTCTTGCTATATTTTGTTATAGATTCCTAGTTCAATTCCATGTTAGGAGAACATTTTTGTATTATTTAAAGTCTTTTAAATGTGTTAAGATTTATTTCATGGTCCAGGAAAGGATATATCTTGGTGAATCTTGCATATGCACTTGAAAACAAGACATACTCTGCTAATAGGGGGTAGAGTGTTCTATAAATGTCAAGTAGATCCAGTTGCTTGGTTGTGTTTTCCATTTCTCTATATCTTTGCTGACTTTTTGTCTCCTAGTTCTGTCGAATAGTGAGAGGAAAATATTGAAAACCTAAAAACATAAACTGTAACTGTAGATTCATATATTTCTCCATTTAGTTCTTTCAGTTTTTTCTTTGTGTATTTTGAAGTTCTATTTTTAGTTATATACATATTTGAGATTGTTATTTTACCTTGGTGAATTTGACCTTTCTATCAATATGTTACATCCTATTTTATCCATAGTAATTATCTTTGCTTTGAGATCTAAATTTTTCTGATATTGTTATAGGCACTCAGTTTGTTTGGTTAGCATTTGCATGACATAATGTTTTCCATCCTTTTTATTTTAACCTGCCCATATCATTAGGTTTTTTATTATTATTTTAATTTATCAATATACAGTGTAGTTGATTTTCATGTCCGTTTGCCAATTTCTCTTTCTCTACTCCCTCTCCCTCCCTCCCCCCATCAATATAATATCTGTTCACTTGTCTTAACAAGTTCAAGGTATTGTTGTTACTGTCTGTCTTCTTCCCCACTCCCACCCAGACCATTTGTTTGTATATTTATTGATTGATTGATTTTTAGCTCCCAGAAATAAGTGAGGACATGTGGTATTTTTCTATCTGTACCTGACTGATTTCACTTAATATAATTTTTTCTAAGTCCATCTGTGTTGCTGCAAATGGTAGTATTTCATTCTTTTTTATAGCAGAGTAGTATTCCATTGTGTAGATATAGCACAGTTTCCTTATCCACTTATCTGATGATGAACATTTGGGCTGGTTCCAACTATTGGCTATTGTAAACAGTGCTGCAGTAAACATTGGAGTACAGGTATCCCTTCAACATGATGATTTCCACTCCTCTGTGTATATTCCCTCCAGTGGAATAGCTGGGTCATATGGTAGATCTATCTGTAAGTGTCTGAGGAACATCCATACCATTTTCCATAAAGGATGCACCATTTTGCAGTTCCACCAACAGTGTATGAGTGTTCCTTTTTCTGTGCAACCTTGCCAGCATTTATCATTCTCATTCTTTCTGATATTAGCCATCCTAACTGAAGTGAGATGGTATCTCAAAGTGGTTTTGACTCGCATTTCCCAAATGCTGAGTGATCTTCAGCATTTTTTCATGTGTCTGCTGGCCATTTGTATGTCTTCTTTTGAGAAATGCCTATTCAGCTCTTTTGCCCATTTTTTAATTCAGTTACCTGCTTTTTTGCTGCAAAGTTGTGTGAGTTCCTTGTATATTCTGGATATTAATCCTTTGTCAGATGTATATTTTGCAAATATTTTCTCCCAGTCTATTGGTTTTCTTTTCACTTTGTTAATTATTTTTGCTGTGCAGAAGCTTTTTAGTTTGATATAATCCCATTTGTTTATTTTTCCTTGGGTTGCCTGTTCTTTGGGGTTTGTATTCAGGAAGTCTATACCCAATCCTACTTCCTGTAGTATTTCCCCTTTGTTTTCTTTAAGGAGTTTTATTGTTTCAGGTTGTATATCTAATTCTCTAATCCATTTTGATTTGATTTTGGTATATGTTGAGAGGTACAGGTCTAGTTTCATTCTCCTGCATATGGATATCTAGTTTTCCCAGCACCATTTGCTGAAGAGGCAGTCTCTTCCCCAGTGTGTAGACTTGGTGCCTTTGTCAAAGATCAGATGGCTGTAGGGATTTGTGTTCATTTCTGGATTCTCTATTCTATTCCATTGATCCATGTGTCTGTTTTTATGCCAGTACCATGCTGTTTGGGTTATTATAGCTTTAACATTGTGAAAATGTCCATACTACCCAAAGTGATCTACAGATTCAATGAATCCCCATCAAAATTCCAATCACATTTTTCTCTGAAATGGAAAAAAAAAAACTATTCTAATGTTTATATGGAATAATAAAATACTACAAATAGCCAAAGCAATTCTGAGCAAAAAAAATAAAGATGGAGGCATAACACTACCTGGCTTTAAACTATACTACAAAGCTATAATAATCATATCATTATTATTGAAGAGAGTTTCTTATAGACAGTACCTAGTTGAGTCATGTGCTTAATACATTTCTTAATACATGTGGATAATCTCTGTCTTTTAATAGGTGTACTTAGATCATTTATACTAATGTAACTATTGACAGATTTAGACAAAATCTTTTTTATTATTTGTTTTCCATTGTTCTTAATTTTTTGTTCCTTTGTTTCCCTTTCTCTGTATTCTTCTTTGGAGGATGGGGGTATTTAACTACTTTTTAAGTTCCTGTATGATTTATGTGTGGAAGTCCAGCTTCAGTGAGGGGTGGGTACCTGAAAAGGGATGGAGAGGGTCGGTGAAAATAACAAACACAGACGGAGACCTCAATTCATCAATATGCACGTTCTCTCTCTGCGGGCTGTCAGCATGTTGCAGCTGGAGCCCAGTAGAGCATGAGACAATGCCTTTTATTTAGATTTTTCTCTGCAGGGGGGTTTTGGGTACTATTTTTTATTGTATCAGCAAGCTTAAATTAATAGTCCAAAAAGCAGGGAGGAAACTTTTTTAGAGGTCAGCCAGTCCTTTCCTTTTGTCAGCATATCTCAGGTGATCAACTCATGCTTCTTTTTTCCTGGAATCAGGTTATCAAATCAAAACCATCCACTCATTGTCTTGCAGTTATCTTATGACCTTTTTCTGTTAGCAAGATGTGGTTAATATCCACCCTATTAACAGGGTGGCAGCTATTTTGGTTAAATACAACTTTGCTAAAAGGAAAAATGTTAACATTTAAATTCTAATGAGGGTCTAATGATTTTATGTTCTAATGGAATGAACCTACTGTTCATATGGAAAAAGAGCAGTGGATATTTGAGCAGCATTATCATGCACATTTTAAGGTTATGCATTGGCTGTGGCCCTGTAATCTTGATCTAAATGTCAAAATGTCATTGTGCACAGCACCATCCCTCACAAAACCAGTTGCACTCTTATTTTTCTAAGATCTAATTTTGCAGGTTTAATAATTTTATAGCATATATTTTTATCCCAACACTTGATTCTTAATGATTTATTTAAAACTGGACACCACCAAGTAAAGGGGGTTCTATGGTTTCGTTCCTCTTTACCTAATTTGTCCCAATCATATAATTTCTCATTAATGCCAACCATTCTCTTGCCATTAATACAATCTCCAGTAAATGACATTTGCCAACTTAGATCATACTTTGGACATCCCCTAGGGGGATACCAAATTTTTCCTTTCCCCATTTTATATCCCATGTAACCATTTATCCAGATGGTGGGAAGAGGATGGGGACTTCTTTTATTTATTAATTTCTCTGGCAAAGGCAATTGCTCATGATTAATCATGACCGATGTTTTTGAAACATCCATTGGCATAATTAATTGACTCAAAAGGGACAATTTGGAATTGTTCAATCTTCCCAGATCTTTGGTGGGACTATCTAATTTTATGATAACAACTGTTTGTGTGTCATTATCTGCGTCTTTCGGAAACTCAGGGAACTGCCACGCTGACCAAAACATCAAAAGAGAAAGTAAAAGCAGTACCACTATGCCAAGGCAGAGATCCTTACAGCGAAAGCAAGTGCTTGTAGCTGTGGCCCTGCCAGCAGCTCTCCCTCTGGTGGCCTTGCCAACTCAGAGAGGGCAGCCCAAGCTGATTCCTTTAGGATCCTGCCATGGCATGGACCAGGCCATTTATGATTTGAAATTTTGAATATATCTCTTTGTATAATGTTTAGTTGTTACCACAGGGTTTAAAAATTATACTTAACTTTTCAAAGACTATTTAAAATCAACATTTTTCTATTTCAAGTGAAATGTAGAAAACTTACTTCCATATATTTCCCTTTACCCTCCCCCTTTTATCATATTTTAAAGAACTGTATAGGAGAATAGTTAATTATATTTGCTTAAATATTAATTTTTTTGTTACTAATCTTTTTTCACTTATGTTCCAGTGTACTAGGTTTCCTTCCAGGATCATTTCCTGTCTATCTGAAGACTTTTCTTGATTCTTTAGCAACAATTTTAGAGCATATTTCCTGACTATGAATTCTCTTAGTTTTTCTTCATCTGAGAGGTCTTTATTTCACCTTCATTTTTGAAGGATATTTTCCCCAGCTATAGATTTTTTAATTGACAATTATTTTCTTTCAATTCTTATAATATGTTGTTCTAGTTTCTACTTATATCCCATGGTTTCTTTCTATTTTTTTTTTTTTTTGAGTTCTGAAGAATTTTTTTTTTAATTTTATTTTGTCAATATACATTGTGGTTGATTATTGTTGCCCCTTACCAAAACCTCCCTCCCTCCTTCCTCTCCTCCCTCCCCCACAACAATGTCCTTTCTGTTTGCTTGTCGTATCAACTTCAAGTAATTGTGGTTGTTATATCTTCTCCCCCCCCCGTTTTTTTTTTTTTTGTGTGTGTGTGTGTGAATTTATATATTAATTTTTAGCTCCCACCAATAAGTGAGAACATGTGGTATTTCTCTTTCTGTGCCTGACTCGTTTCACTTAATATAATTCTCTCAAGGTCCATCCATGTTGTTGCAAATGGCAATATTTCATTCGTTTTTATAGCTGAGTAGTATTCCATTGTGTAGATGTACCACATTTCCCGTATCCACTCATCCAATGATGGACATTTGGGCTGGTTCCAACTCTTGGCTATTGTAAAGAGTGCTGTGATGAACATTGGGGAACAGTTACACCTTCGACTTCATGATTTCCATTCCTCTGGGTATATTCCCAGCAGTGGGAAAGCTGGGTCATATGGTAGATCTATCTGCAATTGTTTGAGGAACCTCCATACCATTTTCCATAGAGGCTGCACCATTTTGCAGTCCCACCAACAATGGTTTCTGATAAAAAATAAACCTATAATTATTTGAATCATATATGTAATTTATTGTTTCTCTCTCTGCTGCTAATGACATTAAATTGTCCAGGGGCCAAGGCATGAGAAAACAAAAAATGGAAAAAGACAAAAAAATATTTCAGGGAATTTTCCCCACTTTGAGCTTTAGGACTTCAGTTTCCTGCTCTTAAGCAAGAAGTAAAAGACTTTTTCTGGAACTCTCTTTCTTTATCTATTCAAGGTTTCCAGCTGAGCTAAGTTCATGTGGAAAGCTATAGGGGTTAGAGAGGATAATAAAAAAAAATAAACTTATGCAGGTCCAGTGGTAATTTAAATGTTGGTATTCTTCTCTGATCTACCTGCTCCTATTTACTTTTAAAGTCCTCAAACACCTTTCCCATACATTCTGTCCAGATCTTACTGTTGCATTCAGTGGGAGAAACAAGGTGGCATATGAGAACACCATATCACCTGGACAGAATCATATGAAAACTTCTTATGATTTCATCTAGGGAAAGAAAGGATCTGCTAAAAACATTTAAGTGGACTGTGGAGGCAAATAAAAAGTAGTTTTTCTGTTTCCACCTTATAATCTTTTCTACATTTTCATTAATTCTTATAAAGTATGTTCAGTATATCAAATGTGCCTACTTTGTATCTTTAACCATAAGCCATGCTTCTCCCATTTTGTACATAGGTATTTTACGTTTTGGACTAGCCTTTACCCCAAATGATAGAAATTAATTTGAAACTTAAATCTGTTATAAAACCTACCCTAACCAACTCTAGAAACGATTTGATCAATGTGTCTTTGATTTCTATATCAGGGCCATTGTAAAAAAAAAGGTTAAATTTATAAAGACATGATGGACAAATGTGTTAGGATATGTTTGTATGTCTAGGACAATCTGAAAGGACATTAGATCTGTCTAAAATGCTTCTGAGTTGAACCCCAGCCTGACATCCAGCAACTGCAACTGACAGCACAAGCATGGCTTGCTGCCTTCTCAGCTCCGTTCTGGCAAGTGCCCCCCATCCCCGACAGCCAGTGACCTAGATTGACAGCAATTGCATGACCAACCACCTTGCTGGCTCCCTGGGAAGCAGCCCCACCCTGACAGCCAGCAATGATGACTAACAGCACTAGTGCAACCTGCTGCCTCACTGACAGCTACACTCCCTACCACTGTTGCAAACACCAGTGCTGAACAAGTGGTCTGTGACAGCCACCACCACAGCAACTCTGCTGCTGACACATAAGCAGCCCATTGACCACTTGGTGTTATAGACAGAAGGACAGTCACCAGTGAAGCCCAGGGAAAGAAGAAAGAGGTGAGTGAGTGCAACACAGTGGCATGACCCACAGGGAGAACTACACTGTCTTACACAGTAGCACAATGGGGTGGAAGGTATGTGCACAGCCCACAGGACTGCCTTCATCTGGGGAGAGGCACAAATGGAACTCCCAAGTGTACAGAAACTCCAGACACTCAAATAAAGAAAGGAAGAAAATTCCCTATCATCACCAACCCATCCCCCACTGGGTGTAGCAAGATCCTAGGAGGAATCATTAGCCATAAGAAGAAAGAAAGAGGAAACCCATTCAAATCAAGGAGTGTAGTAAATCCCAGTGCACCCATCAGGACCAGGGGAGCTTGCCAGGGTGCCATCAGGCCCACCCAAGGTCACTCAACATGGCCAAAGAGTGACAGGGCTCTGAGGCACTTCCCCCAAGAATTTGAGAGCTTTCCCATCTCCTGGTGAACCAACATAGTGTCACTAACCTCAGCAAGGAATTACTAAGTGCCCCTGAAACTAGGCTATGTAGTCACTCACCTGTAATTCCAACAGTGAATTTGGCCAAAGTGCCTATATGGAGACTATACTACTTCATCCACCTCAAACCACTAATAAAACACCCCACTCAATGGTCATCATAAAACACATTTACAAGAGGCACTCCTTATCTTCAAAGTCCAGACTACTAGAAAAAGCAACTGCTTTGCCAGATGACTAGACACCAGTGTAGAGATACTAGAAATACGAAAAAACAAGAAAATATGACACCACTGAAGGAATATAATAATTTTCATGTACTAGGCCCTATAGAGCATGAAGTCCTTGAAGTGACTGAAAAAGAATTTCAAGGAAGAATCTTAAGGAAATTCAATGAGATACAAGAAGACCGAAATTAGACAACACAACGAAATGAGAAAACGTATACAGGATCTGAAGGAGAGATTAATGCCCTAAAGAAGAATGTAGCAGAACTCAAGGAGCTGACAGATTCATTCAACAAAATATAAAGCACACCCAAGAGCTTAAATAGAAGTTTAGAACAAACAGAAGAAAGAATTGCTGATCTTGAAGAAGGTCTTTTTAAAATAATCCAGGCACACAAAAAGAAAAAAGAATTTTAATAAAAAGAATATCTAAGAGAGCTGGCTGACAATTTGAAGCACACAAACATCTGAATCATGGGTGTTCTGCAAGGCGAAGACAAAAGAAAAGACATTGGAAATATGTACAATGAAATAATAGCAGAAAAATTCCCAGATATAGGGAGAAATATAGACTTTCAGGTCCAGGACACACAAAGGTCCCTAAACAGATTAAATCCAAAAAGATCCTCTCTGAGAAACATTATAATCAAACTGGCTAAGCTCAAAGACAAAAAGAGAATTCTAAAGGCAGCAAGTGAAAAGCACCAAGTCACCTATAAGGGAGCCCCCATCAGACTATCAGCAGACTTTGCGACTGAAATTTTATAGGCCAGATGAAAATGGGATGATATATTCAAAATACTAAAAGAAAAAATTGCCAGTCGAGAATTCTGTACCCAGCAATGCTATCCTTCAGAAAGGAGGGAGAAATAGTGTATTTCCCAGACAAATAAAAACTGCAGGAGTTCACCACCACATGACCAGCACTGCAAGAAATTCTCAAGGGAGTCCTACATCTGGAATCTGAAAAATAATAATCACTATTACAAATACACAAGAAAGAACAAATCCCACTATTAAAATAAAAATATAATTGAGAAACAGAAAGAAACTAAATCATACCACCTCACAAAAACAACAAACATTGAAGGTGAATAAGAAAAGGGGAAGAAAGGAAGAAAAGATATTTAAAACATCTAATCAAAAAGAAATAAAATGCCAGGAGTAATACAATGCCTGTGAATACTAACTCTAAATGTAAATGGATTAAACGTCCCTTTCAGAAGACAGAAACTGACTGATTGGATTAAAACCTAGGCCCAGCTATATGCTATTTTCAAGAGACTCACCTCACCTGTAATGACACACAGACTAAAAGTGAAAGGATGGAAAAATGTAGACCATGTAAACCAAATCTGAGTAGGAGTAGCTATTCTTATATCAAATAAAATAGACTTTAAGCCAAAAACCGTAAAAAGAGATAAAGAGGTCATTATATAATGATAAAGGCATCTGTCCAGCAAGAAAACATAACCACCATAAATATGTATGCAATCAACATTGAAGCACCTAGATGTACAAAGCAAACACTGTTAGATCTAAAGAAAGAGAAAAAAACCCAATACAATAATAGTGAGGGATCTGAACACCTCGCTCCCAGCATTGGGCAGCTCATCTAGGCAACAAATCAACAGAGAAACACAGGATTTAAACTACACCTTAGACTAATTTTACCTGGCAGACATCTATAGAACATTTCATCCATCAACTACAGAACATACGTTCTTCTCATCAGCCCAAGGAGTATTTTCCAGGATAGACCACATGTTAGGTCACAAATCAAGTCTTGTCAAATTTTTAAAACATCAAATTCATCTCAAGTATCTTTTCAGGCCACAACAAATTAAAACTAGAAATTAATAACAAGCAAAACAATGAAAACTATACAAATACATGGAAACTAAGCAGCAAGCTCCTGAATAAGCTATGGGTTCAAGAAAAAATTAAGCAGGAAATCAAAAAATTCCTTGAAACTAATGAAAGTAGAAAACACACCAAAACCTGTGAGATACTGCAAAAGCAGTACTGAGAGGGAAGTTTATTGCAATAAATGCTTACTTCAGAAGAATAAAAAGACTTCAAATAAATGACTTAATGCTAAACCTCAATGTACTAGAATATTAAGAACAATCCAAACCTAAAAATAGTAGATGCAAAGAAATAAGATCACAGCAGAACTAAAAGTAATAGGAACACAAAAAATGATAAAAAAGATCAATGAAACAAAAAGTTGTGTTTTTTGAGGAGATAAATAGACAATCAATTAGCTAGAATAATAAAAAAAGAAGAGAGAAGACCAAAATAACAAAAATCAGAAATGAAAAAGGAGATATTATAAACTATCACACAGAAATAAAATCATTAGAGACTATTATAAAAAACTATATGCCAAAAAATATGAATACCTGGAGGAAATGGATAAATTTCTGGACACATGCAAATACCAAGACTGAACCAAGAAGAAATAGAAAACCAGAACAGACCAATAACAAGCAATGAGATTAAAATAGTAATCAGTTTCCCAACAAAGAAAAGCCCAGGCCTGAATGGCTTTACGGTTGAATTCTATCAATCCTTTAAAGAGGAATTAATACCAATTCTCTTCAAACTATTCCAAAAACTTGAAACAGAGTGCACTCTCCCAAACTCATTCTATGAGGCCAGCATCACCATGATACCAAAATCAGACAAAGATACAATAAAAGAAAACTACAGGCCAATATCCTTAATGAACATAGATGCAAATATCCTCAACAAATATTAGCAGTCAGTGTACAACACATCCAAAAAGTTCTATGCTGTTATCAAGTGGGATTCATCCCAGAGTTGCAAGGATGGTTCAACATTGTTTATTCAAAACTCAATGAATATGATACACCACATCAACAAAATCAAGGACAAAAAATATGATTATCTCAATAGATGCAGAAAAAGTATTTGACAAAATTCAACATCCCTTCATGATAAAGGCCCTCAGCAAATTAAGTATAGAAGGAAAGTATCTGAACACAATAAAAGCCATATACAACACATCCAATGCCAATATCATCTTGAATGGGGAAAAGCTTTGGGGATCAAGAACTGGAACAAGACAAGGATGCCCACTCTCACCACTCCTATTTAACATAGTATTGCAAGTACTAGCCAGAGCACTCTGGTAAGAGAAAGAAATAAAGGGCATCCAGATTGGAAAAGATGAAGTCAAATCCTGCTTTGCAGATGACATGATCCCTTATACAGAAAACACTAAAGACTGCTAAAAACTCTTAGAGCTGATTAACAATTTCTGTAATGTTGCAAGTTACAAAATCAACACCCCCAAATCAGTAGCATTATTATACTGTAATAATGAACTAGCAGAAAAAGAAATCAAGAAAGTAATCCCATTAACAATATTCACCAAAAAACAAACAAACAAACAAACAAAAACCCCTAAGAATTATCTCAACCAAGGAGGTGAAAGATTTCTACAATGAGGACTACAAAACACTACTGGAAGAAATTGAAGAGGACACAAAAAGGTGGAAACACATTCCATGCTCTTTGATTGGAAGCATTTACATGAAAATGTCCATACTACTCAAAGTTATCTACAGATTCAATGCCATCCCCATCAAAATGCCAATGACATTCTTCACAGAAATTTAAAAAAGAAAACAATTGTACTATTCATATTGAACAACAAAAGATCACAAATAGCCAAAGCAACCCCGATAAAATAAATAAACAAATAAATAAATAAATAAACAAACAAATAAATAAAGCCAGATTCATAACAGCACCTGACTTCAAATTATACTACAAAGCTATTGTAACCACAGCAGTATATTAATGGCATAATAACAGAAACCTTGACCAATGGAATAGAATAGAAAACCCAGAAATCAACCCACAGACTTGCAGAAAACTGACCTTTGACAAAGGTAACAAAAACATACATTGGGGAAACAACTGCCTGTTCAACAAATGATGCTGGGAAAGTTGAACGTTTATATACAGAAGAATGAAACTAGACCTGTACCTCTTGTCATATACCAAAGTCAACCCAAAATGGATTAAAGACTTAAGTATAAAACCCAAAACTATAAAGATACTAGGAGAAAACCTAGGGGAAACACTTCAGAAAGTAGGACTAGGCAAAGACTTTTTGAATAAGATTCCAAAAGCACAAGCAACAAAAGAAAAAATAAATGGGATTATATTAAACTAAAAAGCTTCTGCATGGCAAAGAAAACAATCAAGAGAGCAGAAAGATAACCTATGGAATGGGAGAAGATATTTGCAAAGTATACATCTAACAAGGGATTAATATCTAGAATATATAAGGGTCTCTCAAACAGCTTCACAGTAAAAATTGAATATTCCAATTAAAAAATGGGCCAAGGAGCTGAATGGAATTTCTCAAAGGAAGACATACAAATGGCCAATGGGTATTTGAAAAAATGCTCAACATGACTAATCGTCATAGAAATGCAAATCAGTACCACGCTGAAATATCATCACACCCCAATTAGACTGGCCAGTGTTAAAAAGACCAAGAATAACAAGTACTGATGAGGATGTGGGGAAAGGGTAACCCTCCTACACTGTTGGTGGAAGTGCAAAATAATATAGTCATTACTGAAAACAGTATAGAAGTTTCTGAAATGACTGTAGATAGAACTACCGTATGATCCAGCAATCCTGCTTCTACGAATTTACCCAAAGGAATGGAAAGCATCATGTTGAAAGGATACCTGCACACCCATGTTCATTGCAGCTGTATTTACAATAGCCAAAATATGTAACCAACTTAAATGTCCATCGATGGATGACTGGATAAGGAAATTGTGGTATACACTATGGACTACTACTCAGTCATAAAAAAGAATGAAATTCTATCATTTGCAGCAACATGGATGAGCTTGGGAAAATTATATTGAGTGAAATAAGCCAGACACAGAAAGAGAAATACTACATATCCTCACTCATATGTGGGTTCTAGGAGGGAAGGAAGGAAGGAAGGAAGGAAAGAAAGAAAATGAACAAACAAACGAATGAAGGAAGGAAAGAAAAGTCCACAGTAATAAGTTGATCTTTTAGAAGGAGAAAAAAAAAAATCTATGGTTACTAAAGGTAAGATTGGGGGAAGAGGGGGGATGGGGAGAGATTGGGTTAGGGGCATGAAGAATAATTATGATTTGTAATAATAAGCATGCTAAAAATCTTTATTTGATCAACACATGTTGTACACAGGTGATGGTTGTTAATGTTGTACTCCAAAAATATGTATAAGCAATCATGTGTCGATAAATTTAAAAAAAAAAAATGCTCCTGAGTGAAATAACTGAAAGAGGATATGTCACCAAAACTCTATAATGATGTTTTCTGACACTAGCTGACCTTCAAATCATAGTTCTTATATCACAGTCATAATATTTCTCATTCAAAAGTTTCATTTTCTGTGAGACTCACATACACAATCACTCTTGTGATCATTATACTATGAAGATGTGAACAATTTGGAATAACTGCCCTATAATATTGATGGATGTCAAAGTTTATTTTATATTATTTATAGGACATTTCCACAACAAAGTTAGAGTCATTTAGATGGCTCATACTTCCAGGAAATAAGATCATCCATTTCACAATATTTTCACAGCTAGAAACCAAAGTACATGATTTTATGATTTGTAGTATAATAAAAAATATGTTATCATCAACCCAAAGTATTTATAAATTTAATCTACAAAATGGAGCCTGGTATTTAAATCTAACAATGAGTAACGGATAATTTTGTAGTTTTAAAGTGATTTTAGAGGCAATAAGTGAAAGAATAAGCAAGAGGTGTTACCTTTGCCAAAATGCCAGTTTATGTAACTGCCTTGTGGAAAAATCACTATTAATGGTTGAAAATTGTTAATGCCTTAGGGCTCTCTTCATTTGCTAAGACACGATAATCAGCCACATCGGCCTATCTTGGCCTTCGTCCCTGCCAACTCATGAATATTTCTTTCGGAAAGTCCCTAAATAGGACAGAGTGTAAACTGCTTCTGACTTCAGAGCCTTCTGTCAAGAATTTAGAAGCTCCCATGTTGTCTGGAAGGAGGAAATTAAACAGAAGCCAAATTGAAAATGGTGATTCCCACCAGAAAAATAACATTTAGATCATATTCAACTCTAAGTAATCAAAAATATAATGAGAAAAAATGCAATTTCTAATCCAAAAGATTTGAATATCTAAAAAATGTGTAAATGAAATATATTCTTCTGAGCTTTCTAAATTCTGTGAGAAAGTATAACATCATTCTCCTTTTTCACCAAAATAGTGTTGTATATAGCCTGTTTCTTTGTTCTTTGTGAATTACTCTTCCACTTTCTATTTCTTGGATTTCTTATCTCTAGACTTTTTAATGTTTAGGTGTAAATCGAATTACCTAGAGCGATCAGCTACTGCAGAGTCTGCCTCAGCTCTAGAGAGGCATGTTGCTGGAGGTGAAGCCTTGCTGATAATCACCATTCACTCTAGAGCTCCCTAATGGATGGAGGGAGGATTTGTGGGAGCTGTTTCATAGTTTTTCTCCCTCTTCCCAACTTTGTTTCTTTTTGATTCTTTTTATAGGTGTTAGTGACAAATAAATATCTTGCAGCCCAAAATCCATCTATGGATTTAATTCTGGAAAACCAAACCTGACACAGGGAACTTCATCACCATGTGAACACTACCTGGGTTAGCATGCTTGAAGAAGGCATAATATGTGAAGATTAGATAAGCCATACCAGCTGAGGCCCCATTGATCCAACCAAACCCTAGTCAACTGGGTAACTGATTAAAGATATGTGAGTGAACCAGCTGAGATGAGCAGGAGAATCACCCAGCTGAACCCAACCCAACCTGCTAACCCAAAGTTTGTGATTTGATGATTCGTGGTGTTGTTTTAAATCAATAAGTTTTGTGATGCTTTAGCAGAGTTTCAGCAGACTTATAAAAAAGTTGACACCTGAAGCAGAAGGGCTACTATAACAGAACCTTAAAACATGCAGCACTGCTTTAAGTTCAACTAGCAAAAGGACCAACAGCTGTTTAAGGAGGTAAGAGTTAAACTACGAAGAGCCAGCCCTCTCGGCTGCAAATTTTTACAAGCAAAAAAACATACTGACAGTTATTTAACTGCAAATATGAACCATTTCTTAGCGAAAATATTTTTTTAAAGTCTTAGAGAAAAGACTTTATTAATAAGAGAGCAAAGCGAAAGTCTCTCACAAAATGATGAACTGGGGAACAATGCCCAGGGAACGTCAAAGAAAAAATGACAGAGAAGCCACTTCCAGGGATCAAAAGCCTAATGAAGACACATATGTCCTTCAGAAAGTTTGTGGAAAAATAGAATTAGAAGATAATATGAATCTTTCAATGAACTTTTTGAAGACCCCTCTTATAATTTTTTTTCTGCAAATAGAGAGACCTTGCAATATGTGCTCAGCTGGATTTCAGAACGTTGAGGGACAGTAGCTCTAATAGGAATAGGAGTGCCCGTTGCAGGTTAACCCCCATGTAAAGCTACATGACTATGCCAATTGTATGGCTGTGGCCATTTCACAACTAAAGCCAAAATGTTTCATTATTTTAGTTACACTAAGTTTCCATTTGTATTGTCAGGGCTAAGGCTCAGACCCTTCAAACCCATTGTACAGGCTGGGTCATCAGACCCCTCACATGCCAGGATGGGTCCCCAGACCCCTCACATGCAGGTCCATGCTAGATAATTGGGAAAAGATCCTGGGAGCCATTGGCAGATGACATGAGCTCAGTCCTCAGCTTCTTCAGCAGCAGCAGCTTACAGCCGCAGTAGCAGCAGAAGCAGCAGCGGTGGTGGCTTCTCGGGGTATCCTGGGGACACTGGCAGCAACTGCTTGCAGCAGCAGCAACAGCCAGCAGTAGTGGCCTCCCCGTGGCCCCCCTGAGGGCATTCCAGGGGCAGGGGTATGCCATGGATCAGAGCCACTCGTCCTTTATAGTTAAGTCCATAACCCAGGACACCTGGGTGCACATGCATATTTACATCAAAAGCTCAGCAAGATTCTGAACATCTGAGGGGCCCTGACCATTTTCCTTCACTTTCCCTACACCCCATCTCAACATTATATGTTGGGTGAGTCAGAGGCAGAAAACATCTTTTCAATTCAAAAGTTTCAGGATCAGGAGTTGCTGTGTTCATGGAGCTTCATTTATGTATGATTGAAGCTCATAAAATTCTGGACCTTAAGGCTGATACCATGATTTTATGAGATTTTTGGAGATCCTAGGATGTCATTGAAGGTATTTTTTATGAAGGAAGACTGTGAATAACTTGTGGCCAGAGGTTGGACTCTGATAGATTGTAAAAATTATTATGCAAGTTTCCCCTCTCTAGCTTCATGCCCTTTAGTGATAACTTCTCCAATGACTTTAAGATTGGCCTGGTGACTTGCTTTGCCAATGGGCCATAAGCAAATGTGAAACAAGCAGAGGCATAACCTCATGCTTCAGGGCAGGTCTGCTTGTTGCTCTTGGGAAACATGGCGCTGTATGAACAAGCTAGCCTTCCAGCAGATGATAGGCTTCAGGAAGAAGACATGAGCCTGAAAAGGTGAGGCTTGCCTACAACTACCAGTGCCGCCTTCCCCAGCTGATTGGCAGTTGGCAGCAGGTTCATGGGGGAGTCAACAGATGAGAAGAAGAAATGCCCACCTGAGCCAACCCAAATTACCAACCCCTGAAATCTGAAGCCAAAAAAATTGTTTAGAACTACTAGAATTGGGGGTAATATGTTACATGCCAAAAGCTAACTAAAACAATAAAATGTAAAAGTTAGACTTGTTGAATAATTTCATGAATAGTAAGCCATAATATAACGTAAAGTGAATTTTTTAATTCATTAATGCAATTCAGTTCGCAAGCTGTTGTATGAATTGGATGCAATAATATTTCAGATTTAATTTCTTCTATTAGTTTTTACTTGAGAATACTAGAGTATTATTACAGGAAATATTAAATCTCACATATAGTTTGATTTATAAAAATAAAGTTCAAGTAATATTTATAAATTGATTATAACATGATTGCTTATTAGCTACTGAGCACATACGTCAATATTTTTGATATTTTGATTCTTTAAATATATAGATTGTTACACTAACAAGTGTTAAATAACCTGTACTTTTATTTTGAAGCAGTGTATTATGTTTTATTTTTAATTAGCTGTGCCTAATTTTAAATATATATATATTTAAACATTTCCTCATGAATGATTTTAAAAAGCCAATAATGTCATCAAACTGCTGAAAACTGATAACCTGGGATAAAGGACTGAAATTATTGTTCAGTTGTTTAGTTCCTCTTTGTGCCAGCAACAGCTGGGCAATCAACTTTCAGTCTTAACTACCTGCAGTAAGCAGCCTGCCCATGGCCAAGTCAATAATTATAGACTCAAATTGTACATCAATTTTCTCCCAAGATTTGATTTGGCACACAGTGCTTTGAAAAATAAGACCATCCTAAAATATTGCTGCAGCTCCTGAATCTAATATCCTACTAGTGTTTCGACTCAGATGAAATCAACTGAAATTCTTTCATTAATATGTTAACAGAATCATTTTAACATTGGATTTTCATAGTAGTCTCTTTGAAATTGCTTATAGAAAACTGCGGTATATTGTTGATTTTTCCTATGCTAATTTTAAACAGATATCTCTTTTTGTTTTACAACCTTAACATATGAATGGAAGGTTCTGTGTTAGCCAATTTCTTTCCAACCAAATAATTTTTAATCTGATTATTCTTGGTTTAAACATTTAATTTGTATAGATTAATTCTTAGTAGAATGTTTCACAACATATTATTGTAGAAGGTAAAATATAA
The DNA here is from genome assembly GCF_027409185.1 of Cynocephalus volans. NCBI lineage: Eukaryota > Metazoa > Chordata > Mammalia > Dermoptera > Cynocephalidae > Cynocephalus > Cynocephalus volans. Next base: position 102,287,177 of record NC_084468.1, on the reverse strand, counting down.
AAAATACTTATTTTATAAATCTTGCCCCACTAGTGTTTTGCCTAAATGTCATAAGTAGCAATTCGAAATTTTGGTGGATTAAAAAAATTGATGGGAAGTTTGTTAAAAATTCAGATGACCAAAGAGTCATGTTGGTAACAATGTATTGCTAAGTAAAAGCCAGGTCTTCCAGGATTTGGAGCCATCATTTCAAAGGAATTAATTGATGATAAAATTATTTGTTAGTATATTAGATACTATAAAAAAGTAGTCCTTTTCCACAGCAAAACAAAGCATTTTGAAAAAACACTTTACCTATGACTATCTGGACACATGATCTTCCTTTAGTTCTTAAATAAATAATAGGAATTAGGTAATCATAAACATAAAAACTATCTCACAGATACATGTTCGAAATATATTTCTGTTCTTTTTCTCCTTCTCTATGTGTATCAGAATTTTAGGAGGTGGGGGTAGGAATATGGTTATTTAGAAAGTCCTGATGTTGATTGTCTAAGTGGTTCTGAATGTACTTCTTTAAAATAAATCATGTACTGAAAAAATAAAATGTTGATGTACTTACTATTGCTTATTAGGCATTGTATTAGATTTCCTTTCAATCTTGTTTATTTTGCTGTTCGAAACAATTAAAAGATGTAGATATTCTTATACCGATGTTACTGGAATAAAAAATGATTAAATAAATAGCTGAAGTCACACAAATAATAAGGAATAAAGCCAGGATGCAACCCAGGTTGTTCTGGCTTCAAAGGTGATGATAAATTAAATGATTTCTTATCTAAATACCCAAATATTTTACTTTGATTGCTTGGGTCCCAAGCAAGCTACAGTAGTAGTAATAAAATGCAGTGAGTTAAAGGTTTTATAGCATGATGAAACAAATATTGACAATAGAAGGAATCACTAGGAGAAATAGTCATATCTGGATTTAAACAGGTTCTGTCTTTTTAAAGTCAGCTATTAATTATTACTCTTTTTGTACAATCCAAGTTAAAGTTTATAAGAAGAGTAGAAAAGAATAAATATATATAGTATTAAAGGATTGTAAGGTATACAAAATGACTGCTGACAGAGTGGGACTGGTAAGATTCTTACAGAACCAAAAAGTTTAAGTATAAAGTTTTTATTACCTTCTTGATGTATGATATGCTTTCTTTTCATATTTTCTTTTCTTATGATGTCTTCTCCTGGTATGGGTATCAGGGTAATGCTGGTTTCATGGAATGAGTTGAAAAGTGTCCTTTCCTCATTTTGGGGAGAGTTTGTGAAAAGTTGGTATTAACTTTTTAAACATCTGTAAAATTCAGTGAAGACTTATGGTCCTGGGCTACTCTTTGTTGGAAAAATTTTATTATTATTACTAACACAACACCTTTTGTTGTCATATTATTACTAACACAATGTATTTTGTTGTCATATATGTATCCATATTTTCTATTTTTGATTTGGTAGTTCGTGTCTTAATAACCATTTGTCCATTTCATTCAGGTTATTTTACTTTTGCATAAAATTGTTCATAGTATTCCTTTTAATTATTTTTAAAAAATTTCTATAAGATCTGTAGTAATGTCCCTTCTTTCATCCTTGATTTTAGTAATTTGAGTCTTTCTCTCTCTACCAGTCCACCTAAGCGTTTGTCAATTTGTTGGTCTTTTCAAGAAGACAACTTTTGATATTGGTTTTCTCTATTGCTTTTCTATTCTCTATTTCATTTATTTCTGTTCTAATCTTTATTATTTCCTTCATTCTGCTTGCTTTGGCTTTAGTTTGTTCTTTTTCTAGTTTCTTAAAGTGGAAACTTAGGTAGTTAATTTAACATTTTTCTCCTTTTTTGTGGAGTATACTAACATTTATAAAGCAAATGTATTTCACAGGGCCTAGTTTCCAAAGTCCTGTAGCTTCAGGTTTAACCTAACTTTTTAAAATTACATATAGAAATGTTAAGTTTGCAAAAGACAGGAAACTTTCCCCAGGCTAAAGTCTCTGACATAGATATAGAATTGTAAAACAGCAAAGTTGCTGGCTCTCAAGGACAAACGTCCTTGAGAGCAGGTTAACCTACTGATTGATATGTTTAAAAAAAGTTGCTTGATTGTTATTTAAAAATACTGAGGAAACTGCTATAGGAAAACACAGTATTTGCTAGGAACAAGCTTTTGCTGGTGGATGAACTCAACCTTTTGTAAATTGCATTACGGAATGTCTCTTTGTTATTTTACTGATGTTACCAGCTTCTATTGTTAAACTATACTTAACCGTAACTCCACCTATGTTCATTTTCTGTAACTTTCTGGCCTGGAGAATAAATACTGAAACAGAACTCCAGTTTGGGGTTAATTTACCAAAGGAGGAATGCCTCTCTCTCGAGGGTTCCAGGAAATTAACCCCTTTGGGGTGCCTCACCGCTCAGAAGAAATCCACTTTAAGTAATCCTTTTTGCATTGCATCACCCCGTGTGAGGCAAAGCAACACTTTTTTAATGTGCTGTTTACACCTAATTTAGTATTTAAAACTGCATCCCATAAGTTTTAGTGTATTGTGTTTTATTTTTACTTGCATCTAGTATTATTTAAATTCTCTTGTGATTTCTTTTTGAGATATTGATTATTTAGAAGTGGATTTTATTTCTCCATATTTTAAATTTTATACATTTTTTTTCTGATGCTGTTACTCATTTTATTCTGTTGTGTTGAACAACATACTTTGTATGATTTCAATGCTTTTAAATTTGTTGAGGTTTGTTTGTGGCTTAGCATATGGTCTACACTGGAGAATATTCTATATGAACTTAAGAAGAATGTGAATTTGGCTATTATGTGTGGAGTGTTTTATAGTGTTTGTTTATACTATTATTCAAATCCTCTTTGGACTTGTTATAATCATTATGGAAAGTGAGGCATTTAATTAGTCAGCTATTTTTTTTCATTTGTGTGTGTCTATTTTTCCCTTCTGTTAGTTTTGCTTCATGTATTTTGGGACTCTGTGGTTAGGTGCATAGTAAGATATTTATAATTTTTTATGTCTTCTTAATGCATTAACATATTCATCATTATAATATGTTCTTTTTGTTTCTAGTTATAATTTTTGACCTACAGTTTAATACTGGTATATTTTTATTCCAGCTTTCTTTTGGTTACTGTTTGCATGTATATCTTTCTATTCCAATATCTATTCATTTTTTCCTTTATTTTTTTCAATTACTTTTAATTAATGTATGTATTTGAATCTAACGTGTGTTTCTTGTAGAAATCATATAGTTGAGTCAAATTTTTTAAATCCCTTCTATCAATCTCTGCCTTGTGAATGAATGTCTAATTCATTTATGTTAAATATAATTATTGATAAGGTTGGAGTTATGTCTGCCATTTTACAATTTGTTTTCTATTTGTCTCACTTTTTTTGTTCCTCTATTTTTCTATTATTGCCTTCTTTTGTGTTAGATATTTTGTAATGTACATTTTCTTTGTTGTATATTTTACTATATATTATTTTAGTTATTTTCTTACTGGTTGTCCTGGAGATTACAGTTAACATATTAATTTATAATAATCTAGATTTTTCACCTGTATAATCGCCAAAGATATGCTCCATTGTCTCCCCTACTTTGTGCTAGTGTTGACATGCAAATTCTATTATTATTATTACATTGTATGCCTAGCAAGACAGGTTTGAAATTACTGCTTTAAATGGTTGTCTTCTTAAATAAATAGGAGAAAAATCTTACAAATAAAAAATAATTGTATCATCTTACCTATGTTAACTTTACTGGTGATCTTTATTTCTTCATGTTGAGTTGGGTTAGTATCTGTTGCTCTTTCCTTTCATCCTGAAAGACTCCCTTTAGCATTCTTTTGTAGGCCAGGTCTGTCAGCAATAAATTCTCAGAGTAAATTATCTTACTGTTTATCTGGGAATATCTTAATTTATTCTTGATATTTTGAATATAGTTTTCTTTCAGAACTTTGGTTATGTCATACCACTATGTTTTGGCCTTTATAATTTCTCATGAGAAATAAATTGCTAAATCTATTCAGAATTCCTTGTATGTGCTGAGTTACTTACTGCTTTAAAGATTTTTCTCTTTGTCTTTGCCTTCCAACACTTTGATTTTGATGTGTTTACTTTTGGATCTCTTTGAGTTTATCTGCCTTGGATTCCATTGAGCTTTTTAGGTGTGTAATGTTTTGTATTAAATATTGAAAGCTTTCAGCCATTATTTTTTCAGATAGTTTTCCACCTTTTACTCTCTCCTCTTTTTCTAGGACTCCCATTATGTGTTTGTTGGTAGGCTTGATAGTGACCAAAAATCTCTGAGAATCTATTAACTTTTCTTAATTTTTTTATGTGTTCCTTAAACTGAATAATCTTAACTATTTTCAAGTTTGCTGATTGATTCTTCTTGCAGTTCAAATCTGCTTCCAAAACCACTAATGAATTCTTTATATCTGTTAATGTACTTTTTAAAATAAAAAAAATTTTCTATTAGGTTCTTTCTAGACAATTTATATCTCTTTATTGGTATTTCCTATTTGGTGAGACATAGTTCTCATACTTGCTTTTAGTAGTTTATACTAAGTTTAATTGTTTAGACTAAGGTTTCTTCTGTTCTTTAAAAATAGTTAAAATAGCTAATTTAAATTACAACTAGATAGGAAAAATAATTTCTAGTGGTCTGCAGTAGCACTAGATGTCTATAACTAACAATAATTTATTCTATGTTTTCAAATGGCTAGAAAAGAGGAACTCAAATACTCTCATTACAAAAAAATGATTTTTTTTTTGTGATGGTAGATATGCTAATTACCCTGATTTGATCATTACACATTGGATACATGTTTTAAAATATAATTATGTATTCTCTCTATATATGTACAATTAGTATGTGTTAATTAAAAATAAGAAAAAGAGAAAGGAAAAGTAAAAAAAAAGAAAAGGGAAATGAAAACCTAACCTTTGGGCTTTGTCAGAGACAATTTCCATTAACTGCATTTGTTACTGTGTATTAGCCATATTTTCTTTTTCTTTGTCTGTCTTGTACTTTTGTTGTTAAAAATTGGACATTTTAAATTATATAATGGCAACTCTAGAAATGAGATTCTCACCATCTCTCCACGATGGCTGTTCTATCTAATTGCAGTTGCTGTTGCTTACTCTTTGTTTGGTTACTGACATTTCTGAACTAACTCTGTAGGTCTGTATATTTTTGTCCTTTGTGGCCACTGAAGTCTCTATCAACTAGCTTAATGATCAGCTAATAATAGGATAAAGATTTCCTTAAAAGACTAGAACTAATATGTCTAATATGTCTTCCAGCCTTTTCCTGGTGTGTGTGTGTGTGTGTGTGTGTGTGTGTGTGTGTGTGTGTGTGTGTGTGTGTGTGTGTGTGTGTGTGTGTGTGTGTGTGTGTGTCGAGGCATATCATCAGTGCTCAGGCAGGAAGTTTACAACTTTGCCTTAGCCTTCACTTCGTGCTTACACATAAGTTCAAGATAACCCAGAGATGAGATTTAAGGGACTTCTCAAGTCTTTCCTGATCATGCACACAGTACTGGGCATGCATACAATCCTACAAATGCCCGTGGACTTCTAAATTCCCGGGGAGTACGTCCAAGCTTCTCAAACACACCTATGGTCATTCTTCAGTTTTTCCTTATAAGGTTTTTTAAAAATTTAATTTAATTTAATTTTTTGGTCACACTGCCTCAGGCAACAGGGGTGTTAAATTGTTTCCACTGATTGTGTTCAACAAACACTCCTGAAGAAAAGGCTGTTCTTTCTGGACGATGTCTGAATTGGGTAAAATAAAGACAAGCCTTGCAAGTGAAATTTTCCAGGGATCTGCCACACAGATCAAATAATAATACTTCTCTGATACGGGGACTTTAAGGAAGGCCAACCACATTCTGGCATCTGAAGTGGCTTTAGGTTGCTAATTTTTACTATGATTGTGGTTCTGTTAGTTTTCATGCCGAACCCATGTAGAGGGGATGAGAAGAGAGCAATAAAAAATACTAGTAAATTCACAGTTCTTAAGAAGATTCAATTGATGTCCTTGAATAAATGCTCGCCAGATTGTTGCAAGCCTTTGCTTAATTTCCAGAATTCCGAAAAAGTTGATTTTGCCTTTTTTTTCCCCAGTGTTCTTATTCATTTTATGGAGGATAGAAATTTTGAAGGCCCTCACTCTGCTATTTTCTCTCATGTATATTTATGGGCTATTTTTGATTGATATATTTGAACTATCTTAATAACTAACCAGATTAAAGTCTGATATTGTCAACTAACTATTAATTTAAAAGGGCATAAAAGTAAATCTACAAAAGTGATAATTTATCTGTTAGGATTCTTTTAAGGGCCCAGTTTCTGTCACTGGAGTTATCAAATTCACATTTTTTAAAAAAATTATTCTTTAACAATAAAATAACTTTAGAAAATTCCCAAGGCAAAATTATATAGCAGTAGGAAGTAATTCTCTGATTATATAAGCTTTGGTCCTCTTCTGTTTCATATCTGGTTTTTTATATCAGTTTCAAAATGATATATTCCAGGTTATTTGCTACTCGCTAAATTAAACCTAAAATTACCCAGATATAATACTGCAATTTCTGCATCCCAAGATGTATGAGTATCACAGAAAATTGAAGAAACAATTTTGTTTTTAAAATGACTAGTTTTATATAGAACATAAGTCCAAGACTTATAAAGTCTTTCTTTCTGTGTGCTCCTGTGTGGTCTTAGAAGATGGACTTAGCAGAATCAGTGCTGAAAACATGTTCTGACAAACCCACAGGGTAATGTGAGAGGTTTAGAGGTTGCATATCCTTTGCTGTTCCTCCCATTAAGAGGTGGAGGTTAATCCCCCTTGAATATTGACTATATTTTGTGATTTTTATGGATCTATATAATATGGCAAAAGTGACATTTTAGAACTTCTGAGAATGCGTCCTAAGAAACCTTGTAGCTTCTATGCAAGCCCTTTCGAATGCTCACTCTCAGAATCTTCTTGGGATGTTTTCCTTCAAAATTTTGCTGCCATGCTTTGAAAACTGAAGCTATATTAAGAAGCCATGTGTAGGTGTTCTTGAAAACAGCCGAATATCCTGCCAATTTCCAGCATCACTGCTAGCCATGTCTGTGTGAGTAAGACAACTTGGAAATCTAGTCTGGCTGTGTCTTTAAATGCAGCCTCAATGCCATCTGATGCAACCATAATAACTTGAGGCAAAAGTTCCTAACTGAAACTGTCTACCCCAGGACCATAAAAGATAATAAAATGTTTTAAGCCATTAAATGTGGGGTGTTTTATTTTTTTGGTAAAAAATAATAAAAACAGAAAAATAGACCAATGTTCTGAATAGAATGTTTGTATTAATATAAACTCTTTGTACTAAGTTATGCACTACACTTCTGGCTAATCTTAAACCATATACTTAAATATCCTAAATAAAATTCTTAAGTAAACCACTAAACCAAGTCTTACAAAATTTGTATTGTAAAAAAATGTAAATATTACCACACTATAAAATCAGTTCTTATTTATTAATTTAATACTTGCAAAAGATCACCAATGATTTGCTTATTTTCAGTGAAAATAAGTTCATATTTTACTACAGATTATTGATCATTATGTAATTCTTAGCTTAAAAAATTTCGTATGGAAAATTTCACATATTAAATATCAGAACCTGAGAATTATTTTCACACCTTGTGCTAGAGAAAATTGTAAGTATAAAAGGAAAGAACAAGTAACATATGAAAATGTTTCATGAAGTATTGATGTGAGTATTCGAAGAATAGGAAAATCTTATAACAAATTTTCCTATTATTTCTCACATTCCAGAAAATGATTAATTGCTTTTACCTTTTTTCCTATTTCCTCCTGACAATTTTGGCTTCTATGTCAAAGTTTTCCTTTAATTGTTAGAGTGTATTAGCTACTATTTTTCACATAAGAATAAAACAAACAAACAAAAAACCTCACAAAAACACAAAAACAAACAAACAAACAAAAACCTAATATGGTGATAAAATAACGACCAGAAGAAACAACTAAAATTTCACCAAGTTATTTGTAGATTCAATATATTATAACCACCTTGTTAATGTGTATTGATTCAGATTCCTTTAACATTTCAACACCCCCTTAGAGTGCAAAGTGTGCTGTTTTTAAAAATAGCAATTTTCAAAACATACTATCTTAAAATTCTTCCTCTATTTAAGATTTGCTTATGTATTAGTCTGTTTCTGTTGCTTATAACAAAATACTTGGAATTGGGTATTTTGTAAGAAAATGAAATTTATTGCTTATGGTTTCGGAGGCTGGGAAGTCTACAGTCCAGGGAATACATCTGGTGAGGGTTGTCATTGGTGGTAGCTTTACAGCAATGCAGTTGTCTCACATGGCAGAAAATGGCAGAGCACAGAGAGAAATAGTTCCTCATGCCCTCTCCTTTTAAAGCCCTTAGAACCATACCCACTACCACCACTAAACCATCAACTTAATCACCTCTTCAAGGCCCCATCTTTCAATTACCAATAAGATTTCCCACTTTCTTAACAATCACTGTGGGGATCCAGCCTCCAACACATTAAACTATGGGGGGACACAATTTAATATGAAATTAAATATAAAATGTTTCAAATACCATTATCATTAATGCATTGAGTGTCTTTTTATTTTATTTTTTCCCAAGGACCATAAACTGACCAGATTTGAGCAAGTTTCACATCGTGAAAGGAATACTTATACAAGCTAATGGGTAAGGCTTTTTGGGACAATACAATGAAGTGTTGTTATAGATTCCACATCTAAATGCATTGTTCAAATAGATTTATTATATGCTTTTATATCTTGTCTTTTAAGTGCCAGAAGAGATCCTCCAGATTGGAAAGAACTGCATGTAGAGACGTGCTAGTACTTTGGGGTCTGCATAATTTTAATGGCTCCTTTAGGCTGCAGGTCTCTGTGGTTGATGTTTTTATGTTTAGAGCCTCCTGGACAAGGAGTCAGGTCTACCCAGAGGAGCATGTTGAGGTTGTTGTACTCATAACCTCCATCACACAGCTACCAGGAAAACCCATGTGAAAAGCTGATTGTGATTAGACTCTTATTGAAGCTTACTCCTTCACCCTTGGAGACTATGTGATTCTCCCACCTGATGTCCCTATTTTGGGATGAATCAACTCAGACTCAACAACTAACAAGGCTGGAAGTGCCCCAAAGCCTCACTTGTCAAATACAAATAGTACGTTTAAGAAAAGAGCTGACATGTGCTCCATGCCACCTAGGCTTAGATTTTAAAAAATGGTATTTATCTTTCTGAAAGAAATTGTATTTTTACTCTACTACCCAGAGCAACACTGCTGGCTCATTGGGGCCCTATATTCATAGAGGCTTCCTTTAGTATCTGGTTCTGGTTTACTGATAGTTCAGCTAACCTGGAAACTGATGGTGTCAACTGGGCCACCATGGCTGTTCAGTTTCAAAAACAGCAATGCAGAAGTAAAAATAGATACGGTCATTATGGTAAGTGGGCAAAAATCCAGCCTGCTCTCATAGATTTGACTAATTATCTCCTTGATGAACTTTGTTATCCAGTCATGTGCTGTATAACAGCATTTTGGTCAATGCATATACCATATAAGTTTGTAATGGAGCTGAAAAATTCCTGTTTTCTAGTGACATCATAGCCATCTTAATGTTGCAGTGCAATTACTTTTTTAAAAAGTAAATTTAGTGTAGCCTAAGCATTCAGTGTTTATAAAGTCTACAGTACTATACAGTAATGTCCTAGGCCTTTACATTCACTCACTTCTCACTCACTGACTCACCAAGAGCAAATTCCAGTCCTGCTCCATTCATGGTAAGTGCACTATGTATCTTTTATCTTTTTACTGTGCTTTCACCATACCTTGTCTATGTTTAGGCATGTTTAGATGTACAAATACTTACCATTGTGCAGTTGCTTATAGTATTCAGTACAGTAACATGCTGTACAAGTTTCTAACCCAGGAGCAATAAGCAATACCATATAGCCTAGGTGTAGTAGGCTATACTATCTAAGTTTGTGTAAGTACACTCTATGATGTTCACACAATGATAAAATTGCCTAAGATGGATTTCTTAGAATGTGTCCCCATCATTAAGCAACATGTGACCATATTTGTATTGACTCTTAGATTGTTGTCAGTGACCTAGCTTTTTGGAAATCTATGGACTAGAGGGTTAAAGATACACCTGTTGGGACTGTGGACTGTGGGAACAAATCATAGCTGCTCATCAAACCATTTGGGTCACTGATATAGATGCCCAAGGGTCATTCTCCATTAAGAGAACCAGATTGCTTCTTTGCTCCCTAGATCCATAATCATACCAGCATGACAACACATCCATCAATCAAAAAGCTGGGCACAAAGTAAAAAACTTCATGTTCCTGATGCAGTGGCTACTATTGCATGATTTGTTATTCTTGTCAAAATTGGACTCCTTTTTCTCTAGGTGAGAAAGACCATATCACATGGGATGCTCCATACCCTCTTCCTGCCTGCTCCCAGTAGTTTGACCATATCTGACATTTGTCCACCATTAGGTGTGCCTAACTGTTGTTGACACTTTTCAGGTTATGCTGTTACTCTTCTGGTATAGACAGTTGACTGTGGCCCCACAGGCTAATCCGTGCTATGTATTTGGCTTTCAGGCCATCTGTTGTCTGAAAACAATGCACTTTTTGCATTGCAAAAGCCACTGAAAAATGGACTGATGTTCAATGTGTCCAATGTACTGTCCATGCTGTCTACTATCCACAATCATCTAATATTGTTGAACAGCTAATATTAAACATCTAATACTGGAACAGCTTCTTCAAAAATTGACTCAAAACAATATTGACATATCTCCCTCACCACTTCCTGCTCCATACTCCCTAAAAAGGCAGCTTAGTCATTGAATGTAGTTGTCCCCAGAAAATAATCATTTACCCCCTGATCAGAACAGAAGTGCTGAGGAATTACATAAACCTCTTTGGAAAATTCTGAATTCCTCCCTGAAGCTTCCTTAGCATATGTTTTTTGTTTGTTTGTTTGTTTGTTTTCCTCTAATGGCAGCCCAGACCTGCCTGATTGGCATGCTTTCTGAGTAGCAATCTTTCCAAAAAATGAGCCTAAAAAATTCAGACAATTCTTATTCGGCTGAGTGGATTATTTTGGTGGATCAATATGTTTCTAGATGATAATAAAAGTGAAGACTTGATTGAGAACACTGCAAATGATTCCACCTGTAGTGGCACATGTGGGCCTACATGGGAAACACAACGGGTTTCTATAAGTTTTACAATAATGTCTTTGTTCTTCCCCCTTCCTGATCCTTCCTGCCACAAAATTTTGATGCAACTAGGGAATGAGAGGAAAACCAGTGAAGTTATACTTATTGGAATGAGGCACACTGATTTATGACAGTGAGAGTGGGAAACTCCAGCCCTTGGGGTAGGAACAACTTCAAGAAGGAAAAAGTCCTGGTGAGCTCTCCAAAACTATTACAAGAATCTTAAAATTAACTAACTCTACGGTTTTCCATCACAGTCGCCCTAAACAATTCCCTACAAAAACAAGGATTGTGCTCACTTATTTGACCTCTATGATGACCCTATGACCTCCCAAGCAGTGAGGAGGCAAGTTGGAAGTGCTGTCAAACCTGTAACTGTTGCAGATCTTATCTGAGGGGGAGGGGCATCCCAACAATCGTAAACCATACTTTGTCTCCAGGATCACTAGGCACTCCCAGAGTAATTGTGCTTCTTGTGTGGAAGCAGCGCCTTAATGAACCCACTCATGGCAACATTATGATTTGCATTTTAAGGGTTGTCTTAAAAGACTTTAAAGTGTTTAATGAATTATCACCAGTAGACTGCAGAGACATCTCCGAATTGAGGCTACGCATGACTCATATTACATGGAAAGTTATCCTTAAGTTGAGAGTCATTAGAAAAACTGACATGAAATTTGTCCCTAACTTTAGCTGAAGTAATTGATGACACCACTTCCGCCTATAAGACATTCAGGTGAGCCTCAACTCACTGGCCAGGCTTCTTACAGATAATGGAATTTCCCTAAACTCCCTCACCGAAAGCTAAGATAGAGACTGTGCAGTGCCTACTATATCTTGTTGTACCTGTGTTAATGCCTCAGTACAAGTGAAAAGGCCAATCCAAACTTAAAGAGAAAGAAAGCTGGATTTCTAAGGTACAGCCTGATAGTTTATGAGATTTGTTAAGCTAGTTGAGTCTGAGACTCTGCTTGTGTGGTTGAGGTCAGTCATATACATTGTCCTTCTTCTGCTTGTTGGAGTCATGGAAAAATTTACCAGGAGCCAAGAATTGTGTAGAAACTAGCAGTGTACATTGCTGAGAGACAATTCTGCAAAGGACTCTCACATTTCTGAATATGTTACCATAGTCGACACTAATTTCCTTCTTCTTACAAATAGCCTTGAAAGACAGAGATTATGTATAAAGATAAGAAGCAAAGCTCCCTGAAGCAAAGATCATCATAAAAGATTTAGTTTCCTTATTCCTAGGGATTTTTTTCTGTAACAGATCTCACTGTATGTATTAGTACATTTGGTCCTCTTCACCCTGTGGGCATTGGAAATTGGGAAATTGGCAGAAATGTGGAAACTCTGGCAACTCTAGTTACTGGCAGTAAAAAGCTATATCCTATCTCTGACGCATGCGTCTTGTGTCTTCTATCATTACTGAAACTGTAGTAGTCCAATATTTTAGTTTAAAAAGAGGATAAAATCTCAGACCTTATACAGTTCTTGACGATTCCTATCTGAGAATGTACTATATAAATTATATAGCTGTCCCAAGGAAAAGCACTTGCAAAATTATTTGAATTGTAAGTAATTAGCCACATTTTTATGGAAGACCCATTTTTAATTGAAAGCACACTGGTAGGTGGAACATGGTTAAACAGATTGGGATACTTGGCAAACATTTCTCAAAATGAATGAAGTCAGCCTCTTACTTCAAGTATAACAACTAACAATATCTGTTCTCATGATAAATCTCTCCTACATATGGATTATTTTCTGGGCCAAGCTCCTTTGTGGTTGCCATACCTTTTCCAGTTTTTGTGGTTTGCAGAATTCCTAGCAACTCTGGAATTTAAGAACTCCTTTACAACTCTTTACTCAGAAAGAGAAGATGAGAACATAAGTCGTCTTTTATCTTGCATGTTAGTTAACATCAATTTAAGGATAGATTTTGGGACCACAGAGGAACAGAATTTGGACTGAAAGTCTAAACATAGTTAAGATATTATATAGTAGTAGATATGAGATAGCTCCTATATTCTGTCTTACAAATCCAGAGTCACAATCTGAAAATCAAGCAGGTACAATGTGGAACTACTGTAAGTCTACAGGGAGAAAGGAAACAAAAGAAATATTGAGTTTAGTTCCTCAAGATAAAGAACAAGATACATATTTTGGTCAGAAACATTCAAAGGAAAAAAAAGTGCTTAAGTTATCCTCTAATAGTTAATATCAATAATACCAAGGGATATTCCTACCATCATGTGACATTTTTGAGAACTCTACTGAAAAATTTTAATAAACTATCTGACATAATTCTCAAAATAACTCATCATTCAGGCTTAGAAAAAGTTAATTTTCCACCTACTACCATTCAGGATATTAAAGCTAGCAAGAGAATTCTACTTTTGATTTATCTGACTAAAAATTGTGTGCTGTTTCCTCCACACAACTTTCCTTGGGTATGAGTTAAATACTTTAGTAGCTAACTAACAAGTTGGTATGTGGACATCAATTCAATGGATACTCAATAGGCTATCATGAACACAGCAATCATCTTTTTATAGTAAATGTACCTACAACTGGCAATTTGCCAGTCTGGGAAAGTATAGGTAGAATCTGCAAACACTGTACTGGCAAAATAAATCTGATGTCTCCAAGCTATCAGAGAAATGTTTCATAGCACTGTGCATGTTTGTGTCTGTATTGTAAGTATTAAATGAATAAGTATCTAAGAAGGAATTGTTCCAGGGAGAAATGAAGCAATAATTGAACAAACAAAAATTATAATCTTGGGTGAATGAATGGGTATTGTAACTTTTTTAAACAATCAAAAGCAACAAAATTAGCCTTTTCAAGATGGTCTTTGTTAGGAATAGCAAACAGATTTAATTATTCTGAAACATATTTTAAGAAAAGACTCTATTAATATTATCAATCAGCAGGCTGTATAAAAGAAATCTATAAATCAAGTTGTATCTGATATTTTTCTAACAACTTTTGCAGGTGTTTAAAACAGAATAGATGTGGCCATCTTTGTTTATACACAAAGACCATTTCAATAATTTCATATAAACAAAAACAGACAAGATTTTCAGTAGGCTTCTACCAGGTGCCCGAGTGTATGAGATTTATTTTACTCTCAGTACTTCTTATTGAGAAAAAAACCTACATTTAGTGATGAAACAGTTCATAAAAATGTTGCTTGTGATTCATTACTCAAAATACACAGATGAACTGATATGCAGAAAAAATTTCCAAAATATTGGAGACTATAGAAAGCTCTGCCATGCTGTTGCTAAGCAGCTTATAAATGGTGCTGTGCTCTAGATAAGCATTACCAAATGCTGGCAGCCTCGTGACATTTTATTCAGTGAAACTTTGGAATTGTGTTGACCAAATCCCACTGCAGGATTTTTCATTTGTTTGTAGAGTGTAGTGAAAGAGGAACAGTAAATCATGATAATGTCTAAACTCTTATTGAATAGTCATATTTAAATATTCTAATACCATGATTCTCATCCCTATCTGTACCATAAAGTTACTTTAAAACCATTTTGGGGCTCATAAAAACTCTCAAAAATGAAAATATTCTACTTCAATGATTCTCATTCCTCTGTGAACATTAAAAACACATTAAAACCACCTAATGGAGCTTTAAGAAAACTCCCAGAAGTGAGGTACACTAAATAAATTAGTGCATCCATGGGTGGGGTGCCCAAGACCAGGAATTCCAATGTACAGCATTCATTGATATTCTCCCCAAGAATTCCAATGTATAGCAAGAGTAAAGAAGTTACTGCTCTAGGAAAAACAAACAGAGAAAAATTAGAAATTATTCTGAGAATAATTTTAAACTACACAAAATATTAGCTATAGAAAATTTTTAAAAAATAGAATGTAAATTGGATCCAAAATTAGAATGGGAGAATTTCAAGAAAGTTTTAATAAAGAAACCTTTTACATTCACTGCAAAAGGAAAATGTTTTATCTTCTATTGCAGACAAAAAATAATGGAAAAAAGGAGAGTCAGAAAGATTATAGACACAAAAAATATGAAACATATATAAACATAAACTATAAGATGGATTGTAAATCTTGTTAAGAATGTACAGAAAAACCAAACATTTTTTGATAATACTCATTCATATTTCTTTCTTTCTTTCTTTTCTTTTTTTTCTTTTTTTGATACTTATATTTCTGACTCCACATCAGCCTTCAGAAATCACACCTGTTCTATCTAGAAGACAAGCCATAGAAAATAACTATGTTGATTCTTTCTGAAAAGCCAGCTATACATTCAGGCTAAACTACTGTGCTAAGTTGTTACAACCTATGGATTATCCTCAGATAAGACCTCTCTACTCTGTTCTCATCTGCCCATGGCACACAACACAGCTCTGCATGTTACCCTGGAAAGAAACTTAATGTGCTAATCCATGAAGTTCTTATGGTCAGCTCTAGGCTTCTGCCCACCGACATCAGTACCCACCACTGTAAACCAAGTGGAAAGGAACATTCGCCCTGCACTAGAGGATCATTCAATACTTTGGGCCTCAGCTGAGCACTGTGAGTTTTGAATGTTCATAAGTTTCCTGGAGATCACGAATATCAAGTCCACCAGGCTTCACATCCCGGTTCTGCTACAGCACTATTCTCCTTCACCGAACAATATTCCCTCTTGCATTTTCATGTGTACAGTGTTCTGCTTGCTCTTCCTACCCTAACAGCACACTTCTTTCCAAACAAACACATGGACTGTGCCCCTTGAAACTCCTGCTCCATAATTTAAAATACTTTTTTATATCAAGAATATTCTTTTTCTTAATCCCCATTCTCAATAGATTCCCCTATCATTCTTACATCCATGTTTCTTTTCTTCTTCACCCCTTTTCCTATTCAGCTAAGATTATATCATCCTTATTTCCAGTAAACTCCCTTATTTTTTGCCTGGTAATTATGAGCTGCAGGTATGAATTTAGCATACAACTGATTCTTAAAGACATGGGACTGGATGAAACCTCCTAGGGAAAGGAAATGATACAAAGAGAAGAGGAAATGAGTGCATCTTGGGCTACCATTTGAAGCAATTTCACTCAAACATTTTTTTATATTGAGTCCAGTTTTGTGCTAGACATTTTACATTTTTGATCTCACTTATTACTCAACAGTATCTTTCTAAGATAGGTTTGCTAATCTCATTGAACAAATATGCAAACTAACTTTCCAATATATTAAATACATTGCCCTAAGCCACACATATATAACATGAAAGAGAAAGATTGTTTCTCTCTGGCTTCAAAAACTTAGATTATGTCCACTGTACTCTCTTCAAGAAAGATTGTGAAATAGTTTGTCCATATCTTTGCTTTCCCACCCAAAGTACATTAAGAACAAAATAAGACAACCCATGGGGAGAAGGAAGCAGTATCAACTACTCATTCCCTCCTTATCCCTTCCTGGTTATGGGAATTTTCTTTCTCAAAGCAGGCATTCTCTCCCCGTAGTGTCATGACTTCAGACTCCTGGACTGTGACAGTAGTGCACTTGATTTCTACTAATCAAATTTAGAGGGGTTGGCAAAAAAGGAAAGATGTGTCAACCAGAATAACTATAGCCTGTGGCAAGGATTAAGACCTTTAACAGTGGTGCCATTTATCAGTTCATGTAATTCAGAGAGGGGCACATTGTTGGTGATTCTAATCCCTAAATTATTTTATGCAAGATATAGAAGTTTCTGTCTTTCTAGTATCCCTATTATTAAGATCTATGTAGAAGACTTAACAAAATTGACTTAAATAGTTTATTCTACTTAGTGAGACAAAGCCTACTAATACATAGACATAAATTAATTTTATGGCTAAGTCTCATGAATGGTAAAAATCAATCTGTAATCTAGTATCCTCACTTTTTAAGAAATGTTAAATATTATCCAAGTTACCTAATGCTACATAACAAATTAGTATAAAACTTACCGGCATGAAACAACCATTTAGAATGCTTATGGATTGTGTGGTCGGGACTTCATGCAGGGAGCAGCAAGAATAGTTAGTCTTTGTTCTACAATGTCTGTGGCCTCAAGTGTGAGACTTAAAGACTGGGGTCTAGAACATTTCGAAGGATCATTTACTCACGTCTTCTGATGGTTGATGCTGCTGTCATGTAGGAGCCTCAAATACTATCCACTGTGCCTTTCTGTGTGTTATCTCCAGAGAGGGTGGTTCAGGCTAACCCACAGCACAGTGACAGGGTTCCATGGACATAAAGCCTGACACAGAGATAGCTAGGTAGGACCTGTGACATTTATAAGGCCTAGCATTGAAATAACATAAAATTCACTTTCCATCATTCTCTGGAGAGAAGCAGTCACATCCCACCCCAGATTCCAGAGGAGGGAGTAAAGATCCCATCTCCTGAGTGAGAGAGTATTAAGTCATGTTTTAAGAATAGCATGTGAGAAAGGATATGTATCTTTGGAAAATACAGTATACTACAAAAATGGGTATGAATTTACCATTTGCTAGTGAGAGGGAGGAAATTCTTTAAGTACGTGTTCTCTTACCTTCAGTATTTATTGTTAGATATTTACAAACAATTAAGAAATTTTCTATATGGTATACCAGACCACCTCTCTAATTACAAGGAATATGTAGGTATTGTAAAACTCGATAGTGATAAAATGTTCATATTTTAGAAATAATATGTACTGGGATAGATATATCTTGCCTTTATGAGACATGAATAGTCACAACTTACTTTAGGCAACATAACAGGGAAAAATTACCACTTTTTATTAGAATTATTGGTAATACATCTCATTCAATACAGTGCTTTTTCCTAAAATAATTCTTTTTAAATATATTTTTTACTTACCTAAACAATTCTAAAAAAGAAAAAGCTTAACATAAAAATTGGTTATTTTAAATCTTCCAGTACCTTTACTTTTATATATGAAAATCAATATGAAAGGTAAAAACAGGAGAAAATTTTTGAAAATTAAGTTTGGCTAAGATTTATTCAAAATACACACACAAAAATACAAAAAATTGATAAAATGTACTTTATAAGCATTTAAAATGTTTGCATTTTGAAAGTTATAGCTAAGGATAGAAAATAAGTTATGCACTGAAAGAAATTTTTTGAAATTCAAAGTTCCTTACATATTCAGGATATGTAAGGAACTTTTACAAGTCAAAAATAATAATGAGACAACCTAATTAAAAAGTCAGCAAAAGATTTGAAAAGACACTTTAAAAAGAAAGATATACAGTGAAAAATTATTCTATAAAAAGATTCTCAGCAACACTAGATTTCAGAAAAAATACAAATTAAAATGACAATGAGATACAACTATTCATACATACACTAAAATGGTTAAAGTTAAAATACTTGGCATAAGTGAGTGTGGAGAGTAGGTCAAACTCTCATGCATTGCTTGTGGATGTCCAAAACGCTACTCACTTTTGAAAACAATGTAGCTGTATAACTTGAAATAAAACATACACTTACCATAAAACAACAAATCTATGCATAGGTACTTAATAAAAGAAATACATACAACAACCTAGATGAATCTCAGAGACATTATGCTAACTTAAAGTAGCTAAGAAAAAAAAAAAAGACCATATGATTCAATTTATGTAAGATTCTACAAAAGGGCAAACTAATACTTACAGAAAACAGAGCAGTCTTTCCTGTCACCAGGAGTGGGGAATGCAGTATCCGCTGAAAAGGAACAAGAGAAAGCTTTTTAGGGTGATAGAATTTGTCTGCATCTTAATTGTGCTGATGGTGATTACATGTTTATAGACAGTTTCAAATCCATCGAACTGTATGCTTCAAGTGGGTCAATTTTATTATATGTAAATAATACCTTAATAAAAATGTGCTGTGTTATTTAAAAATAAAAAGAAAACATTTAAATGCCTGTGTCACAATTCTGGACATTGTTACTTATGATCCCAGGTAAATAGTCATTAGAAAAGTGGTTTCAAACAAAATTTAGTACATTTACAATTTGTAACTGAGAAAAACTGGTGTCAAATTCAGGCTTGACAGGTAATAACTGCCTATCTCTATTAATGCAAATCAGCAATAGAAGAGAGGTTTCACCATCTGTGTTATGCTTACGATAAATCTATAGACATCAAAATCTAAAGCTGTTTTTAATAGTGTTGTTTCTAGTAATGTTAGACAGAAAAATGGACTGAAAATTTTAGGCAAATGGTAGTACATAATCTAGCAAATTTTAACGTGGTAATTTTTTTCTGAGTAAAAAGGAATGGAGAAAGTAATGTCTTTTTTTTTTTTTTTTTTTATTTGACCAGTAAGGGGATCGCAACCACACTCAGCCAGTGAGCGTGCCGGGCCATCCCTATATAGGATCCGAACCAGCGGCCTCGGCGCCACCAGCGTGGCACTCTCCTGAGTGAGCCACGGGGCAGGCCCGTAATAAGTCTATTTTAATCATAATTCTGTTTTAATAAATCTATTTTAGCCTTAATTCATGTTTTGAATTATCATCTCTGTGCTGATTTCTTGAAGCACACTTAAAATGTGTAAAAATATCCAAATAAATTTGAATTATAGGCAGTTTTCTTTCAGAAAAAGAAAATAAAATCTTTAATATTTTGTTTTATCAGAAATATACTTTAATATACAGTTATATAATATGCAAAATAAACAAATCTAAATTAAGTGTTATCATATAAATATGACTGTTACAATTAGTCTATTTTACTAAATTAAGTAATATATTTTAATTGTTTTTCCATTATCTCATTTGATAATAGCATGTTTTGATCAGAAAATATTTATATATACAGAAAGACATAGTCATATTTCTTTCTTATAAAGTTTAAATGGGTAAAATAATTTTCCAAAGAAACTGAATTTTGTATTCACTCATTATAGATTCTGTAACGGTAAATACAAATTAAAAACGAGGCTTAATTCTCTCTGCTGAAAATAAGGTAAGAGACTTTCCTCCCTTCCCGTTTTTAAAGCATTTATTTTAGAAAATTTGATTGTAAGTTCTTCCTGTTTTTTGATATATGTGTAAATTTTTCCAAAGTTAAGTAAGCCTGTTACAAGTAATTTTTGGAAGGACCTGGGAACCGTCTCTTTGAAATGTAATAATCAAGGGACATATTGTCCCTATCTCCCAGTTTCTGTGGTAGGGCAGGAGCTTAATTTCAGTGGGCACCTCATTCCAAGTTGCAAAAATACCTTCTGTCATAAAACTTTGAAAAGTTTGTTTTTCTTTTGGATAAAACCAGTTACTAACACAGGTGGCCATTCTAATTACAAAGTGAATTTAGGATGAACTATGTATGGCAAATAATACTATCAAATCCACTTACTTGAGGACCAATTGGTGTTTATCTTGAGAATATGTATGTAATGTGTTGTACTTACCTGGCCATATAAAAGGGTGAGATTTATTTCTGTCTTTGCAATCTCTTAGTGAATTGCCTGTGATGCACATCACATTTTGGTTTAATACTTATGCAACATTAAAATTGTTTTCTTTCTCCTATACTTTTGTGGAGAGGTTTTGTGGATTGGGAAGAGATTTTTAAATGTTGTGTATCCCCAACAATTCTCACCTATAATAAACCTTCTAATTTTAGTATTTTGGTAGACTTTAAATAGACAACTAATCATAGTTTGGAAAACACACAGTAAAGCAAATGGGTCATGTGAAACATGTAAACATGTGGGACAAAGTAAAATAATAGGAAACACATTCATTGTCTACTTTTTAATTTACAATTTGCTTTTTCATGGGTTTTGATAAACGTATTGTTTTTCTCATCAACCAATACAAAATATGGCATACATTATACATAAATAATGTTAACTTGACCTTCATGAGTTAATAATGCCTTATAGAATGCATGTTGATATCATAATTTTATTACAATAGGTATATTATTTATCAAATATATTAATAGTTTGACTCTCAAAGAGCTTACATAGAGTGCACATAACTAAAATTAAATAATATATATAAAATATTCTGTGCAATTCTTGACACATGATAAATATGGGGTTACGTGGGCAAGACAGCAGAATAGTCGGGAGGCAGAAGACACAGTGAGGAGAAGTGTTAGGCCACTGCCTTTATTGAGGTTTCAGTGGGAAAGGCAAGGCAGGCAGGGTGAACAGTTTAGCACTGGCTAACTTGAACAATTCTGGTGGTCTTTGAGATAGAGAGTTTGTCCTTAGTCACTGGACACCTGGCGAGGGGATGATTAAGGCAGATGAATATTGCCTCCTAGGGTGTACAGACCAGAAGGAGGAAGTATAACTCTGGATTGGTTGGTTTACTTATCAAAGATATGCATCTGGTTGGGTCCTTTGCTATCACTAAGAACTGCCTAGATCCAGTAGGGTCATTTTCTCTATAGCCAGAAAGTTTTGAAAGGTGTCAAAGCATCACGATATACAGAAAATTTAAAAAAAAAAAAGGTTTACAATACGTGCTCCATTGTTTTTCCCTTTTTATTCATTAATATCCTACAAAAGTGTTAGCACTCATCTATGAGGAGGATATTACGACATGATTGGCAGACTCTCTATGTGTTGTGAGTCTTTTGCTACTCTCCTGACCATTCCCTGAGCTTGCTACACTCTTGCTCCAACCTTAAACCCTCCACTAGTAACATGAGATCTCAGCTGTCAAATAGCATGTTAACAGGAAGCCACATTTACATGAGTTTTGGTTAATGGCTGCACAAATTAGTTCAAGATTTGCAAATACCAATAATATGATTTTATTAAAAAAATTTGAACTAAGATTAAAGGCTGACGTTCTATAAGGTTGATTATCATGTTTTATAAGGTTTGTATATATTCCTGTATTCTTAGTTCGATTCCTTCTTTCTAACTCTTTGAATTTGAGATCAAATGCTTATTTTGTATTAGGGGAAAAATCTAAAATAGCAAAAAAAAATTGTATTATTAAAGGAGTTAATCCTGGGAGATTTCTGGGAAAGTAGCTGTGATGGTTGAGATTTTTAATATTTCTGTATCTCTATATTAAAGCAGACTGAGATAATAGAGGCAAAACCAACCCCCATTCTAAATAACTCCTGCCACATTACAACTTCTGTTATTTTTCACTTGTCTTTCAAGTATGCGGGATTGTCTATAAATGGATGTTTCTCTGCATAGTTATTATATTTTCCCCACTAAATAGTGAGAGCCATTAAAGTTGATACTGGATTTGTTTTATTTATTTTTATAACCCCTGTTCTTAGTCAATAGCAAGCACTCAGCAAATATTTTTGAACAAATTGATTTTATGGACCCCATATTCTCTTCTATCTTTATTCAATAATATCAGTAAAGTTAACTGCAGAATGGATACAGAATAACTCAGAAAAATTTTTATACATGTATAATGAATATGTAGAGAACACTTTGGACTCAGTAATTAAAACCTTTCATTTCATTTTGCCACACAGATACACTGTAATTAAGATTTTAATGAACTTTATTATTTGGAGCCCTTTAAGTTCACAGAAAAATTGAGAAGGTAGAGAGATTTTCCATAGACCCCCCTGACCTCATATGTTCATAGACTCTCCCATTATGAACATCCTCCTCCAAAGTAGTACATTTCTTACAAGTGATGGAATGACATTGACACATCATTATCACACTAAGGCTAGATTTTACATTAGGGAGCACTCCTGATGTTGTACATTCTATGAAATTTGACAAATGTCTGATGACATATACCCACCATCATAGACCATTATAGTCTCACACAGTACTTTCACAGTCATAAAAGTCTTCCATGTTCCATCTATTTATTTCTTCCCACCCTCCAACCACTGGAAACCACTGATATTTTTTTCAATATTCATAGTTTGAATTTTTGGAATGTTACATACTTGGAGTCATACAGTATTTAGACTTTTTAGATTGGCTTCTTTCATTTAGTAATATGCATTTATGTTTCTACGATGTCTCTTCATAGAATGATAGCACATGTTTTCTTAGTGCTAAATAATATGCCATTCTCTGTATGTATCACATTTTATTTATCCGTTCATCTACTGAAAGACATCTTGGTTGCTTCCAAGTTTTGAAAACTATGTACAAAGCTTCTGTAAACATCTATAAGCAGGTATTTGTGTGGACATAAGTTTTCTACTCCTTTGTGTGAGAACAAAGGAACATGATTGGTGGATAGTATGGTACAGGTATGGTTAGTTTTGTACGAAATTGCCAAACTATCTTCAAAAGTGGTTGTACCTTTTGCAATCCCACCAGCAATGAATGAAAGTTCCTACTGCTCCACATCCTCACCAGCACTGGATGTTGTTAGTGTCCTCAATTTTGGCCATTTTAAATGGTGTGTAGTGGTACATTATTGTTGTTTTAATTTGCATTTCCTTCATGACATATGACACGGAGCACCTTCTTATGTACTTATTTGCCATCTGTCTCTCTTGTTATGTGAGGTGTCTGCAAAGGTTTTTGGTGCACTATTTGAAACGGCTTTTTGGTGACCTTATTGTTGAGTTTTAAGGGTTCTTTGTATATTTTGGATAACACTCCTTTGTCTGATATATCTTTTGCAAAATATTTTCTTCCAGTCTGTAGCTTGCCTTTTCATTCTTTTGACAGTGTCTTTTGTAGAGCAGAAATTTTTAATTTTAGTAAAATCCAACTTATCAATTCTTTCTTTCATTAATCATACTTTTGGTGCTATACCTAAAACGTTATCACCAAGTACAGTCTCATTCTAATTTTTTCCCATGTTATCTTCTAGGATTTGTATAGTTGTATAGTTTTATGTTTTATGTTTAGGTCTCTGACTCATTTTCAGTCAATTTTAATTTCTGTGAAGAGTGTAAGTTTAATTCTGTGTCTAGATTTTTTTTGCATGTTGATGTCTAGTTGTTTTATGTATTTATTTATTTATTTTCCTGACAGCTGGCCAGTGCAGAGATCAAACCCTGGACCTTGATGTTATCAGCGCCACACTCTAATCAACTGAGCTAACTGGCCAGCTGTTTTAAATCAATTTATTAAAAAGACTATCTTTACTCCATTTTATTGCCTTTGCCCCCTTGTGAAAAATCACTGACAATATTTTTGTAGGTATATTTTGTAGTTCTCTATTGTGTTCCATGAATCTGTTTGTCTGTTATTTCACCAGTATCACAATGTATTAATTACTGCAGATTTTTGATAAGTTTTGAGGCTGGGTAATATCGGTCCTCTAACTTTGTTCTCCTTCAATGTTGTTTTGGTTATTCTTGTACTTTTGCCTCTCCATATAAACTTTAGAATTAGCCAATATCCACATAATAACTTCCTGGGATTTTGACTGGAATTGCATTGAATCGATAATCCAATTTGAGAAGAGTTGACATCTTAACAAGATTGAGTTTTCCTATCTGAGTATGAAATACCTATTTACTAATTTTTTGATTCCTTTTATCAGAGTTTTTAGCTTTTTTTCATCTAGGTCTTGTCTATATTTTGTTAGACTTAAACATAAGTACTTCATCTTTTTTTTTTGAGTGCTCATGTAAACATTACTGTTTTAAATTTCAAATTCCATTTATTCATTGCTGTTATAAGGGATGATGATTGACTTTTGTGTATTAACCTTGTATCCTACAACCTTACTATAACTGCTTATTAGTTTCAGTACTTTTTTTTTGTTGATTCTTTTGGATTTTCTACAGAGGCAATCATGTCACCTGCAAACAAAGTTTTATTTCTACCTCCCTGATCAGTATATGTTTTATTTCCTTTTCTTGTCTTATTGTACTAGCTAGGACTTCCAATATAATGTTGAAAAGAAGTGGTGAAAGTGGACATCTTTTCTTGTTCCTGATCCTAGTGGGAAAGCATTGAGTTTCTCACCATTAAACATGATGTTAGCTGTAGGTGTTTTGTAGATATTCTTTATCAAGTTGAGGAAGTTCCCCTCTATTCCTAGTTTACTGAGAGTTTTATCATAAAAAGGTGTTGAATTTTGTCAAATGCTTTTTCTGCATGTACACATATGATCATATATTTTTTTCTTCTAAATAATCACTTTGTCTAGAATGCCCCACTTCCTAAGAATAGGATAAATTTAAATTAGTGCTTTGGTTAACAATCTCGCAATATTGACAACCTACATTTAAAATTACATGAATTCAAGATAGAGTTTCCAGATATCTGCCTATTGTGATACATTTTGGAATTATATCTAGATTAAGTAATTTTGCTTTGATTTTCAATGAGGTCTTCCAAAAGAATGGCATTTGAATCATTATTTCATATCTAAGAAATACATATGTAATAATACATCTCTACAGATGCTGGTTACGTATGTGTGTAGGGAAAGGTACATGATTAAAAAAATTATTAGGGACTTTAGAACATAATATACACTTGCACACATATACTTTTGTGTGTGTGTGTGTGTGTGTGTGTGTGTGTGTACATGTATGTGAGTGCAGACAGTAAATGAGGGAAAATATCAACTCATGGAAGCATATTTAAGCCAAAGTGTTTCCTATGGTGAAATTCTGGTGGTACACAACATATTTCCTCTTATGGGATAATGTGGGGACTCTGTCACCTGGTGAGGTAGAAGTCCTGCAATAGCTACGTGGGGTAAGGAATGGCAGTGAGTTGTCAGCAAGGTGGCCAGATACACATGTTATTTTACAAAATAGGCTAATACTCATCCAGAAAAAAAAAAAAAAAAAAAAACAGAAAAAAACTTTATAGACTATAGAGTTATAAAAATTTGATAATAAATTTGTTAGCTTACATTATGTAAATGCAATAGAAAATTGTTACTTTAGAAGACAAGATATATTAACAGCTTAATTATTTAAGTAAGATGACAGAAATCTTATCAGACACCTGCTTTAAGAAATTTCAAAAATATAACGTTAGTTAAAAAACTGGCACTGGTACTAAACTAGTCAAGGATGCAAAAATGGTGACAGATTAAAATTTTATTTTGATAAAAATTATTTTTAGGTGGTATGAAATTTAAACAATGAATATACGATAAAGGTATTTTGTGTACCAAAAATCAAATTAAAATATGGATTAAATTTTAAAGATCTTTGTTGAGATATTTTAAGTACTAGATTTTACTTGCTTATGTAATGGATAAAATATGTCTCAGATGAGAAGTTTAAATATAGATCTTGTATGGGTTTATCTTATACTAAATTAATTTCTCTGTGTTACTGTTTGCATGAGTGATATTTAGGAATAAGCAGATATTTTAAGATTGAGCAGGACTCAGTAGCAGGACTGCAGTCAAACTGGAGTGTGACACAGAAGATAAAGCCAGGAAAGATGGAAAGAACATTGCAAAGACTTGGTGAATGGATGTCTGGCAGGAAAAAGGAGACAATATGGAAACTCAATTTCCAAACCCAGGACGTAAGGTCAGAATTGGTCACAAAGCAGGAGTGACCTGAAACGGGGCTTCCCATGCAGTGAATTAAAGTTCCTCAGCTCAGCCTGCACAAGAGCCTGAGATGGAGCAGAGACAAGATATGGGGTCAAAGTGGCTTCAGCTACCTGGATGAGTGCCTTAGAAAGTGATAGGATCTCAAGTTTCCTCTCTGGTTATTACTGGATGTCATCTTCTTGGTATTGGTACAGAGCTGAGGATTGGCGTGGACCTACGGGGAAGGAAAGGTCTTAGAAATCTAGGCTGGTAGAAAATAAAGTGTCTGCCTATGGAATTTTGACTTGGTAAAAAACCCAGTGTAAGCAGAAAGGTCTAACAGACTGGGTGAGGTAAAAATAATTGAGTGACTGAAGCTACTGGTAGGCTGTAAGAAGCAAAAATATTTTCTTCTTTTTCTTTGCTTAAATGGTTGAATCTAATGAAAGTAACATTTTCTTTATAAAAATGCTAAACAATTGTAAAATTTTAAACTCATTAGGTTAATCATATATTTTCATTTCTCTACAATGTGATATATTTCATGACATGTTCATTTTTTAACTCATGTTTGAAAATATTATGGAACATCTACAAAGTGCTAGGGACTTTCAGATACCACTATCCTTTAGTCTTTATTTTAATTTGTATCTACTAAGGAAAAATGATTTGGAGAAGAATGTACCCAATTTTCATCGAATTCTCCTTCATAAATTGGTCATTTATTTCAAGTAAATCTAACGTGCGTTTATAAAAAGCACTTTACAAAATTAAAAATGATAGAATTCATTTACCCAAAAATCTCTTGCTAGCAAGCAAACTAATTAAAACATTATACATTCCTTATATCAGCATGTCTCAATGTGTTTCAAATTGCATTGTGGTGCTATAATCTTTTTTTCTATATTAGAAAAGTGAATATGCTCAGTAATCTAAAAAATTGCAAACTGAGAATAGACGTTCCAGCTGATGTATATTACTATGTTTTGCTGAACATGGAAAAGAGGAAGAAAAGACATTATTAGAAAGAATAATGATAAAGCAATCAAAGAGTGGGAACTTCAATAAGATTTTATGTTTCCAGAAACATTGTTTTATTGTTACTAATAATTGTAGCAATGTTGTTAACAAAGTTTACTGTGTGATATCTGCAAAATTATCTTATAATTAAACACCTTTATTTTTTTGCCAATATTTAGGTACAATTTTTTAATCGAAAGTATATTTTACAGATGATACTTATTGATGTCTAAATCTAATGTAATATTTTATTTTCCCAATGATATTTGCCTTATTTAAAGCTGCAGAGAGGTTAGATATCTCAAATTATTATAGCTCAGCCGTTAATGTTAAACGTAATCCTTCTTTCAGAACTGTTTCATTGCAAGAAGTTCCCAAGCTGCTACAATTTCCATTTTCCATTATGGTGTTAGACCATATGGAGGGGGGGCATTTTGCAATCAATCTCTGAAGCTATATTTCCTGATAGGAGTAATTATTAAGTGAGAAAAAAAAAAAAAAAAGAAGGGGGATGAGTTTGACTTTCTACAAGAAACTAACAGAAAGAGCTTTCAAAGCTAACTATAAATAGGTGCACATTCCTTATGTGCCTGAGAAGTCCACATTGTACCAAAGAATAATAAATCCCCTGTGTTTGCTAAGAATCTATAAAAAGGTACTTGTCAGGAAGACTGGCTGTGGATACACAAAGGAAAAGTACAAGCAAAATAGTTTTTTGTCCAGGTCTTATATTCTCTTGTTTAGAATTGGGCTTAAAATTTTCTTTACCCAAATGGACTCTCAACCTCCCAAAGAAACTCATTGCTTCTTGTAGGGTCCTTTCTCCTTTTCCGTTGAGAAGCACTCTCTCCCATATTTATCCTGGGTCGCCAATGAGTGGAGCAGGTTTTCACCCACTTTAAAAAAGAAATACCAGCTCAGGCTAAGCAATTGTTTATCTGTTTAGTGAGTAAGAACTAAGGCAGAACTTCCAGTTTTCAGAGTACAATAGTTTCTCAGAGAAGAAATCTGGACTCAACACCTGAGAGCTGGACTGAAAATTTAGAGGGGAAGGCTGGAGAGAGCAGCTGGCCTAGACTGGTATTTGAGAATTGAGTCCAGAGTTCATCACTGACCAGTTTTATAATCTTGAGCAACTCCCTTATTTTATGATTCTCAGTTTCATCATTTATAAGTGAAAATAATAAACCTACCTTTTAGCGTTGTGAGAATTAAAAGAAATAATATATTGTATGTGAAAGATCTATAATCGATGATCTCTTTTTTCTATAGCTTTCAATTCAACCAATGAAACTTTACAAGTTCATCAGAAAAGGTTGGCATTAGCTAGTGATTTAAAGGAAATAAAATCACTAGAATTATAGCTTGTGCAGAATTTATGTTAGCTAAGTATTGTCCCAACATAAAGCAATGCTTTAAATGTAAAATTACCTGACCTTTGTTCTCCTCATGCCAAAGTCCCCAGAAGCCCAGACACAGAGAGAAGATGAACACAGTTTATTAAAGTAATAGTCATCATATCAGCAGCCATTAATTGAGTATTTTATATATGCCAGTCACTATCTCTAGCTCTTTTCTTTTCCTCTAGCTCTGACAAACGTGGTCAAATGGGGAAATGAAGGGACCACAAGCTTTAATCTAGCCATGACCAAATAATTTCATGTATGTATAAAGTAATAATCAACAGCCACTTGAAGATAATATAATCAATTCTGATATAAATAAAATAGCCCAAAGTGAATATTAAGGAAGTTAAAAGAGCCATGGTGAATAAAGGAGGGCAGACATCATTTATTTAACTTCTGCATGATTCTCACATATGAATATTTCTGCCTCAAATTTTACTGTGATATTTAGGAAAGGGCAACGGATGCCTGAACTATATTTTTTTCTTAAAAACTCATCAACATACAGGATCTGTTTCGCTGTCTTGATGAATAAAGTTTCGGCAAAGGACAACTAGAAAAATGAATATAGGGGAGAAGGGAAGAAAGATGCAGGAAGAGATAATTTAGTTGACAGGGAATAGAACAGTAAGGAGAGATGACTGTTCATAAATCTCAGCTCATATTAATCACACTCATATTGCAGAGAAGGGCAACATCAGAAAAGAAGTGATTAGTTTACCTGATTACTGCAGGGCCCCCACCCCAGAGACTTTTGCCATTTCTCAGGCTGGGAAAGAAAAACTGCAGGAGGTAACTGATGTTCATGTTAGTCATTGTGTTCTGAGGATATTGTGTTCAGCAACAGGTGCATAATGTGAATAAACGTAGAGATATTTAATTACGAAGAAACTAAATACTATCCTAGTGTCACGATGTCTCTATAGCATCACTGACCACATCTAGAAAACACATATTTACCAAGTCCTTCTTCCTTTACCCCTGAAAGGTAGCAGAACCCCAAACTCTGCCTGGATTGAGGCCTGAAGAAACATTGTTAACCTTCTTTTCTACCTTTCTTTTCCTTGGCATTCCACACTGGGAGGCTTCTGTGAGCTGTAGAATAAACACTCACATGTCCCAGGAATGTGAGGATGGGTCACTCATTGATCATAGCATTGTGGTCATCATAGTCATTTAGTCAATCCATGAACCCCAAGCCTCCTCACACCCCCGAAGTGTAAGATGTCATGACAAAAACCCAAGGAGATTTGGAGGAAAATGAGAGCGATGGAGCCTACAACTAGCTAAAGTTTTCCAACTCCAAAAGCTGTATTTTTTCTACATTTTAATACCAAGAATATATGATGAAGGAGGAAAAATGTGGGGAAAACACATTAGATTTGAAGATGCCATTTATAATGTCTCTATAATATATTTGAATAAGTCCAAAAAGGACATCATATTTTCAAGGCAAATACAATACACGTAGTACAAAATGAAGAATAAATAGGAACATCTTCTGCTTATTCATGTGGATACAATGTGCAGAAACTAATAAAATAGGATGAAACATACCCAAAACTCTCAAAGTCAATTTTACTGTTTTTACAATGCTCTCTCTTCTTTCACTCTAAGACAAGTCAAATGGGTGGAATTTTCAATGGAAAAAGAAAAGCATTTCTTTTACTTTTAAACTTTATGATGATATCTCAGTTTTAAATATTTCAATGTCACTATTACAATTTAGTGACAGTTTCATTGCAATATGGTGTTTTTGTTCTTAGACAATTCTGGCTACAGTATTGGGACAGCCGTGTATCATGCAGACTCTGACCAGCAAGACCTCTCACGGCATAGGCTGCAGAACTCCGCTGTGATCCATGTTGGCCAAAGATCAGAAATACCCCCACTGTCAGCTCTGGGAATCACCAGGGAAAGACCAAAACAGGATCTCTTAGAAGAGGAAGAGGAAGAAGAAAGACTGATATTTGTGGTGAGGGAATGAAAAACAAAGAGAGCTTCATTTTTCCGGACTTAGAGTTGAACAGAAAAATTCACTTGCCATTAAATGTTTCCTGGGTGAATTTAGGTAGCCCAGGATCTGTTTACATGGCTCTTCCCATAATTTCCCCTCTCTCCCTGCCTGCTGCATAGATACAGCATGGTCCATGTGTCTGTCCATGACCCTTGCCCAGGTCATTCATTCCTCAAGCTCTCTAGGACTCCTTCCATGTATGGTCATTCTTTCTAACTCTTGCTGCCACCTCCCACATACAAAAATTGCCAAGGCATCCAAGGTAATCATCCTGTGATTAGGCCAGGATTAAAAAGATGTTGTAAGCAATCCTCTACTGCTTTATGTCTTGTTGTTGCCCATGCTATGACTTTAGTGGTGGTATAGTTAAAATTTTGTTAGAGATACTTGCATAACTAGTCTATACAAATGAAAAGCTCTCACCCCATGAATATCTGCAAAGGTGGCAAAATGATCCTACAAGCAAAGAATTTAAAGAAAGGTCATCAAGGGGCCATTTCTCTTTTATTCTCAGTAACTAGATCTAAATGTCAAAACAAGGACCTAGAATAGAGATGGTGAAGAGAAGGAAATAACAAGAGAAATTTCACACCAACACCATTTGGCTTAAATAAGTCTCACTTATTCATTTTACTTTTTAAACATATTTATTGAGGTATAATTGATATATAAAATATTGCTCATATTTAACGTGTACAATTTGATGAGTTTGGACATATGCAAACACCCATGACACCATCATCATGATCAAGATAGTAGACAAATACAGCACCTCCCAAAGTGCCTCCTTATGTCTCTCCCTCCTTTTACTTTATGGTAAAAATACTTAACATGGTATTTACCCTCTTAACACATTTTCAAGAGAACAAAGCCATATTCTTAACTATAAGCACTACATTATACAGCAAATCTCTAGAATTCATTCACCTAACATGACTGAAACCTTATAACCTTTGCACAACTTCCAATTCCTCCACCACCCACCCCCTGACAACCATTATTGTATTCTCTGTTCCACAATTTTGACTATCACCAATACCTCATGTAAGTGAAAAATGCAGTATTTGTCCTTGTGTTACCACAATACTATAAACTAGAAATGAATAACAGAAAGAAAACCGGAAAATTCACAAATATGTGAAAATTGAGCAATACACTCCTAAATAAGCAATGGTCAAAGAAGAAATCAAAAGGAAATCAGAAAATATCTTGAGACAAAAGAAAATAAAAACACAACATACCAAAATTTGTGGGATGCAGCAAAAGCAGTACTAAAAGGAAATTTACAGTGCTGAATGACTACATTAAAAAAAAAAAAAAAATCTCAGATCAACACTTATTTATACTCTTCAACAACCTAAGCAGCAACTGTGAGCAAGCAGGAAGTAATGGGGTGGAAGGTGTGCACTACTCCGCAGGGATTGACCAGTCTCTCTCACTGCCTTGAACACTGCTTACTCTCAGCCAGCATAGCTAGTGGCTTCTTCTTGTAGATATCTTTGCCTTGCTTTCCACCAAGTTTAGGTGTCCCTTATGGTCAGTGTGTGGCATACTGAAAGCAGCTCAGTCCATTCAAGAAAAAAGTAGGGAGATAGTGTTAATGCTCATCACATCTGGCTTGCCAGGCAGGCCTATGTGCTATTTGGAATCTGAGTGTCCTGGGTATGCCTTGCATTCTGTTGATTCTTAGTTGCATCTGCCGTATTCTTACTGGTGACAAGGACTCTCTCCATGACTAAATTTTGAATATGCTCCTCTGTGCCCTTTTTTAAACTAACCTCATCCTTTGGCTTCTCTCCTTGCTGGGCCTGCATAGCCCAGGTGCAGCAAGAATACTGCTAAGTCAGTGTAGCAAGAGCCCTCCCACTATGTTCCTTGGCTATAAATTCTCAGCTGTCTTTACTGTATTCAGAATTGAGCCTGATCTCTCTCCCCTATTACAGTAGTCTTGACCCCTAGCACAAAGTTCGGAATAAAGTCTTCCTATTGTTTTAACAAGTGTCAGAATAATTTTTTCTTTAACCCTGATTATATCCAAAGTAACACAAATTATTATATAACTGATTATTTGATTATATAGGTTATTTACAAGTAAGGACTCTTCTTAATGCATTCCAGAACATTTCAGTATTTTAAGAAATATGTTCATAATTTGGGAGTACAGCAGGTGTTTATCTGTCTTGAGCAAGGGAGCCACATGCATAGGCATGAGGAGGTAAATGTGTTTCCAGATTTAAATAGTTTTGAGAAAAACATTTTTACAAGCAAACGAACATTTTTATTGGGAAAGCATATTTGAGCATAGCAAACAAGTTTTTACTCATTAAAATAAAGTAGTCTTTTAAAACATTTTCACAAATCACTCTATGGATTGTGTTATTGTTATTTTTGTTACTGGAAGATAAAGGAAATATTTAATCATAACACAGTTTTGATGTATGAATGGTAAGGACAGCATTTTCATGTTATATTCCTTGCTATTATTTTAGTCACTTGGTCTAAGAAGCTGAGGGGAATAAGACCATGAGGGCCTCTTAAGATTACAATTATAATGTCAAAACTCTCAAATTAAGAGCCAAAAAGTTCATTGAAATGTAATATCAAAAGAACTAGGATCAAAGCCCATGTTTCATTAAATTCTACAGAAGCAAATGTGACCTTATTACTTATTCAAAAAATATATTTGTATTATTCCAATACACATGAATTTTCTAAGAATGTTATTGGTATGTAGGTAGCACTCTAAAAATCATTAGGTTTAATAAACCCTTTAAGAGTCTAAAAAAATACAAACAGAATATCTCTTGACAATGAAATTGAAAATTTTTAAAATTATGTGCAAATGTAGGAAGCTGTGCCATGTAATCACAAATCTATTAAATATAGCAGCAGTATTTAAAAATTCTTTCTGTGTTTATTTATTAGAATACATAATACAGGTAAATGATGCAAATCCAAAAGCATGAAAGGCAATAAAATAAAAAGGAAATCTCTTTTGTCCCTTTGTTTTGTTTTTCTTTTTCAAGATTTCTTACAAGTTATGTATTAGTGTATCTATACTTTTAATACCTTCACAATAGTTCATGGTATGGTTGTACTGTAATTTATTTCAAATATATATTTTTATATTTAAGACTATATATTGATCAATTTAATTATAAAACTAGGTTACTCTCAGATGTGTAAGGTTTCATACCGTTAGCTGCCTTTAAATAGAAGATATTTTATCCATTCTAATGTACATAGTAGCTTTCATTTCATAATTTTTTACATCTTCAAGTTTAATTAAGGGTTTCATAGATATACTAATT
This sequence comes from Cynocephalus volans, assembly GCF_027409185.1. Taxonomy (NCBI): domain Eukaryota; kingdom Metazoa; phylum Chordata; class Mammalia; order Dermoptera; family Cynocephalidae; genus Cynocephalus; species Cynocephalus volans. The sequence goes on along the minus strand of NC_084468.1, from coordinate 102,252,679 downwards.
GAAAAAATGAAGTTTTAACTTTCACAAACACACTCTAATGTTCTTTCAGTTATTTATAGATATAGTCAACAAGATTTAATAGGTATTGTTGTAGTTGCTAAAGTTATAGCAATAAATATAAATAACGTATAAATAACATGTATAACCTTACAGAGCTGTCATGTTAGAGAGGAGGAAAAACAATATACAAATAATATCTTTAAAATATTATTCAAAATAGTATTTCTTTGATTTTTTAAAAAACAATTCCTCTTAGGAAACTAGATAGGCCAGAGCTTCCTCAGTCTGATAAAGTGCATCTGCAAGAAACATAAAGCAAACATAATACTTAATAGAGTATCCTTAATGGATTTCCCTCTAAAGTCAAAAAGACTACCGTTCTGCTATCACCACTTTAATCAACATTGTGCCAAAGGCCCTAGTCACTGCAAAAAGGAATATTAATGAATCAGACAATTTTTAAAAGTTTGAAATAAAAGTCATCATTCTTGTTTGAATGATTTTATACCTAAAAAATCATATGTATTCTCAGAATATTCCAAATATGTACATAAGGAATATACATGCAGAAAAAGATTAGAAATAAGTGATTTTAGTAATTTCACAGGATACAAAATCCATTTTATTTCTATATATTAGTGTTCCAGTTATCTCTTGCCAACCAAAACTTAGTGGCTTATAACAATAACCATTTTCTTAAACTTCAAGGTTTGAGTCAGGAATTCAGGTAAAGCTTGGCTAGGAAATTATTCTGATCTGTATAGCATCACTAAAAACCTTTGTGGTATTCTGCTGGTAAATGGGCTCATCTTGAACATCAAAAACTACTTTATTCACATGCCTCATGTCTTAGTGAAAATGGCTGGAATCTGTGTAATGGAATCCATTTCTAGTAGGACTAGAGAGCCTACACATGGCTTCTTTAATGTGGTACTCCCAAAGGTACTCAAAAGCTTACATGCCAACTCAGAACTCCTAGATATAGCATATCAAGAGACAGGAAGTAGAAATTTCCTAGGCTGGAAAATTGGTACAGAATAATTTCTATTAGCAAAAGCCTTCACAGAGCCCATCAAGATTCAAGATGTGACAATGACCCCATCTCTCCATGAGGTAGCTGCCACAATCAGTTATAATAAGTAAACTAAGCTCTGTGCTAAGTCCTATATACACAGATCATCTTATTACTCATACAGTCCCCTTTATAGAGGAGAAAATCAAGGTACACTGATGTTAAGTAAATTAGTCAAGCCTGAAAAAACTGACTCAAAAACAATAGGAAAAAAAAAAAAAAAAAAAAAAACCCAACAAGGAATTTGAAGGTATCACTTTAGAGAAGAAATATATGATTTGATGATTCCACATACATGGAATAAATTAATGCAAATTTCAAAAACACATATGTTGATAACAGTATTAATTAATTACAAAACATAGAGAAGAAATTTCAGTGTCAAAAAGACAACTGTTTACAGTAAAAAAAAATATTTACTTCAAGTATCAATGAAGCAACAGCACGGGGATGTAGATGGGTGTTGTGGATTGAATGTCACTTCAGAACTCCTTGCAACTTAATCTCCATTGTAACAATGCTGAAAGTGTGGGAAGCCCTATTATGGTCATTGAATGTGGGGCCTTTAAGAGGTGATTAGATTGTGAGGACTGTATTCCCCTGAATTGATTAATCCATTGATGGTATAACAGGTGGTAATGAGTATGGTTCTGGTGGCTTTAAAAGGAGATCAAGTGAGGAGGTTAACTCTCTTGCTCAGCAATTCACCATATGGTACCCTGTGTCACTATACAGCCACCATCAAGAAGGGCCCCACCAGATGCATCCCCTGGACTGTGGACTTCCCAGACTCTGAACTGTAAGAAATAAATTTCGTTTCTTTATAAATTGCCCAGTTTCAGGTATTCTATCATAGGCAACAGAAAACAGACTAAAACAATGGGAAAAATAATCATGCCATAAAATGTCATAAAATGCAGTACCTTTGTGTGGGGAATGTGTGTGTGCACATGTATGTGCATGTGGTGTTTGCTTAATACAAGAGCAAAGAATACATGCAGCTTTGAACCAGGTAAAACTAATGTATACATGACTGTTAGCTTTCTAAAGACAGATATATTGTGTTGAACATGATTTATATGTCTAGTTCTTGGCTTAAAAATGAAAGTCAACACTGAATTCGGAAAGGCAAAATGGTGAAATTTTTCCCCATAATTACGTAGAGCAGATGCTTCTTCTGTCACTCTGGAATGGGCTTTGTCGAGAGAGACATCCTCTTCTTTTCTTTGGTCTCTGCCGGTGACTCTCCTCGTGTCAATGCACTCCAGTGGCTGGCAGACCCTCAGCATTGGACAGATGATCTAGGCAACAAATCAACAGAGTAACCATTACTCTTTCAGAAGGAGAGAAGAAATCTAGGGTAATTAGAGGGGGGAGTGGGTGGGAGAAGGGGATAGGGAGAGATTGGACAAGGGGCATAAAAGTAATATTGATTTGATCAACATATGTAAATGTTGAACCCCCAAAATATGTATAATCAATTATGATTCAATAAAAATTTTTTAAAAAGTGGAATTTTTCTGAGGTCTAGCACTACAAGAAACTGTTCAAAAATAACCTATTCTCAAGAAGCCATCTCACTGGTTTGTTACTTCATGCAACTTTTAAACCAGGTAAATTGATCATGGAGGTTTAATTTACTAGGATGTATAGTTCATGGTTAATAAATTGTAACAAACATTAGTAAGTAAAGAAATCATAGCTTAAAGAGAATAAAGGCAAAGATGCATTACTTAGATGCATTACTTTCTACCCATTAAATGTGCTTAATTAGCACAGCTCATCCTTTGAGGGTCAGGAAATAGTGAGACCATGGCAAGCCTTGATTGTGAATGCTGCTAAATCTGTTTAAACAAAACCAAATAGTAAATGTAAAAAAAACCCCAAAAAACCCACACACACAAAAAATCCTCCAGTTTCACGTGAGAAATCACTTAGACATGATAGGAAAAATAATTTACATCTGTAAAAGTAAACAGTACATTTGTATAACTCTAATTTTATATACACGAATACACAAACACACATTTATTACTTGTGCTGCACACATCCTTTCCAAAATAGATCAAATTTTTTAAATACACAATGAATTGATGAAGACTGTTATTTTTAGTTGGTATACACAGTAAAATGGGAACTTATAAAAACCCAAAACTTTTGTGAAATAAAGCACATATTGTAGGTAGGGTAAGTAGTAAAGCAATCATTTAAGGACACACCCTCATTCAGCCCCTCCAAATATTATGAGGTTAGGTATTGTCATCTCAACTGAACAAAAGGTTAAGAAACTGGCAACAGTTTTGACTGGCTCTGGTGTGTATCTGAAATTTCAGCATGGATCTGCTCAAGTCCAAAATCCATTATATTTTCTCTTTCCATCTACTCTTTTACTTTTTTATAATAAGAGAAAGACTATTCTTGGACTCTACATGCATAAATTAAAGTGAATTTTGAGCTTTGACCATTGAGTAGTGATCACTTTTCCAAACAAGTTGTGGGGGTGAGGGGATGGGTAGATCTTAGAACAAAATTATTCAGGCTCCCAGTAGTTGGTCTACCATGTGGTAGCAAAGAAAAGATACTTTAGTCACCACATTAAATGATTAATTAAAGAAGGCATTAAAATAAGCACTTTCTATTTGCACTACACCCCACTAGGGGAAGCGACAGAACAAAAGAAATACACCCATCTACAAGAAGACTACAATCAAATTGGAGGGCATATGATTGGAATGTCAAATGGGAAACAGTTTATGATCTAGAACTTCAAATGAGACTGTTTCATGAAATATAATACTTTCCCTAAAAATCAGTAAGATATAAATTATTTCTTACTCCCTGCTAATTCTGAGTCATTTAGTATACCTGACCTATGACTTGAACTGTAAGATGCCCCTGACCTTGACCTCTTCTCTACTTCTCTTGATCATTCTTCCCTTTATAATAATTAGTACATACCATGTGTTAGCTTTTTATTCCTTAGAATTAAACTATGTGATTTCATACAGTCCTAGCACTTTAAATACTATCAATATGTCAATTTATATCTTGAGCTTTAATTCTTTCTGAACATTAGACTTGTTTATTCAACACACATATCTTCATTTGTATGTTGAAAACCCAATTCAAACTTACTATGACCAAACATGAATTTTGATCATTCTCCCTTAATAATTGCTGGCACATACCCTATGTTAGATTTTTAAACTTTAGAACAAAATTATAAGACAGTTTTCATTAAGAGTCTCATTTCAAACATAAGGAAACTAAGACACTCAGAAGTTACTAAGAATGCCTACAGCTAGTAAGTGGTGAAAATGAAATGCAAATTCAGTCTGTCCTCAGAGTTTGTCCACTCAACCATGACACCTGACTGCCTATCTCCACCTCCAACACACGTCTCAAGGGATCTCTGTGTCCCCACTGCTTCTACCCTACGACATGCATCAGGTGTCCAATTGTTATCTCAAACCTGATATATATTAAAAAAAAAAAAGCTTTTTGTTTTTTTGTTTTGCTTTCCATTAAAAAACTTACCATATAGCAGGCACTGTTCTAAACAATGTTAATGCATTAATTCCCTTAATTATTAGAGCAAGTGATGAAATAGGTATTACGATTCTCATTTCACACATGAGGAACTGAGGCACAGAGAATTTAAGGAACTTTCCCTTGGATAGTAGATGCTGAAGTCAGAAGCAAACCCTATCTGCAGCGTTCATGTTCTCAAAACCACTGCATTATGTGCCTCCTCTTCCCCATCTTCCTTGCCACAGAAATGCACTTCTATCCATCTGTCAAACCAAATGCCTGGGACTTATCCAGAATTCCCCTCTTTTCCTGTGTTAATTCCTCCCAACATAGGGTTATTAACACGTTGCCTCAGCACTCCCTCCACCGTATACCTCAAACCTGATCAGTGCATACCATCTTCATGGCCATCCTTCAACATCCCACCATCTGCAAGCTCCTTATCTTCTTCAATGGCTGATTAACTGGTCTCTCAATTTCCACATATCCTATAGTCCATTCACACTGTAGCAGCCAGTCTGATAATTTAAAAATCTAAATAAAGCCATATCGCTTTATTTCTAAGGACCCTGCCTGTTAAAATTAGAATAAAATCCAAACTCTGCACCATGGCCTGCTAGACTCCACATCTGGTCCCTGCTTGCCTTTTGAACTAATCTTACCCCAGGCTCTGTTGATCCATGGTGCTCTGGTCACGCTGGAATTCCTTTTCTCCCTTGACCACACCCAGCTAGTTCCCCCTTGGGTCTGTTAGCCCAGATATTCACATTGCAGGCTCTTCCCATCTTGCAGGTCTCAGCTCCAGTGGTACAGAAGCAAAACTTCCCTCGATCCCCTTCACCAAAGCTGCGCTTTGTTTATGGTCTAAATATCATGATAAGTAATATAAATTTATTGAGGTCTATCTAGTTAGGGCTACGCGACTACACCAATTCAGTGGCTAGGCATTTCATATCTAAAGCCAAAATGTTTCATTATTTTAATTACACTAAGTTTCCATTTGTATTGTCAAGGCTAGGGGGTTAAGGGCCCACAGACCCTTCAAACCCACTGTACAGACTGGGTCACCAGACCCCTCACATACCTGGCTGGGTCACCAGACCCCTTGTACACTGGTCCATAAGCTAACTGGGAAAGATCCTGGGAGCCACTGAGAGACAACACGAGCTCAGTCCTCAGCAGCAGTGGCAGTGGTGGCCTCCTGGAAGGTCCCAGGGGCACTGACAGCAACAGCCTCCAGCAGCAGTAGCGGCCTCTCTGTGGCCCCACAGGGGCATCCCCGGAGGTGAGGGCACTGTGGCTTAGAGCTGCTGGTCCTTTATACTTAAGTCCATAACCCAGGACACCTGGGTGCACATGCACAATTACATCAGACAATAACCAAGGAACACCTGGGCACACGTGCATATTTACATTAAATGATCAGCAAGATTCTGAACATCTGAGGGGCCCTGACCATTTTCCTTCACTTTCTCTACAAGGTCTTACTGTGTTAGGCATTGTATACATGTCTTTTAATTCTCAAAGATAATATAAATAACCTATGAGGTCCATGGTCTCATTTTAAAGAAAAAAAAATTGAGAGGGTTAAAGAATTTGCTCAGGACCACAAAGTTTAAACAAAGGTTTATCTCACTTTAAAGCTCAAGCTCTCTCTAACTTACCCAGTTATGCATCTGATAAGAGTAAAGAAATAAGAAAAGAAAATTTAAAAAAATTTTTAAAAACCTTTAAAATCCCTTTCAGACTGCAAATGTGAACATCTGAAAGCCAAAAGCAAAACTGCTGAGTTCTGCAAGGGTACACGCGAGATGATTACATATGTAGTTAAAGGTGAGGGGCTGGTAAATTCATTGCATATAAGTAAGCTTTTGAAATTTCTCACAATAACAAATGGTAGAGAATAATTACATAAATAGATTCAAATATTTTAAATAAGTTAGATTCTAGATGAATAAGTTATTGAAGGAAACCAGAGTGTCTTGAAGTTATTTTCCTCACCTGAAAAGTCTAAAGTCAGGGAGGCCAACCACACCTTCTCACAATATGCTCTTCATTAGGGCTGTTAGGCAAAATGTACCACAGGGACAGATGACAGGAATTCTAATTCTCAGAGAAGGGTATTCTACTCAATCTTACCATATAATTACTCTGTATAAATCAGTGGGTACTGAATCTTCTTTAGTAATATTTTTGAGAATTTCACACAGAACTAAGAGAGACTTTAGAAATATTAAACCTGATTTTCACATCTTATAAACAAAAAAATAAAACTGACAAAATAATCTATAATTTGGAAAGTGTTTTCAAATCCATGGGCTCATTATTTTCTTATAATAGCCACATGAAGTAGGAGGTATGGCTATTTTCACTCCTGAAAAGTCACATGACCACAGTTGCCATCGACAGGACTTCTGCAGTGCAGAAACAAAAACAGAAAATGAGATGCTGAGACCTGGTATCTTCTAAAAGATTGTATAAGCCTTTTTCTATAGTATCAGTGAGACCTCCTTAAATCTAGTTTATAAGAAGCTTTATGTAGTTCTTTCTCTGGGGGCACAGACTCTAGAGCTTCATCTACTAACTGTGAAATATAACATTCTATTGATAGTATATAGCAAAAAAGGACACATAATTATTGACAACAGAGGCTTGATTTTATAAGAAAATTAATTCATTGTTTTAATTGTAAGAATGACGAAGAGCAGCTACCAGAAAAAGCAAGCAAATGCTATCGTTTTCAATTAATACATATTTATTTGTGAAGGATTAATACCTAACAAATAAATAAGAACAAGAAAAATAGATAATTAGCAATTCAAAACTAAAAAAGACAATAACTATATAACTGAGATCAGAGAAAAATGTAATACAGATGACCAGATTTATAGAACAAGGAAGATGAGTCTAAGCAGAGGGAGAAGAACAAATACATCAGAATTACAATATGTAGGAGTCAAAGATGGCAGCTAGGGAGAGAACGCAAAGACATGGATCAGAATCCCACTGCTTTTTAAAACTGAGGTAATTGAAGTAGAGATTATTCAATGAAAATACCAATGTAAAGAGGGAATGTGGCGGAAGCTAAGCTGAGGTGGACAAACATACCAAAAGGCCCACTTAAAGCCCTAAAGCAGCAGGACTTCTTTTTTTTTTTTTTTTCCTGTTATGTTGTAATATGGGTTGAATGTCTGTCCCCTCTAAAGCTTATGTGGAAGCTTGATTCCCAAAGTGCAGTGTAGAAAGTTGAGGCCTTGAAGAGATGATTGAACTGTGAGGACTATGCACTCATGAAAGGATTAATTCTTTCGTAGAATAATGGGTTAATGGTTTAGTGGGTTATCACTAGAGTAGCACTTGAGGCTTTATAAGGAGAGCAAGTAGGCACATAAAAAGTGTTCTTGCTCAGCCGTTCTCACTGTGTGATTGTCAGTGTTGCTACTGGACCCAAGAGAGCTCCCACCAAGAAGAAAGCCCGCACCAAATGTGCCTTTGGGAACTTAGATATCCCAGCCTCCAAAACTGTAAGAAATTAATTTCTTATAAATTACCCATCACCAAGCATCTAGGAAATGCAAATCAAAATCACACTGAGATATCATCTCACCCCAGTTAGATGGGCTATTATCAAACAGGCAGAGAATAACAAGTGCTGACAAGGAAAGTGGAGAAAGGCGAACCTTCCTACACTGTTGGTGGGACTGTAAATTAGAACAGCTACTACGCAAAATGTTATGGAGGTTTCTCAAATAACTACAGATAGAACTGCCATATGATCCAGCAATTCCACTACTGGATATGCACCCAAAGGAATGGAAATCATCACATCGAAGGGATACTTGCACTCCCATATTTATCACAGCTTTATTTGTAATCACCAAGATATGAAACAAACCTAAATGTCCATTGACAGATGACTGGATAAGGAAAACATGATATATATATATACACATACACACACACACAATGGACTACTCAGCCATAAAAAATAAGGAAATTCTCTCACATGCAATAACATGGATGAGCTTGGAGAAAAATTATAAGTGAAATAAGCTAGACACAGAAAGAAAAATACAGTATGTCTTCACTCATAAGTGGGAGCTTGAAAAAATATATATATATATACATATATATAAATAAATAAGAAGGAAAGGAGGACAGAAAGAAGGAAAGAAAGAAAGAACTGACAATTTCAATAACATGCTGAACTGTTCAAAAGGGGAGAACAGAACTGTGGTTACTAGAGGTGGGAAAGGGGGAGGGGGAAAGGGATTAGCAAGAAATTGGTTAAGGGTCACAAAGAATAATTATATTTTGCAATGATGAACATTCTAATTACTGTGATTTGATCATCACATATTGTACACAGGTATTGATATTCAACTCTGTTCCCCACGAATATGTGTAATCAATAAAAAATAAATTACCCAGTTTCAGATATTTAGTTATAATTAATGGAAAACAGACTAATATTATATACAATGAATTTTGTTGCTGTGTTTTCTTTTAAATTCAGGCATGAAACAAGAACCTCCTTGTTGTTTTCTTTAGAAGAGTAACCTTTTTGTAATAAAAATAAGATTCCCTATTCCCATTTATCGTTTTAGTGTTTTAGAAGTGTATATTTACACAGTTAGATTTCATTGAAATAGCATTTTTGGGGTGAGATGAATGTGAGGAATCAAACATTTCCTAGGGCAAAATAAACTTAGTTTTAGAACATGAGGGTGTCATGTGCACCTTAGGAATAAAAGGTTTACCTTAGATTCACTGCTATGTATTGTTTTCCGTGTGTGTGTTTGGGGAATAATTATGTAAAAATAGGTAAACCATCCTGAAATATCTTGTTCTAATATCTGTTAAAATTTCTTTCAAGTCTTAATGCCTTTTGGAAAATTCAGGCTTGTTTCTAACAGGTTAGAATCTTGGATACACCTTAAAGTGGAATATTATTAGAATTTTAGTTTCATTTATTAATAAGCCCTGTGTCAACAAGCATGTATTTATTACCTACCATATCTCAGGCAGTTTGCCAAGAGTTATGAGAAATAAAAAATTGAGAGGATCACAGCTCTAACTCTGTCTTCTATTGTGATATTGTGCTCCAGTACACTTTCGTGTAAACTGATGATATTTGATTAAATGATCACTAAGAACCTCTGGCTCTAAAATCTTACAGCATTCACCTACGAAATTATTACTAGAGAATTTTATGGTGATTAAAGATAGCCACAATCTTTAACCTGCTATTCTTTGCTATTCCCCCATGAAGATGTAGTGTTTACTTCCTCTCTCTTGGAACCAGGACTGTCTTAGCCCATTGGGAGTGAGGAAAGCGATGCTTTGCCAATTCCAGGTCTAAGGCTTAATGCCTGGCAGTTTCCACTTTTGTGATTCTTGCAAACGCTGTGTTTCTCAGTGAGAAATTTGGCTACCTGTCAGGGATAACACATGGAGATAGCAGGTGGAGAGAGAAGGCCCTGGGGTTACTTGGAGAGAGAGGGAAGGTCCATCATCACAGCCCGCCAGTCTGCCTCAGATGCTTCCAGCTCCAGCAGCCCTCTGTAACCACATGAGACCCCAAGTGAGACCAGTCAAGCCACAGACCCATGAGAGAGATCAAAATGGTACTGCTCTAAGCTACTAAGTTCCAGGGTTTTTGTTATGCAGCAATAGACAACGGAAACATATTACTTCTCAGCATTTATAGAAAGCATAATTAGATTATTTATTGTATAAACTCTGTATTTCATAGAAAGCATAATTAGATTATTTATTGTATAAACTCTGTATTTCAGATCATACATAATAAAGCACCTATATATACACATATACAGTCAGTCCTGCTATCAAACATGCAGTGCTAAAGAAATCACCAAGCTATGCAAAAACTTGCAATATAAAGCACAAGGCCTTTGGGAAACATGAAGTTAAAGGTACAACATTCAAGAACATTGTCAGTGAGACATAAAAAATGACGATAGGAACTTAAAAAATATGGGAACATAGTTTACACATGTTAATGATTGACAAATAGATAAATACTACAATAAATATAGCACTTTACCTTGATAAAGATCTGAAGACTGCTTTTGAACGTGTCAGAAGAGTTGCAGCTGTGACTATTGTGAACTGGTGAAAAGAGAATTATTTGAATCAGACAGAAACTTGTAACCCTAGATGTAGATGAGTGTGACTCATAACACATGCCTGTGCTGAGCTATAGTTGATAGAAATTTGACACTTATTTGTGTCTGTCTCTGTTCACCTGAGTGCAGTTTTCTTGCTCAGTGTTCGAGTATGTAATTATGCTTAAGTGAACATGCAAATTGCATTTTGTTCAAACGGTTCCCTAATATATTGTGTAGGATCAAATTTGTGTTTTCAATATATGTATCACAACAGACCTGACTCTATATAAATTTCTATAAAGTGTTCTAAATTATTAAGATGAGACAGTGAACAGAATGGTAAACAGTGCTGTTGAGTAGAGACAAACTGTAATGGGATGAGAAAAGAGACCATGGTCACTAGGGGAGTCAGTCCATTGTTCCAGGAGGAGGTAGGCTTTGAGCAGAGCCCTGAAGGATGAGTAGGACATTGATACTGAGGTGGAGAGATTGCACGACAGCAGCACTAAGTACAGAAATGTGTCAGAAATTACCTGATATAAAGCAGAGAGAAAGGGTCTGTCTGCTTGTGGAAATTAAAACAAAAAATAGTAAGAATGTTGAGACCCAAATTCTGCAAAAACTTTGTAACTGTGATAGCAGATGAGAACTATTACATGTTCTTAAGAGTGAGATTTTTCAGGAAGATGATTTTATCATTAACATGGAGGGTATATTAGAGCAGAGCGGGAAAAAAACAAATGACTACTTATTTCCAGCAAGAGACGTCTCTGTGTTTCTCATGTCTACCTGAGGTCTGTGGTACACCTACCTGCCAAATAAACGCCCAAACAATGAGAGGCTCTACAATACATTTATTTTCACAACGTAGCGTTTTTTATGATAGGTCTATATCTATCCAGCACTGTTTATTTTTGGCAAATATCAGTGAACTAGGTAACTGAGATGTCTAGTTGAAATTGAAGTTACTTCACATTAAATATACCTAGAAGTACTACACACTTAAAACTGTATAACATGTTTATGAATAAATATATATTCCTATGCCTGTGTTATAATTTTAGCTCATTTATGTATATGATGTGTTTCTGAATGTATTCAACATGTATTGCAACATTTTACATTCCATACAGTAGTGTTTCACAGTTTGCTTCTAAATGCCACAAGTGTAAAATGCATAAATGACTCATAACTGTGATGATGCAGAACCATGAGGAGGGTTGGCTCATAATATTTGTGACTGATATTGGGAAGCCATCAATGTTATATTCTTTCTTTTTTTTTTTTTTCAAATTGCCATTCAACACATTTAATAATTAAATATAATTAAATATGACGTATCAAAATGATCTTGTATAGCTTAAGGAGTAATCCCATTAATCCCACAATTTATTTATTTATTTATTTATTTATTTTTAATTTTATTTTGTCGATATACATTGTAGCTGATTATTGCTCCCCATCCCCAAAACCTCCCTCCCATCTCCCTCCCCCCCTCCCCCCAACAATGTCCTTTCTGTTTGCTTGTCGTATCAACTTCAAATAATTGTGGTTGTTATATCTTCTCCCCCCCCCCCCCGGTTTGTGTGTGTGTCTGTGTGTGTGTGTGTGTGTGTGTGAATTTATATATTAATTTTTAGCTCCCACCAATAAGTGAGAACATGTGGTATTTCTCTTTCTGCGCCTGACTTGTTTCACTTAATATAATTCTCTCAAGGTCCATCCATGTTGTTGCAAATGGCAGTATTTCATTCGTTTTTATAGCTGAGTAGTATTCCACTGTGTAGATGTACCACATTTTCCCTATCCACTCATCTGATGATGGGCATTTGGGCTGGTTCCAACTCTTGGCTATTGTAAAGAGTGCTGCGATAAACATTGGGGAACAGGTATACCTTCGACTTGATGATTTCTATTCCTCTGGGTATATTCCCAACAGTGGGATAGCTGGGTCGTATGGTAGATCTATCTGCAATTGTTTGAGGAACCTCCATACCATTTTCTATAGAGGCTGCACCATTTTGCAGTCCCACCAACAATGTATGAGAGTTCCTTTTTCTCCGCAGCCTCGCCAGCATTTATCGTTCATAGTCTTTTGGATTTTAGCCATCCTAACTGGGGTTAGATGGTATCTCAGTGTGGTTTTGATTTGCATTTCCCGGATGCTGAGTGATGTTGAGCATTTTTTCATATGTCTGTTGGCCATTTGGATATCTTCCTTAGAGAAATGCCTACTTAGCTCTTTTGCCCATTTTTTAATTGGGTTGCTTGTTTTCTTCTTGTAAAGTTGTTTGAGTTCCTTATATATTCTGGATATTAATCCTTTGTCAGATGTATATTTTGCAAATATTTTCTCCCACTCTGTTGGTTGTCTTTTAACTCTTTTAATTGTTTCTTTTGCTGTGCAGAAGCTTTTTAGTTTGATATAATCCCATTTGTTTATTTTTCCTTTGGTTGCCCGTGCTTTTGGGGTTGGAAGAATCAACATAGTGAAAATGTCCATACTACCCAAAGTGATATACAAATTCAATGCAATCCCCATCAAAATTCCAAAGACATTTTTCTCAGAAATGGAAAAAACTATTCAGACATTTATATGGAACAATATAAGACCACGCATAGCCAAAGCAATGCTCAGCAAAAAAAATAAAGCTGGAGGCATAACACTACCTGACTTTAAGCTATACTACAAAGCTATAATAACCAAAACAGTATGGTACTGGCATAAAAACAGACACACTGACCAATGGAATAGAATAGAGAATCCAGAAATCAACCCACACACTTACTGCCATCTGATCTTTGACAAAGGCACCAAGCCTATTCACTGGGGAAGGGACTGCCTCTTCAGCAAATGGTGCTGGGATAACCATATGCAGGAGAATGAAACTAGATCCATACCTCTCACCGTATACTAAAATCAACTCAAAATGGATTAAGGATTTAAATATACACCCTGAAACAATAAAACTTCTTAAAGAAAACATAGGAGAAACACTTCAGGAAATAGGACTGGGCACAGACTTCATGAATACGACCCCAAAAGCACGGGCAACCAAAGGAAAAATAAACATCAATGTTATTTTCCCTTTTAGCAGGTATAAAAATACCAACCTCTTCATATTTCCTTCTGAAGCCAAAAAGAATTCCAATGTATGTTTTTAAGGGCAGGATTTATTCTGATGTGTTTAATAAATGAAATAAGACTCTCCTTAGAGCAAGGTTTTCTCAAAACCTTTTTGCATTGCACACCTCACTCTACTGTAGCCAAGTTGAGTCTTTGATGTGGACACTCACAACCTATTATTCCTACTGAGAACTGATCCTGTAACAGTTACATCTCATTTTCGGCTATATTTCTGTTAGCTCTGAAAAGCTCAGGATGGGCTAAACTATTGTAACTCCTTCTGCAATGGATGCCATGATAGCAGTCGGCAGAGGCCAAGGTAAGGCCTTCTCCTGAGCTCTTCACGAGAAGAGGCAGATGTAAAAAATTAAGCATATCCCTTCTGGACACGTCTTTAACACGCAATTCCTCTGTGAAGCTTCTGACCTTCTGTGTTAGTTGTCCAGTGCTATGTTTAGAAAATACAACAAATTGAACATTCTAAAATAACACATATTTAATATATCACAGTTCCGTGGGTGGAGAGTCCAGACGCAGCCTAGCTGGGTCCTCTTCTCAGGGTTTCACGTGACCACAGTCAAGGTTTTGGTGAGGGTGGGATCACATCCAAGGCTTGGGGTCTTCTTTCAAGCTTATGAGTTGTTGGCAGAATTCAGTTCCTTGTAGTTTTAGAACTGAGACTCTCAGCTCTAAGAGACTGCCTGTGGTTCCCTGCCACACGACCGTCTCCACAACATGGCAGTTTGCTTCCTCAAGGCCAGAAGTAGAGCAACTCTATAGTTTCTAATCTCTTTTCAAGGAAGATCTTGGTCCCTCTTTAAAAAGGCTCAACCTGACTAAATCTTTTTTTTTTTTAACTCAAAGACAACTAATTAGGAACCCTCATTACACCTGAAAAATTCTTTGAACTTTGCTGTATAAGGTAACCAAAACATGGGAGCGATATCCCATCATATTCTCTAGTTAGGCCCACACTAAGGATCAGCGATTACACAAGGGCATGGGTCAATCAGGGGTCACCTTAGGATTCTTCCCGCCACACCTGCCAAACTCAGGAAGATCCTGAAGTAACACACAATCGTTATGAAAATTACCTTTCCTTTGTAGTTCTTGCCAAAATTATCCTTAAAAATTGGTTAAGTTCTGCCTTACAGAGGGCAGAGTTAGATTTTTGTCAATCATATTACCTCAAGCGATGCACAGAATGTATTCAATGACTACTCGTTGAGTAAATTAATAAAAATAACATATTATCCCCTAAAAATTATTGTAGTACTTCTATCCCATTCTAATGGTATATCCTACATGCTATTTTATGTAGTACACATCTGTCTGTCCCCAACTGAGTAACTGTCAATGGCTTCCTATTTCATTTTCTAATTAAACACAAATTCCTTGCCTGTTCCACAAGACCCTGTGTGGTGTACCCCACCCCCTCTAACTTGCTGATTATACAGTGAGCTCCCTGTTAAGTTCCAGGCAAAGGGGTCCTGTTCCAGTTCTCCAAACAAACCAAACTCCATCTCAGGGTCATTGCATATGCTCTTCACTTTCTCTGAAAGGGTTTCCCCGCCCCATTTCTTTGTCTAGCTTCATCCTCCCAATCCTGTGCCTCTAATCTTAAATGTCTCACCTCGGAAATGTCTTCTCTGACTCCCTAATCGGGTCAGGTAAGATCTCTCTTACACACTCTCGCATCAACTTCTATTCTCCCTGTACAGCATATTCCATTGTTATAATTAAGTATAATCAATTAAGTTGTTCTATTTTCTGCAAAACATGTCTTCTAAGTAGACTGTAAGCATCTGTAGGGACCTGTCCCATTCACCCCTATATTCTCAATGTCTAAAACTGTGCTTGACATAGCAAGAAATATTGAAGTCTAAAAATTTGTCCTCAGCACCAAACAACAGCTAAGTCACTGCTTGACTGCAAGAAAATTATATAATCAAACATTACTTTAATAAAAACAAAACAAAACAAAAAAACTAAAGTTACAATTTATCCAAAGCCACATCAACTGTTGAATAGATTCCATCTAATAATAAACTTCATGTGAATATGTCCTAGAAAAAAATCCACATATTAATATCTCCACTGTCTCTAAAATGAACATTCAATTTTATCAAAATTACTCAGAATTTTGCTATAATTTTCAGAAACATCACTTCCCCAAAAAATTAACTAAAGGAAAATGCAATGTAAATTAACAAAATTAAGTAATAACAAATCTTTCCCCCCAAAATGTTCTAAGATATTTTATTGATTTGAGATTCCTTCATTTTAAAGGCATTAAAATGAAGAAATTAAGAAAAAGATTATGAAATTAAGAAAAAAATTAAATTTAGATCTATTTTTGCCATCAAGTTCATTTAAAGAAAAACAATTAGAATATCATAGGGAAGGTAGATCTTGTGATGGGTGAGAGACAAACTTCTGTTAGAGGAAACCTCTTAGTATGTGTTGTACTATCTATAAAAGTTTCTCTCTTTCTTGTTGTTAAATTTCCCCTTAAAATTGTACAGAAAACTGTAACAAGAAAAGGAAAAATAATGCACTTTTATGTGGACTTTTGAGAAATTCTCTTAAACAGCATTCTGCTCTAATATTGCTCTCTAAGGGCCCATGTGTTTGAGATCAATTTCACTTGTGTTTCAGTGTTTTAGTATTTTAATATAGTCATTTCCATTTTTTAAATCAAGATTTTTCTCAAAATCCTTCCAGATTACATATGTTGCCATATTACTATATATTTACAAAAAAAAAAGTAAAACTTCAATCCAAACTAAATTTGAGACTCAAATGGGTTTCCAGAAGAGCAACTAATTGAAGAAAAAAAAAAAAAAAAAAAAAGATACAATGCATTGTATGAAATAGGGAAATCTAATTTAAAATAAAAAAATTCTAGCCCTTTAAGCAACGAAGAATGGTGTTTAATAAATCTATCGAAAAGACAATTACAAGTTTTTGGTGGAAAATCTCAAACAATTATAAGGGGGTCATCCCTCTTTTCAGCTGGGAATATTTCAAAGCAGAGACTTACAAATACTTCAGAAAGATAAACGTTTTTGTTTGTTTTGATTTAACTTAATTAAAATAATTTCAACCAAGAGAACAAAATTAGTCACTTGGTCAATTCTGAAATCGTCATAGTGACTATAAGAGAAATAAAGTTACTTGACCTCTTAAAAGTTAAAATATTTATTGGTTATTTATTACTGGATAGAGCAAATAAATGGGCACACTTACGTGAAGTTAAAGCTCAAAGAACTGAAATCAGCACTTGAGAAAATTCTAAGGCAAGTACGACAGAGTGGAGAACTGCAGTGACCACTTTCCTCTGCTTAAGCCCTTTGGAAATGGGCTTCACAAGCATCAGCAGTATTGGTAGTGGCCTCACGACCTCATGTTGTGTAACCCGTTACTGAATTAGCCATACAATATCCTGTTGAGTTTCAGAGCACAAGAGTGTAACAGAAAGACCCATCCCCAAGGGACCGACTTCGGGTACCACTCCAGGAAGACAGAAGCAATCTAACTAAGCCATTAACACGACGCCCAAGAGCCACAGTGGACCTGCGATGTGTCTTTAAGAATATTTTGCACTGAAGGATTTCTGTTTAGCCAGTGTTAATAAATATACACACGCAAACGACCATAGCATGCAAAACTTTCAGGATTATATTTACAAACCCACAGTCACCCAGGAGGCTATTTTTTTCATTGTCTAAATAAACGTATTTTAAACTGGAGAGGAAAGACCGGTGAAATGTGTCGGTTTCAGGACCCTTCGCTTCAAGCCAAGAGAAACTTGTGCTGATGGCGGGGCCCCCTCTGGAGTCGGCGTTTCCAGCCACCCGGGTCGGGTCTCTGGGAGGGGAGCACCGGCCCCGTCACCGCCGCGATTACCTCGGGCTGCAGCAGTCCGCCGTCCGTTCTTCTGCCCCCCGGGTCCTCGGCCTCAGGCTCCCCGAGGCGACCCGCCGTCCGGGCGGCGCTGGGGGGCGACGAGGGGCCGGGCCGGGCGGGGGCGACGCGCGGGCGGCCCTTCCCCTCTCGGGTCCCGGGTCCCCGCGGACGGAGCCGGTCCCGGACGACTCGTGCTGGGCGGCAGCGGCTGCGGGGCGAGGCAGCGGGCGTGCTGGGGACTCCTGCGCTCGCTCCGGCGCGAACAGCGGCCCCGGGATCCGCCCGGCCGCGCCGCCACCGCCCTCACGCCGCCTCCCCGCTCCCGGGAAAGGGGAGAGGGCGGTAGCACCTCCATGCGCCGGGTTCGCATATTCAGCAGCCCTGGCCTTGGCGCGGGGACCCCGGGGCCCGCCCTCGCTGGACGGTTCCGACCTCCGCACCGGCGGCTTGGTGGAGGCCGCTAAGAATGGGTCCGGATCCCGCCACCGGAGGAAGCAGGTGGGAGCCTCTGGGCGGTGGCGGGAGGGCGGCTGGTCCTGGAGTTTCAAAGTTGGGCAAAGTCACACGCAAGGGTCTCTTGTTCCCCACTCTTAACGACGGTGGGTGGTAGCTCTGCTTCCTTCGTATCATAGTAATAATTATTAGCCTAGTGGCGGGATTCTACCCCTCGGCCTAGGAAGTAATTTATCCGTAATCCCTGCTCCCCACCCACTTTTACTGCCTTCCTGGGGTTTCAGTTATTTCCCTCATGTACATCCCTGCACAGACTGAGAGCTCTGCCAGGAATAGGACTGCGATTGATTTAGAGTCTAGAGCTTCCTATTCAGCACAGCGCCCCTGTCACACAGTAGGCTCAAGCAGATGGTCTTCTTCAATGAATGGATAAGGAACCGTTTGGATGCTGTAAGCTAGGCATTTTCCTCTGTTCACCAGTTTCCTGAAGAGTCATGTGTTCCTGGCCGATCAGAGATAAAAAAAGACGTAGTCCTGGAGCTCTGTTAAAGTCACATAGCTCTAGAAATGTTTAAATGCCCGGCCACTGCAGATCTGTTATGCTAGCTAGGGTTAGGGCCCTAGTAGGGAAATAGACTTGGGACCCTGAAACATGGATGGTGATATATAGATGTACCCCTGTGGATATTGACTTTGAAAACCGCTTCTATCTTAGACCTTGCAGAGATGGCTCACCTTTGCCTAGTAAGAGATAACACTTCTCCTTTACTGAAAAATGCTGCAGAAGTCGCCTCCCGGAGGAGTTTTAACCATCTACTCTTTTGGTTGTAAGGCTTATATCTAGGGATAAATTTCAGCAACCTTACTGTGGGCATACTGGGCTTGATACGAGAGAAAAGAGGAGTTGAAAGAATCAACATCTGATACAGGCAGAAGCCAAATATATAGACCTGAAATGAGGTTCTTCAGGTG
Organism: Cynocephalus volans; assembly: GCF_027409185.1. Taxonomy (NCBI): domain Eukaryota; kingdom Metazoa; phylum Chordata; class Mammalia; order Dermoptera; family Cynocephalidae; genus Cynocephalus; species Cynocephalus volans. Next base: position 102,233,484 of record NC_084468.1, on the reverse strand, counting down.
CTTGAACAAGGAGGCCATAATGTAAGATTAAATAAGCAAGGGTTTATTGACTTGGGAACACTTTCTTGGCACATGAGATATAACACCCTAGGAAGGACCCTAAGGGAAGAGGTAAGCTCACTACTAGCGTGGCTCTTGGAAAGTCATGGCTGAGGTTCAGACAGATGCAAACACCCCAGTTGCTCCAGCAGACAATAGAGAAAGGACTAAAGAGCCTGAAGGAAGTGAGATTGCAGGAGTGAATATATTATTTGAGGCCAAAAGACTCACCAGAGATTATGTTCCACTCCAGGGCCCAGAGGACACATTAATCAATGAAGGCCGTCAGGACTGTACTGGTAAAAGGGGCACTAGCATCACTAAAATATTTACTGTAGATTCTCCTCTTCATATGTAAGTTAATAGCAGGAGAGGTGTTCACAGAGTTGGGCTCACTGATATCCACAGGGATGATGGCCTGGCCATGAGGCCAGGACGTGACACTTAACCACCAGATGGCAGAAATTGGCAATTATCATAAAGACCGACAAGGTCACAGTGGCAGTGAAGAGGGCTTGAAACTCACAGAGTTAAGATAATGAAAAAAAAAAAAAAAAAAAGATGGTGTTCTTAGGAATAGAAAGGGTCAGCAGAAAATATGGGTGCTATGTAACATCTACAGCCAGAATAAACAAGAATGTATACACAGAGAACTGAATGAGGTCACATAAATAAAAAGACATGGATCTTGTATGCTGTCCATTTCCCTGGAACCAGATAACTAAGAGATGCAGTTAAGGGTTTTCTTCTGGCACCGGACCCAGACATCTTGATTCCCCAGACTTGGAAGCATGAATCTGGTGAAGAAGGAACATATCTGGGAAGTATGGAGGAACATGGCATTCTTCTAAACCATGGTAACCAGCATCTCCTCTGGATCAGTTAGATACAAAGAAATCCCATTAACTGAACAGCACCCCCTGGCTTGGCCCATTTGTTCATTTACTTCATTAATGAGAATATCATCATCACTCAGCTGAGCTTCTTGCATTACAACTTTTCACACCCTGGTTGAATGAAACCGCTACATAAGGAGAATATATCAGTAGCAGTGAACTCACTTGAAAATCATCCAGGTCCATCCCAATTTCGAAAATGGGAAGAATTCCCAATTTTATTAAAGTTTTGAAAAACAAATTCCTGTTTTGAGACTTAACTTCTGAGAAAATGCACACAATTCCTTGAGAGAAAAAAAAAAAAAAAAAAAACTAACCAAGCCATGACATTTATGATCATCTGTAGCCTCATCTGTTAACAGCACAAACTTCACACTGAAACTTAACTTCCTGCAATATGCTGACTATCGCAAGACAGTTGAAAAAATAAAAGGTACTAAAGTGAAAGTCGGAAGAAAAATCTATTCGAAGACAGATGGTGTAGGCAAAATGATGTCCTGAATATACAGCATCCCAGATGTTTATGGTCAGGTTTTTGTATAACTTCCTTAAACTTTGCAATTTTAGACAAGAATTCTAAAGACCAAAAATACTACATATTGCACGATTTCTTTCATGTGGCGTTCTAGAAAAGGCAGAATTTTAGGAAAAAGAAAATACATCAGGGATGGCCAAGAATTGGAAGAAGTGAAAAGTTATTTGGCAAAGGGTCCTCCCAACTGAATTTTTAGGGTCTTTCACGGTAGTGTGTTTGTAGATGCCTGACCTTATATGTCAAAACCCCTAAAGAGATACAGTACAAAGAGGGACTTTTACTGTATTCAATTTGAATATGTGTGTGTGTGTGTGTGTGTGTGTGTGTGTGTGTGTGTGTGTGTGTGTATCAGGATGTGGGAAAACTAGGATGGAATATAGACTATGACAAATGAATCTAATTCTATTAGAAATATATGGCATAACCTCATTAAAGTGGGTTTGGAAGAGGAGAATTAACCTGAAAAACTAAAGTAGAGGTTTTTCTCAGATATCATAAGGCTAAAGACATAAGGAAGTTTGAACAAAAACTGTAATGCAATTGGTAAATTTGGTCTACACAGGGCTACAGAATTTAGCAATTCTAATTTTACTTTACATGTATATTACAGCTGAACTAATAGGCAAAAATATTGCAGAAGATGAGAGCTAGATTTCTCTGTTACAAGAAGTTACAAAAAAATAAGCAAGCAGAGAATGCTAGAATGGAAACTATTGTTCTGGATTAGAATCAGAGATACTAAAATGAATTTATGTTTATTTTAATACATATAGAGATAAATATAGACATTTACATATGTGTGTATACATGGTCTAGTATATTTGTACATACAAACATTTTCTAGCTCCATCTGCAGGGAGGGTCTGGAAGAGGTAACACCCCAGTGGCAGAGACACGTACCCACATATTTATTTTTAAATATCATTATTTAATGAAAGGAACCAGATCTCCTTAGATAAACAGCTAATTCTAGTGTTGTTGGTAGGGGAAATTAAAGATGAGCCTAGAACACTTTGCAGTGCCAACAGATAAAGAAAGTGCTGAAGAAAACAAGAAAGAAATGAGGGAGGGAGGGAAGGAAAGAAGGAAGGAAGAAAGGAAGTTAGGTTATTGGAACTATTAAGGTAAAGTGTTTGTAGATGCATGGCCCTATGCTTGTGTCAAAACCCATAAAGATGTATGCTACAAACAGTGACTTTTACTGTATTCAATTAAAAAAAATATATATATATATATATATATTAATTAGTCTGTGGGGAAGCTAGGATGGAATGCAGACAATGACAAATGAACTTATGTTTAAATTCATCAGGAAAGGGAGGGAGACAAGAAGAAGGAAAAGAGAGATAAAAAAAGGAAGAAAAAAGAAAAGAGGAGGAAGGAAGAGAGAGAGAAGAGAGAGAGGAAAGGAAGGAGGCAGGTCCACAGGACAAAAGAGCTTCTGATGGCTAAATCCAGAATAATTTGAGCAAAAGAATAAATAACAATAGTATGGGATTAAGACAAGAAATAACATAAATATTTGTTAATCCACACTAATATAAATAATTGATTACATAATAATTAATTAATTAATGGTGGAAAGGGGCAAATCGTTCTTACAGAATTATTCCAATAAACAAATAGAGCAGGGATGAGAGAAATAGAAAAACCATCATTTGAATGCCACAGTAATAATTGCTACATGCCAGATCCACTGATGAATGCTAAAGTTAGTTAAGAAAAATTTTACGAGGGAACAGAGTACTTGTGTAGCAGACTCAAAGTATATTTCACAATATTTTTTTATTAATTACTGTGGTAGTTTTAACATATGTCTACAAATTTGTTGATACTCCTCTGTTCAGGAGGTGGAGATTAATTTTTATCTCTTTGAATGTGTTCTGGACATAGTGACTGACTTCTAGTGAATAGAGTATGGAAAGGAAAAAGTAGCACCTTTATGGATGAAGAGCCTGACAGATACCATGTGAGCTATCACCACTAATATGGCAGGTGGATTTGGTAGACTTTTGAAATAACGCAATGTAAATGACATGTTATCACTGTGGTATTTTCCCCCCAAAATTATAAGTTCAACTTATTCATGAGAGTACATCAGAAAAACCCCAAGTAAGGGACATTCTATAAAATACTTGTCCAAAATTCTTCAGTTTCACAATCATGACAGCTAAATAGACATGAAGAACCTATTGCAGGAGGCCGTCATATCCTAGACTGCTTCCTGGAGCAGAAAAAAGAAATTAGTGAAAAAAGAAATTCGTGAAAAAAACTGGGGAAACCAAAATGAAGTCTATAGTTTAGTTAATAGCATGGTAGCAATGTGAATATATTAGTTTGATCAAGTTACCATAGCTCTTTAAGTTGCTATCATTCAGAGAGGCTGGGTGAATGGGGTACGTTTCTATATATTATACTATATTGACAACTCTTCTGTAAATCTAAAATTATTTCAAAATAGAACTACTGAAGAAAAAAATGTACCACTTTAAATGTAAAAGAAGCCAAAAAAAAAAAAAATGACATTTTATAGGGGCAGTATTTTTGTAAGATTTCACTCTTCAATTCAAGGTGAAAATCATGATTAACACTCAAAGGGTCTTATGTTCAAGAGGCACTTCCCAAAGATTGGGAATCCAAACTGAGATTCTTCTTTTCTGAAATGTTTATAAGAAATATGCTTACTCTCTTATTTTATAAAGTTGCAGAAATATTGCTGATTTTAGGGTCCCAAAATGCACAGTTTTTAAAAGAGTAGGTGATGGAGTTTAGATGTGTTTCCCCCTCCAAAACCCATGTGGAAATTTGATGCCCAATGTGGCGGTGTTGAAAACTGATTGAATCATGGGGGTGGATCCCTTATGAAAGGATTAATACTCTCCCTGGGGGAGGGAGATTTAATGAGCGAGTTCTCGCTCTATTAGTTCCCTGAGAGCTTGTTGCTTAAAAAGACCCTGGCACCTCCCCTCTCTCTCTCTCTTGCTTCCTCTCACCACGTGATCTGCTTGTACCCGCTGGCTGCCTGCCACTTTTCTCCATGAGTAGAAGCAGCCTGAGGTCCATGCCAGATGCAGCTGTCCCAGAATCGTAAGCCAAATAAACCTCTCTTTATAAATTACCCAGTCTCAGTTATAGCAACACAAACGTACTAAAACAGTAGGTTATAAACTAGTTGGCAATTTTCTTTTTATTTAATGAATTTTCTTAACTAAATTATACATTCAATGCTAGTAAATAATATTTTCCAATTAGAAAACTAAAATACAGGCGATCTGTATGGTGGTTTCACAGTTTATAAAATAGCATTTTATTAAACTCTGGAATGTAAGGATATATTATTAAACATCTGGTTTTATAGGTGAAACAGTTGAGGATCAGGGAGGTACAACTTGTGAAACCCACAAATGTATTGGAAGAAGCCCTCAAGTTAAACCTTTTGATTCAAAATTCTCATACTTGCTGCAGTAAACAACAGTTTCTTCAAAACTTGTACATTTATTTTTGGTGGTGTGAACTTAGAATAGTTATGCTGATTACTTAAGTGCTAGATTTCTTTTTTTTAAAAATTTACAAATGTTAATTATTATTTTTAACCTGCACACACACACACAAAGGTTTGGTAAATTCACGTTTTCTCTCTTTTTGAAAATTAAATATGCTGTTTAAGAATGTTATTTACATTCAACACAGATATTTACATAGTTTACTTTTTGAACAACAGAGAATGGGTGAGGAAAACTACTTAATATGTTAAAATAGAAAGCTAGTAAATAAATGGTAAGGAAAATTCAGTTATATTCATATCACATTGCAGAGATGTTTACTGTATTTTATATAGAAATTCTAGAACCCAGTTTGTTGCATTTTTATGTAAGGTGAAAATATTTCATTTATCTGCTATTTAAAAACAGTTCCCAATTTCAAAATAGAGAGCATTAGCACTTTTTTTCACTTCAGATTATTTAATTATAGATAACAAAAAAGAATGCTGCTACTCATGTGTCACCAGGATTGCTATTGTACAACATTGTTTTCCCTATAAATCTCACCACTGATAGAAAGTCCCCAGCTATATCATGGACCAGATTCAACCATCATATCTCAGTCATCCTTTCTACCCACAGTAGGAAAATAATAAGGGAATATCTGAAGTAATTGTTTGCGTAACTAAATAGATGGAAAGAATGCTCCCCCAAAATAAAGGATGACAATTCTAATTACTAATTTCTCTAATTTATGGTCAAGACATGAATCCCATGGTAAAAACATGATCAAGGCATAAGTCAGAATCATAATGTATGTAACCTAAATATCAGGCTCAGTAACATCTCATTTAATCTGGAATTTAAAATTTCATAATGAAAAGGAACTGTGAGATAGATTTCCACTTCTGAAAAAATAATAAAATTGCAAAATTGTCATTAAGCCTTTGGTGTAGTGTACAAGACATTGAATTTGAAATCGGGTCCCTGGGTATTTGTACTTCCCTTTCTGTTTCTAAATGGAGTCCCTTGATCAAGTCATTGGAAAGTTGTTAAAATTCAGATCTCAAGGAGCCAGTGCAGCCCTATAAAATTAGATTTTTTTATAGTAATATATTGGGAATATGCATTTTTATAAGGAACCTAAAGTGATTTATAAGAACATCTATTTCTACCTGTGCTGCTTAAAGTTTCCTTGTCTATAAAGTGAGGGGGCAATAACTTTTGGAACTTTAAGACTTCTTCCAGCTCTAATGATTCCAATAGTCTTTAAATATCCTATCATTCAGGCAGTAATTGTTTTTGTAATTCAGAAGTACTCCATTAAATTAGATTCAAATAAATGGAAAATGTGTACAACAATAGTCTGTTTATGGTGAAGATATCGTAGCCATAACCCATTAATTGTACACTTAATTGCACAATTTTTGATACAACATTTCAGGATAATTTGGTTTCTCTTAATCCTGGCTTTTAGACTTGCTGCCAAAAATGTCTTCCCATAAAAGGTATACCTATATTTGTTCTTTTTTTTGAAGGTTTATAGTATGTCTTTTTTTTTTCTTTTTGAAACAGAAGATGTATAATGGTAGAGGAGATGTTCTCACAAAGTTAACTAATATTCTGCAAAGAATACTGTAATAACTACAGAGTCAGGTATTCTTAGAGCAAGTTGTTGAAACTGAAGAGAAGCACTTTAATTCTTGGCTTCCAACACAGGGGAAAATGCTCTGCATCATCTGGTAAAATCTTTACTAAAATAATAATTTAAATCTTCATACAGAATATTCCTTGGGATATTTCAGGATATGCTTTTTACTGCTTAAGGATTGGCAATGAGATAAGCATTTAAAAACACTAAGAAATCTAGAGTTATAATAAACCAAAAGTCAAACATGAACAGATGGGGGAGAAATTCTTTTTGTAAAGAATCATGGAATTGATTATACAAAAAATGCCAAGTATTTTCAAGAACACAGAACAGATTAAATAATCACCATAGTTCTGGTAAATATTTGCAAATATATTTTGCAAAGTGCTAATCAATCAGTCTGATCTCTTTGTCAGACACATCCTTCTACTTTTCATATTAGCTGTCAGACAAATCTTCAATGAACTCAATAACCAAGAGAAAGTAGTATAATAAAATAATAATAAAAGAGAAAGAAGCAATATGTACTTAATTTAGGGCTTCAAATAAGTTATTTATCATAGAACCTATTAATTTTTAATCTATTGACTATATATGAAATTCAGAGAATACAATTTAAGCTTTTCTTCCAAAATAAAATTAATGATGATGTAGCAGTACTGTAATATTCTCTGAAAAAAAAATTACTTTTGGTATATTTTGAATACAGTCTAAAACAAAATTCTCTTATATTTTCTCAGCCATATTTTATGCAACATTAAGCATTTCTTAAGAATAAGTGTTTATGTTTTTTCCTGTATTGTCATTGGTTATCCTAATCCCAATAGCCATTTGGAGTTTATTCTCAATCATAGATTAATAGAAGTCAATTCTCTGCTTTTATCAAAGGAATATTCCCTTGTATTATTTTACTACTGTAATATTTCCTCTGGTTGACATAAACTCTGTCCAAGGTATACATACTTGCATCAAAGTATGTACAATAAACATGGAACACACAAAATGATTTATGCACTCATGAGTATGTCCTTTGAAGAATTATGGTGCTATGTAGTGACACATTCTTCCCCCTCAGAACCAGTCTTTGTTGCTTTCTAGTGCTTGATTCTCTGAAAATGTGTTCTGACATATTGTTACTGTTTTCCCACTGGTAGATGTCTAAAATATAATTCACTGTCTCAGTTGTCCTGGTAAAATCTTGGTTAACCTTGATTATGAATAGAACCAGTAATTACAGTGTTAGCTTTATGTTTCTATCACTTATTCATTCATATGTTATTTCTATAAAAATTTTCCAGTAACTTATTTCATTTTTAAGTTAATCCTATATGTGGTTAAGCATCATTAAAATTTTATTTCTTTTGGGTATTTCATATGGTAACTAATGAACTTCAAACACTTTGGAAAAGAGAATGGCTTTTAAGAATCAGTAATACTAATAATCAGTATAGCAAAGCATTTATACATGAATAGATTTGTCACTTAATTTTTAAAATGCACACTTTCTTATGTCCTAATGAGATAACTATTATCTACTATTTTGTCAAAAATAACAAAGCAAAAATAAAAGTGTTTAAGAAGCAAAACAATGACTTGTGACATCATCCATATGTCTGAGTTGACATTTTTTTTTTCACAAAAACTGTTTCCTGATGCTTTGATGTTTAGGATTATGGAGATTTTTTGATTTTCTCCTTTGTTTATGTTGATATGTTAAAAGGTCATATGAAAGATAGGTTTAATAATGTAAATGCTGAAAGGCTTATTTGTTACAAAATATCAATAATATATATTATGTTTCTAGAAAAGTATACTGTGATTTATATATATATAAAAACAAACACTTTGACAGTGAAATATTAAACCGTTTTGTAAGCATGGAAGAGTAAAATATTATACTTTGTATCCACATATTTGATTTTAAAGAACTTTAGTATAACTTTAATATTATTGTATAATATATGGGTCAAAATATGATATTTGTGAACATGAAAAAAATACAGTCTTTTGGAATTTTTTGCTGGATAAATAAGTGAGCTTAATTTTTATACCAGATTTGTAACAGGAGGGATGTAATTCAATTATCAGTAGGATACTTAGCTAACTAGTGTCTTCATTTTATAGGTGGTAAAACAGAAAAATGCATACATTAATAAATCTGCTAAATTTATAAATTATAGAAATTAAAAAACAATTCAAGTAATCTGACTTGAAAAAAAATTGTAGATTGAATGTTCCCAAATCCAAAATGTAAGATGTTTTCAAGAGAAAAAAAAAGATCTATTTAAAATGTTACATATTCTGGAGAATCGTGCCTTCTTCAATGTTCAGAATTGACAGGAAGTCAATTTCATTGTTTAATTATGTTTCAGTCTGTAATGAATAAATAAAATTTGGGTAAATATTTCAATTTAAGTAACTTTATTGTTTTCATAAGATAAAAGCAATATTTAATCTTAGTAAAAATAGTAAAACTATGTCATAATCTCACTATTGAGAATGAACGTATGAATATTTCCATCTAATTCATTCATATATCTTCCTATTTGTACACAATTATTTTTTATGTAATTGACCATTACTATACTCTTGGACATTCTGGTCATTTCCAACATTTTGCCATCATAAATAAGAGGTCACATGGAAAATGGCACACTTGTGTATTCATACTTTTCAGATTTCTGATTACTCCTCTAGGATAGAGTCCTAAAAATGGGATTGTTCCATTTAAGAATATTGATACTTTTAAAATTTTGCCAAATAATTTTAACCTTCTTTTTGAGGTTAGTAGTGCCAATTAATGCTCTCAATAGTGGGTATAAAAGTGTAATACCCATCCATATTACCTATGAATACTAAAACTCGTAAATCTGGGAACATAATATAAATGAAAATGCTGTTTTAACTTGCTTTTCTTTGATTACTATTGATGATAAATAAAAATAATTAATTTTTTTCTATGAATTTCTGTTATATTGTTTTACTTGGGGGCGGGGTTAGGATTATTCTTGTAAATTCTACAAGTATTCTACATATTTTAATTACCAGCCAACATTTTGCTATATTTTACTATGTTGATTTTATAATATTGTGATATTTGTTTTTGATATGTATATTCTAAGGAAATAATATTTTTCCCTTTTTCCTTATGCTGTTTTGTAAAATATTTTAACTTTATTATACCCTTCACCATCCATGATTCAAGTATCCCCCTAAAATTTATGCTAGTACTTCTTTATAGTCTATTTCATGTTGTTTTAAAATTAATTTTGAAATAATTTAAATTCAAATTTGTTTTTGATGGGTAATGGGAAATGAGACACTATTTTGTCTTTATTTTTCACTACACAAATACCAGTTAACTAGATAAAATCTATTGAAAAGCCTACTGCTTTTCTATTTGCTTGTGACATTCCCCTTACCATATAAATTAAATGTTTGCACATATTAGGGTCTGTTTCTGATTTGTCTGATTTGTGTGTTTCTTCTTATACCACTAATGTAGTGTTTCAATTACCACGCATTGTAACACTCTCAAATATCAAATACAAAAAAGCCCTTCCTATTTAATTTCTTTTTAAGAATGCTTTTTATTTATAGTTGCCTGTTATTCTTCCTGAAGAACTTGAAGATTTCTCCATGTATATGGTATTTTTCTTCATCCATTAAATTGGCATAAAGTGTACGTGAGTGTGTGTGTGTGTGTGTGTGTGCGCGCGTGTGTGCGTGTGTGTGTGTTTCCCCCACATCAGTTATTTCTTCTGTAAAGGGGCAGCATATTTTACTCTTCACTTTGGTTTTAAGCAGGTTTTCTAACAATATTTCACATGATTGGTTGAATATGTAAAATTGTATTTGGATTAAAATATTGGCATTACTTCTTTCCATGTTGTAAATCATCTGAGCAATTCATATTCAGTTGTTTATTTAAGACCTAAGCAAACACTTTAAATGCAGCTCATTTTCTATAATGTGGGCAGTTGAAATACTCAGGTATTCTAGAACACCAACAAAAATGTTATGCAGCAAAGTAACATTTGATACAACAGCTCTCTGTTTTAAGAGGGGACATTCTAAAAAAATGATTTCAAATCCATGAAGTATTTTATGAAAAATAATTATACCAATGGCAATGCAAGTTGGAATAAGCTGAGGAAAATTCCCTCTCAGTCACTTTTTTTCTTTATCAGTCCTTGTGGTACTGGGACTCTGTGTTTTTTTTTCTTACATCTACATTTTATTCATAATACAGAAGTTTTATCTAACTATTTCATCCAGTACCACAAGCCCCATGTTAACATGATTGATGTCACTAATATTGAAAATTACTAATTTAAATAACTATATGCTAGTAAAATTAGCATAAATGTTAAAATAATAATAGCCCAAGTAAACTTGGATCCACTAATTATGGCAAGTAAATTCATTCTTTTGGAAATGTGGTATTATAACAAACTATAGAAAAATCCCTTTGATCTTTGACTTAATTCCACTCAGGAACTAACATTATGGAAACACATCAAATAAAGAAAAAAAGAGTAGAAGAAGAAGTAGGAGGAAGAGAAGGAGAATGAGAAAGAGATAAAGAAGAAAGGAAAAAAAAAACCATAAACACAAAGAAATAGCACATGGCAGCAATAAATATAACTGAAAAAATTAAAAATAAAATTAGTATACAGTATATTGAATAATTATGCTAATTAAAATAAAGCCATTTGACTAAAAAAATACAGCCATTGTGACCCATTATGATGCCATTAAAATAATTACAACTATGATTACAATATGGAAAAGCATATCTGATGTAATGCTAGATAGTAAGAAATGGAAAGTGTAGACTGCAAAAATTTAAGTTCCTGTGAACATCAATATATACTGCAAGTAAAATTAAAATTGAATTCTTTTTTATAATTCATTAATATTTTTGATGTTTATATTACATATAGTGATTGAATAGCTACTATTTTATTTGTTGGCTAATTAAAATACTTTATGGAAGAATTATTTCTGTTGTGTTGCTCACAGTTTTATGCGAGTGTGCTTTATATAGCATTTAATGCTGTATATAGCATTTACGACATGAGATAGTTTTCGTGAACATCAGCCATAGGTGTGTGTAATCTACCATATCACTTAAATTTAGTTAGATCATCAAATATATTCTCTCTTTTCTCTTTTTTTCTTTCACTTTCTCATCTTTCTACACACACACACTCATGCACACACGTATATACACTTTCTGTGTCTCTTTTTCTCTGTCTCTGTCTCCTCTCTCTCATAAACATATATAAATATATAATCTATAAGTGCATAATGTATACATATATAACACATGTATACAGGGGGTTATATATGTATATATGTATATGCATAAATAGAGATATAATTCACTCATATTTTCAAAAATATCTATGGTTCCTTTGAAAAATATACATAATTACAAATTTAGTTAAATATTAAGAATCATTTTGCAGAGAAATAGTACATCACCTGACAAAAAAAATTATGCATAATAAAAATAGTAAAATAAATTATTTGTAAAACTAAGGAAAAACATATACATAAACATACACCTGTATACACCTTCCATCCTTTGGTAGTGACCAATGAAAGTTCTTAGATAATTCAGAATATTCACTAATCATTTATACTAAAGTTTGTTAATTTTAATATCTACAGGGACCAGCTTGTGAGGTTCCACTTACGTTGTATGACAAGGGGCAATAGTGTCTGAGTGAGAAAGCAGATCCAGGGCTCACAAGAAGCTAGACTTCCAGATTTTTATGCAAAATTTTTGGGGGTTCATGTTGGATTATTTTTAATTAACACTGTGTGCAAAATTATGACTTTCACCATCATATTGAGTTTATGATCTCTGATTCTAGTTAAAATTCTTTATTTTGGAAATTAAAACATAAGGCTTATGAAGTGAAGCAGAGATAGGATCAGAGTTAATTTGTCACAGAGCTAGATCGCCTCCCAAGGTTCCTGGACTATTGTTTCCATATTTACCTACTAATTAAGAATTCCTTATCATGCCAATTTTATAAAGCAAATGAAGTTTTGATTTTTCCATGAGTATTATAATAAAACATCTTTTGAAATTCCTGAGCATTAATATTCCATAATATTAATATAGAATTTTGTAATTATTTTTTTTTCTTTGAATAACCAATAATTCTGGTGGTAGGCTTCTATAACTCCTTTTTTTAATGCAGTCTAAGTGTGAGGCATTCTGCCAATATTAAAGCAAATAACTTTCTTAAAATTAAAATTAATTAAAATGGAAATTAATTTTTCCTCAACGATTTGTACTTTGGATGAAAATATAAAATCTTTGTTATTATTGGACACCCTAATGGCCTTTTCATTTGAGACATAATTTATTTAAATAGAACTTTTTGTATTGCTTAGATTATTTTTCACATATCTACTTCTTCAAGCAGTGGGATTTCAATATATTGACCTCTGTGTCTCTTGCAGTTCTCAGAATAATAATGACTTGCAATATCAGTTATTTTTGAAATTTTCTTAAGGATAATTGGTCACATTCTCTACATTAATCTTAAGACACTACTTTGCATTGTGAATTCCTTACTCCCTTTTCTCATTAACTTAATGCCCTCAACTCTTCCAATCAACTTTCTGGCACTTTTATTTCCAGTAAGTTTTCACAAATAACACATGACTATCATAAAATGAGATATTTTTGTGCCAGCCTATCTACTCACTATTCCTCATTTTAGACTTTCTCTCCCTCAATCTAGTCTTTTTCCTGATCTTCAATAATTTTAAAGCATTGATTTTATTAAATAATTATTTGACTAATAAAGCTTCAATGATCCTCATTAGCTAGTTATACCTAAATCCGTTATCCTTGTAGTCAATGTTCTTTATATTGTGCCCAAACTTAGCTGTAATGTTAATTTAGAATATTTAGAAAAATATGCATGGATATCGTGTGTATATTAGACTGGCTTATTCATTGTTTCTTAAACTTTGTTGTCCAATCTACTCCTTTGAATATGGACTTCCCAGCATAGCCTTTTTTACATATGGCAGTAAAATTCGTTGAGATAGTAATTTGTATTTTACTAACCTTGTGTATTTTCCCCTCATATAGATTCTTGACTAAGGGGAAATTTATTTTTCCAGAGAGAAATGTTTTTGGCATCGAATATTGCGTTAGATAGAACTGTGCCACTCAATGTTCATGTATTAGAAACTTACCCCCCACTGGGACAGTGTTAAGAAGGTGGGGGGAAATCCTATTATAGTGATTGAAAGGTGGGACCTCGAAGAGGTATTTTATTCTTCAGACCATGGCCTAATGAACAGATTAATTTTGGTGATCGTAGGAGTGGTTCTGAGGACTATAAAAGGAGACCATGTGAAAGTGTCTCTCTCTTTCTGCTTCTACCATCTTGCAATGTGATACACTGTGTTACTGAAGCCACCCCCAAGAAAGACCCTCAGTAGCTGTGTTCCCTGGACTTTGGACTTCCCAGCCTCTTAAACTGTAAGCAATAAATTTCATTTTCTTGCAAAACACCCAGTTCCAGGTATTTTGTTATAAGCAACAGAAATGGACAAATGCAGAAAATTGATACCAGAGAAGTGGGGTGTTACTTATAACAAGTACTTGAAAATGTGGAAGAGGCTTTGGAACTGGGTGTTGAGGAGTGGCTGTAAGAATTTCAAGGAGCAGGCTAGAAAAAGCCTAGCTGCTGTCGGGAGTTTAGAAGACAAGGAAACTAGGGAAACTTTGGAACTTCTTACAGACTAGTTAAATGGTGGTGAGCAGAATGTTGACAGAAATACAGACAGTGAAGTCCATACCAAGGAGACCTAAGATGTAAATGAGAAGGGACTTAATCAAAACTGGGGTAAAGATCACTCTCTCTATGAACTGGCAAGGAACTTTGGTGGCATTCTGTTCATGCCCAAAGTTTTGTGGGATGTGAAACTACAAGGTGCTGAACCACAATATTTGATAGAAGAAATTTCTAAGTGCAAAGCATTAAGGAAGCTGCATGAATGGCTACTTGCAGCCGTCTATGCTGAGTTATGGCAGAAAAGGCATGAGGTAAAGCTGGAATGTATAAATCAAAAGAAAGCAGAGGGCAAAATATTGGAAAACTTTCAGCCTGGCCATAAAAGCAAGGGTCTAGCCCAGGGACACTTTGCTAAGGATATGAGTACAGAAGAAAGGGATTATGAAGAAGTAGAGAAAAAGACCTTGAAGGCAAAATGGTCTTAGGGAACAGGCCCAAGATGCCCTCCATGGGCTCACTGCCCAGGGTTATCTCAGGATACTGCTTCCCACACCAGCACTCTAGCTGCTTTGACAGTTCTAGATATGGCTAAATTGGCCCCTGATGTGACTGGTCCCACAGCTTTTGAAAATACAAGCCAAAAGCCTTGGCAGCATCTGTATGGTGTTAGGTCTGCAGACTCGCAGAATGCTGGAGCTGTGGAGACTTGGGAGCCTCTTCCCTGATTTTAAAGGATGTATAGAAAAGCCTGGAGGCCCAGGAAGAGATCTGTTGCAGGGGCAGAGTCACTGCACACAGCCTTTGCTAGAGCAATGTCAAGTGGAAATGGGGCTCAGAGTTGTAGCAGAAAAACCCCACCAGTATGCCTAGTAGAGCTGTGGGAGTGGGACCACCATGGAGACTCAAGAATTATGGAGCTACCAGTATGCAACACCAGCCTGCGAGAGCTGAAGCACGGCCTCAGACCAGAAAAGCCACAGAAGTGGAAATGCCTGAAGACTTGGGTACCCAACCCCCACACCAGTATGCAGAGGAGTTTGAATATGGAATCAAGGTCAAGTCAGCTTTAAGATTTGATGCTTACCCTGCTGGTTTTTGGACTTGTTTAGTACCTGTTACACCTTTCTTTTGTCCTATTACTCCCTTTCTGAATGGGAATATGTATGCTATGCTTGTCCCACCATTGAACCTCGTATTTGATTTCACATATTGGACTTTAACTTTGTACTTTTGAGTTGAAACAAGTTAAGACTTTGGGGATGGAATGAATGTATTTACCTGTGAGAAGGACATTAATTTGGGGTGGAAATTTCATAGGAGTAGAAAGCATTGGATTGAATTTTGTCCCCTCAGATTTTGTCCATGTTTTAGAAATTTAACCCCCACTGTGACAGTGTTAAGAAGGTTGGGAGGAGTCCTATTATGGTAATTAAAAAGTGGGGCCTTGAAGAGGTGATTATATTCTGAGTACCATGACCTAATGAATGGATTAATAATGGTGGTCATGAGTGTGCTTCTGAGGGTTATAAAAGGAGAGTACATGAGACTCTCTCTCTCTCTCTGCTTCTTCCATCTTGCAATATGATACACTATGTTGCTGAAACCACCACCAAGGAAGACCCTAACCCCAGATGCATTCCCTAGACTTTGGACTTCCCAGTCTCCAAAACTGTAAGCAATAAATTTTATTTTCTTGCAAATCTCTCAATTCCAGGTATTTTGTTACAAGCAACAGAAACTGACTAATACAAACCTGTTTTCTTAGCTTTGTTTTTTTCCAGGGAGACAAACACCTTGAATGTGTTATACTTATTAATGGGAGAGATGGGAGGACAAGGTGAGTGGAGGAAAAAGTGAGAGAGAGAGGAAGCCCATAAATGGGAAGAGAAGAAGATTAACAGGTAACAAAAGTATAAGAGAGCAGTACTTGCTTCCTAGCAGTGCCCAAGATAAGTGGCCACATGGGAGAAAGTTATGATTTGGTTTCTGGTACCCTCAAAGTGGAGAGAACTTAGGTACCATGTTTCTATCACAAACAAGGAATCTCAAGTGCAAACTTGTCATAGAAGCAGTAGTCACCAGCATTCAATGGGCCTTATTTCACAGAAAGTAACTATGTATTTTTTGCACTTCTAATGTGTAAAGTAAGATATATTCCTACAACTATCTGTTCACCAAGACTGAATTCAAATTCTACATTGGCACTTTTTTTTTTTCTGAGATACTCACTGTTTAGGTTGTTGCTTTTTTTCTATATTGATCGATACTTTCATCTGGAATTTATCATGGACAGCCCTCTTATCACTTTTTAATACACACATTGTTTGTAATTTCTAGCTCATATGGTTATTTACAATGACATGTATTTACATCCTTTCTCTACTACATTAAAATATCAAATGCTTATAAAGCAGCACCATGTTTTATATCTCCTAGTAGCCTTCAAAATTCCTATCATTTCACTTTACATCAAGAAAGCACACAATTAATATTGATTTAATTTGATTTATTTCCTTTAACTTTTGTTCCTGATGATTATATTTTCCCCATTTCTTCTTTGACATTTTCAATATATTTTCAACCTTTTTTTTTAAGAAAATGATTTTATCTGGTACATTTCTAACACAGTTAAATTACTTGAGTTTCATAAGAGCATGTTCAGCCTTCAATTGGTGATTATAATTTCAACCAATCCATTCTGAGATAAATGGCAAGTAAAAAAGTAAGTTTTTTTTTTCTATGTCCTTCAGTGTCTCAAGTATAGCAGATTGCTTTCTCTTTGCTGACCATCGTTTCTAGCCAGCCAAGTGACCTCTGAGTAAGGGTGAGATATGTTATAATCTGACATATAAATAAATCCTCTTGATTTATTTGATTATCTTACAGGGATGTTCTGCTCTACTTGGTTCAGTTTTCTTGGTGTTCAAATTTTTTGTTATATTTAAACTGGAAACAACGAAAAGCTTAGAAAAAATAAAATAACAAATTTTGCCATCCTTTTTCAATGAAAACTCAATTAGTTTTCTATTTTTGGACCAAGGATCATGTCACATTTTTCGGTCTGAGCATAATGATCTGCAAACTTAAGCAAAAATTGGGAAATTCTTGATGTTAATGGAATGTTTCTTCAGTTTCACATAATCCTATGCTCAGAGCAGATCAAATAGCTCCTAGGAAATCTATAAAACTTTGTCCCTTGGGAAGACTATCAGATTTCACTCAGATCTAATATTATGTTCGATTTGAGGTGGGGATTTCTTGTTTAAATCAATGGAAGTAGAGAGGTAGAATTAAATATTTTTTTTTCTAACTATACTGACATAAAATAGCAGTTTTGAAAATGCCTTAAATCGAGTCATAAAGAAAAAATGTTATATTGTCTTGCCATATTATATATTTACTATCACAAAAATAAACAGATTTCTTAAAAAGATTCTACGTATAGCCCATTTACACATACAGATCTATTTCTGCATGCTCAGTGATTTTTGTGATGTAATGAGTCCCTTTATCCCGCTTTTCTGGATGTCCAATGTACGTAGCCGAGTTCTTCAAACCTTTATTGCTAGGTTGGCCAGCTCCCCAGGATCTATTTTAAATCAGGTACTTAGTTCAGTATTCAGTGTTCATTCTGCAGGTAACAAGGCTTTTGTCTTGTTTCTAAGAACATCTTTAAGTGCCATGATTTTACTTTCTGTCTTCAAAATATACTTTGTCTTTTAGTTTCTTTGTGTCTGGTTTATTCGTAATACCATACGTTGACCACTGAGCTCCACTCATGTTCACTGGAGCTCCCTTCTCCCCAAAACTCCGCTCCCCAAAATTTGGGCTTTAGTGCCATCCATACAATGTCCTCTGCTTCTTGTTCACCTCTTTTATAATAATTGCTATTTTTAAAAATTGTATCTCATATATTTAGTCATAAATTTTACCATGTACTTCAGCTAAACTTAGAGAGGAGATGAGGAAAATGAAAGTTAAAGAAAGGGAACAAGTAAAAGCACATAGGTGACAGGGTATGAGAATGGATCAAGGTCAGTAGATGCCATTCCCAGATACAGAAGTCATAGGCGGGTGTGGCAGAGTCCCACGCTGAAGCAATGGTGACCTTACATGGGTGTTGGCATTCCTTGCACCAAAGCACTTTGTAGCTTCCACAATGTTCATTTCTTTTTTCACACGGTCAGAGATTGCATGAGGCATGAACTCCATAGAGCCATCCTCTGTGGCATGACAAATTTAAACAAAGAAACAAACAAAAACTAGGTCATATGTATGGGTCCAACTTTTGCCAGTAACAAGATGCCAGGACTCTATGAAGTTGTCATCAGTGTGTTTTTTCTGGTAGATAGCTTTTTTACTGGTGACAGTATGACATGTGAAATAACCATCGTGGCATGACAACCCAATGATCTTTCTGTAAATTTAGAAATCCCTGTATAATAGTACTTTCTCTCTATGGTTTAGAGTCCAAGCATTTTTGTTGTCTTTGGAACTTTGACAAAAAATACTGTTTAGTTGAAATATGCAACAAAGAGCTGATCATAGCCAGAATCAGTTCAGAACCCCAGATAACAGCTGCAGGAGGTATCATCTGCAGAGTGCCTTCATGATTTATTTAGACCTCTACCAAAGTCTGCCAAGATTGAATATCCAATGCCAAGATTAAATATTCAATCCCAAGATTGAATATTACTATCTGAGACTGAGTGAGCAACTCATCTTCTTCCATCTTGGACAACTGATTTGCTATCTACCCAATTGGGTAATGAGGGTTAACAAACTTTACATATCCCCTGGACATGAATCCTGGTTTTGAGTTAAATGATATAAAGTGCATGATGCTACAGTATTAACTGTAGGAAATGCCTATTATCTGAAGAATGAAACGTGTTATAGTAAAAATTTTGGAGGAAGAAGAAGAAGAAAAAGGACCCTATTATGTTTTGCTGAGAGCATTTTTCGTATAAATGGAAATGATGGCCTTTAAAGACTATTGGGATTTCTTATGTTCATTGACTTTAGTCTTGTTAAATAATCTTCTATATTAGGATATCCTGAACCTTCTTCTCTTCCTCTTGTTTAATGAGAAGCTATTCTTTGTGTAAAAGGTACAGAGAAGTAATATGAAGTGATTGATAAAGACAATACTGAAGTTATGGAATATTGATATCCTACTTTTATTGGAGGCAAAGCAAAACAAAACAAGGAACTCACCACTGTGTGGTGCCTTGAGTCCCACATTCCCTCACTAGTTGCCTTTTCTTCCTTACCTTTCAGAGTCTTCTGCCAGTTGCTTTACTAATTTTGTTCGGGGTTTTTTTATTGTAAGTAGTGCGAAGAGTAGGGCAGAATGCAAATACTCCATCTTGTTCAGAGCCAGAAGAGCAATTATGTTTTATACAGCTGTAAACATGGTAGAAGAATGCCGTCTAAAACTCCAATCCTTGTCTCCTTAGTTGAGAGGGACCAGAACATGGTATTTGGGTTCCCTTGTGTATCCTACAGCCCAAGAATAGCCTCCAGTCTGTAAGATGGAGCAAATGTGGCCCTCAATTCTTTGCTTTTCTCCTCTCAGTTATTACAGTCCTCCCTTGTCTGTTGGTCCCATGCGAAATGCCTTTTTTATGTATTTTCTAGGGTTTTTTTTTGTAATGGGAAGGAAATTTCCTGCAGTTAATTCTTTTTTTTTAATGTATGTATACTTGCGTGCGTGTGTGTGTTTATACTTTCTTTTTTATTATTATTGAAACATAGTTAATCGCACATATCTGTAGGGTACAGAGTTGAATATCAATACCCGTGTGTAATACATGATGCTCAAATCAGGATAATTATTATATTCAGTAATATGCAATATAATCAATTTTCATGGCCCTTTACCAATTCCTCCCTTACACCCCTCACCCTCCCCCTTTCCCACCTCTGGTAACCTCAGTTCTGTTTTCTCCTTTTGAATGTTTAATGTATTATTGTGATTGTTGTATCATTCTTTCTTTTTTATTTATTTGTTTATCTTCTTAGCTCTCGCTTATGAGTGAGAACATGCAGTATTTCTCTTTCTGTGCTTTGTTTATTCCATTTAATATAATACTCTCTAAATTCATCCATACCACTGTGAATAGTAGTATTTCATTCTTTTTATGGCAGAATAGTATTCCATTGTGTAAATATACCACATTTTCCTTATCCAGTCATCTGACAATGGACATTTAGTTTGGTTCCAACTCTTGACTATTGTAAATAAAGCTGTGATGAACATGGGAGTCCCTTCAACTTGTTGATTTCCATTCCTTTGGGTATATACCCAGCAGTGGAATTGCTGGATCATATGACAGTTCTATCTGCAGTTGTTTGAGGAACCTTCTTACTGTTTTCCACAGCAGCTGCACCAATTTGCAATCCTACCAACAGCCTACAGTTAATTCTTCATAGATAGAAGTGGGAGTACTCCTAACGAGTGATATTTTAACTAAGCGTTATTTGCCTAATCACTGACTTAAAAATGCAAACTTTCATGCTCATAGACCTTCTACTTGAAAATGTGACTTTCTTTGATTCTGTTATAGGAACACTCAGAAGGAAGTTTCAGGGGTAGTGCAGATGTTTTAATTTTGTACTTAATTAAGCATTGCCAGTTGCTTGAGGGTGGCTTTTGGCAATTGCAAAGCTGCTATAACACATAAGATTCACCGTACGCATAGTAGTATGCCTCTGAATGTACTTTCTTAGCTTTATGATAGTTTGAGCCAGCAGGTTAGAACACAAAATGACTTCTAAACCTTGGAGTATACTTCAGTGAAAGGGGAATATTTAGCAGATGATAAACTTTTATAGCTCATGTTCATGGTGTGTTCGGTACAAAACAATTAAAATCTAAAGAAAATTTCTTTTTCTCACTCTATTTTCTTTGATCTCGGGCCACATAGAATCTAACTAAATCAGCTGGTTCTGGGTTCAAAAAGTTTTCTCTCTACATTTCAATTATTCCTTCACTTTTGGGGGAAAGCTGCAGAGTACTTTTACAGGTATCACAGTTGCCTGTCTTGATCTGGTGCTTATCATAGCCCTGTTTGTGTGTTTGAATGGAAATGGTGATTTTTTTTTTTTAGGGAAGTAAGTGTTTAGAAATGTATACATCAATTTTGTTTTGTGCTTATAAATATGATACAACAGATGAATATCAATATGGGTTGAGTGTTTGTCTTCTCCGAAGTTTATGTGGAAGATTGATCCTCATTGTGGCAGTGTTGAAGGGTAAGGCCTTTAAGAGGTGATTGGATCATGACAATTATGTTTTCATTAATGGGTTAATCCATTCATAGACTAATGAATTCTCATGGATATGTACTGATGACTTTATAAAGAAAGCATGTGGAAGCACTCCCGACATTCTTTCCATGTGATTGCCTGCATTGCTAGGAGACTCTGTAGGGAGTCCCCACCAAGAAGAAGGCCCTCACCAGATGTGACCCCTAAATATTGGACTTCCCAGACTCTAACCTGTAAGAAATAAATTTCATTTTCATATAAATTACTGAGTTTCAGGTATTCTGTTAAAAGCAGAAGAAAACGGTCTGATAAAGTAAGTATATAGTGACAATTTATTACACTACATACTATATTGATAGCTTTGTACTAGGACAGAGGCTCAGTTAATTTCTATAATTGTATCAAGTTCTGTACAGACAGACAATGCATTTATACTGTCTTCAATCACCACCCCAATTCATATTTATAATGTTGCTTGCAATACAGTTGAAAAGAAATGGCATGTGCTTTTAAGATAGGCAGATCTGAGTTTAATTCCTTGCTAGGTAACACAGCTCATAAATGAGCCAGAGGGTCAACATACGTAGATATATAGATAGGCTTCCCTCCCTAGATACCCTTTTCTAGTGATATAAAGGCTTGATATTTTCTATAAATAATGCAATAGAAGATCAAAATGTGCAGAAGTAAAATAAATGGCATATATAGTTATATAGAGACATATAGATATAGATATCAGATATATAGACAGAGATCTGTATCTTTTAGTTATCATGAAAATAAAGTGAGATGACATATTAAAGTAGTGTATATTAAACAGTGTATTAAAGTACCTATTACAGTGAGCACATTGTAACTGATCATATATTCATAATACACTAATATTATGAGTATTATTTTATAAATTTTAAAAGTCTAAATATAAGCTTTTTGGTGATTCAAAATACTTGAAATTTACAAAATGTTACTCCTATAGGCCCAATGCTGTATTTAATATTAATTGAGATATTAATGAAAATCCTAAAATTAATTTGCCTTCTTTCCAGTGTTGTGAACAGATTCCTGCTTCTGCCTCTTTTGTCATCTCTCTCTAGGGTCACATTTTCCCAAGAGGAGTGAGCATTAGTATATACAATTGTTCACATATTAACTTAATCTTGAAAATATTTACTGAACAACTCTGAAGATAATAAGGGATAGATGTTGAGACCCTGTATAGGGATGAGCAACCTGGGATTTTTCTCTAATACTATGAAATGCAAGGCGAGCTCATCTGTTTAAGTATCTATCATATGCTAGGACTTTTACATAGATTAACTAATTTACTTCTCTAATAAGCAATAAAATAGATGCTGTTTTCTCACTTTGTAGTTAAGGAAACCAGCTAAGAGCTTACGTTACTCATTCAAGGTCACACAAACAGTGTAACTTAACTGCATTAAGGGGCTTGCTTATATATGAAAGAATAATGTTACAAAGACTATGTAATTCTTATTATTGTCTCATCATTTTCAAATGAAAATGTTTTAATTGTGTTCCTTTGAAGTGCTTTTGATGTATGGTCAGTATGGATCTTTGCTTTACTCAGGAGCAGAATTCTGAGTAGTAGCTTAAACCCTTAAGAAGTATTTCCCTCTTGTCCATAGCTTTCATAGCCGTATTTTCTCTCTAGATGTTGTTTTGTATTGATATAAAGGCTCGGTGTTTTCTATAGATAACACAACGCAAGATCAAAATGTGTAAAAGTAAAATAAATGGCGTGTGCAGCTCATCCGCTGTCCGAGGTCTGCGCGTTGGCAGCGATTCCGTTTGCTTTACTGCGGTCTTGACAGACGTCCTGCTCCCTGACAGTGAAGTTAACGTGCCTCAGCAGCGGCTGCAAAAGCAGCTTGAGATGATAAAATCTCAGTCTTTCTGTCAGGAAACTGCCTGTGATGTCTTTTCTCACAACTACTTATGTCTCATTATCAGCCTCCTTTCTTTTCCGTAGATTCAACTCTGGCGTTGCAAAGAAAAAGTGCTCATGTGGCATGCGTTGTATTGTTCAAGTTCCTTACCTCATATTTATGGTTTAAAAATGTTGATATATCCATTAACAAAGAAGCAGAAAATAGAGAATATGTATTTCTGAAAATGCTGACCATTTCACGTCTTGGAATTGAAATATTAATTCTTTAGTATTTTTTTTAAACACAGGAAATTGCATTGTTGTTTTTGCTGCAATTTTCTAAGCAAATATTTCAAATAGCATCTTAGCATGTGTATTGCTGTGGTTTTGTGAAGTCTAGATAAATGTCAATAGCTGTTCTTAAGCATATAATTTAGTTTACGTAAGTCATAGGCAAAGAAAGCTGCTGAAAAATAGGTGTATTCAGTTGGACGTTAAGCACAGGTTGTGTTAACAAAGATGGATTATAAGAAAAGATACAAAGACTGAATAATATTTAGCATGTTAAAGAGGGAATCTATTCCAGACCTGAAGCATTATAACTCTAGATAAAGAAATACAGATAAATCAGGACTGAGTACATTAATTCAATGATAAAGATTCACTAAGTCACATACATTTTAAAATATATCTCCTGCCCACTCTTTCTGACTTTGTCCCAGATTTGCTTCTGCTCAATTGGATCAGTTCAAGAAAGTTTATGGAAACAAGTGTCAAGTTACTATGGAAAAAGAAATCAGTCTACCTTACTAGAGTCTATGCTCACAACTACACACTCAGAAGCACTTCGAGAACTGTGGCTGCTAACTGACAATTTGACCGGGAAGAATTCTGTACCTTCAAATATCTTGCCTATAATATTGCCATTCAAAACTGATTCTTATGAGTAAATTAACTCAATATTTATAATACTGATACCTTGGGAGGAGGCTATGAATCAGTTTTTCACACCTCAATGCTGATCAATAGATTATTATTCTCTTAAGAGGTAGACAAATTCAACAGTGGGGAATGTGGTATGGTAAAACATTTAAAATATTTTATTTGAGCATGATATATAAAGACTGAAATACATTGTGTTGGAAAACTGTGGATAACCCAAAATTAGTATGAAAATCCTGAATACATGATGTGACACATATGAAAGTATAAGTAGCAAAACTTTTTAACATTATTGTTTTTGGTCAGGCTGTCCAGTGTATATGAACATACCCGAAAATGTATCATAAAATCATATGTAGGTTATTATTTGCTCTTTCTTTAGTGCAATAAGTTTCTCATTAAATGTACTTAATCAAAACTAGAATGTTGTATCTATTAACAAGATAGAAAGAGATTTTAGAAAACTTGGATCAGAGAATACAGAAAACTATTAAAATATGGTAAATGCTATTATGTAGACCAGAAGTCGAATAGTATAAGGCTGAAATAGTGAACATCTGTGTGTGTGTGTGTGTGTGTGTGTGTGTGTGTGTTTGTGTGTGTGTGTATAGACATACACTTCATTCATTCTGCCCAGTACACCAAACCCCAATATGTGGATGATTTCTGAATTAAAATACAAAAACATCAATTTGATAAAATTACCAGGTCATTTCTAAATTTGATTTATTTATATGTTAAATATATTTTTGTGGAAATTAGTGAAATTTTTGGTTTTGAGAATTTGCTATTTCTTTCTGTCTGAAAAGTTTTATTTCATTTTGTCTTTAAATAGTTTTCTTCTACCAGACATCAATATGCTCTTGTTTAAAAAGTGCTTATATTATGTTAGCTTTAGGCCTTTTTTCTCTGCATTCTGAAATATTCTCATGTTTTTCCTTCACATTATGAACTCAATTTATTTCAATTTTAACTCATATCAGTGATTTAAGACCATAATTCAGTTTTACATATGCTTTTCCTTCTTTTGGGAAACTCTAAATAAATCAAAGATTTATCTTATAAGGATAGGCATCATAGTTTCATTAAAACAATACCATGCTTAAAAATGTGTGCCAAAGGTGCCAAAGAGATGGTTTTAAATTTTTAACATATATGTATGAGTGTGTGTATAAAATATATATGTATGTGCATATAAACACATATATATGCTTTACGTATGAATATACATATATGAGTAAATGTGCTTTATTGGATTGTAATTCACATACAATGTAATTTTCCCATTTAGAGTGTACAATTTTTAGTGATTTTTAATACATTCACATACTTGCTCAATAATCATAATCGATTTTAGAATGTATTCACCACACCAAAACATAACTGTCCGCCCTTAGGTGTCACATCCTATTCCATATTTCTTAAGCAATCATTAATTGACTTTCTAACTGTATAGATTTGCCTATTCTAGATATTTCATATAAATGGATTCATAAAATCTGTGCTTTTTTATAATTAACTAACTTAACTGAGACTAACATTACTCCTGTATGAATCGATTTCTATCTTCCCACTTTTATGCCATTTTTATATATATTAAATCTATGTTTTACGCCTCCAACAATTCATTGTTAAAATTAGTACTTTACATAATTTTATGTCTTTTAAAGAGACTAAGAGAGGAAAGGAAAGCAAGTGTATATTTATAGTGTTTGTTATATTCATATTTTTATTTACCTTTTCTAGTTTTCTTCATTGTTCCCATGGACTTGAGTGACCATCTGGTGTCATTTTCTTATTCTGCTACTGCCTAGGTCCCATATACTTCCTTTTTGTTGTTTCTGTCAAATATGTTACATTTTTATATACTAGTGGCCTAACATTAAAATTAGTGGTTATTAATTGTTTTTTTAATTAGTTAAAAGAAGAAAGAAGAAATATGCATTTACACTATCTTATATTGTTACACTATTATCTTTACCAATACTCTGGTTTTTTGTTTGGATTTGAATCTAATCTTGGACCATTTGCTTTCTACCTTTAGAACTTTTAAAAATAATTATTATAAGACTCTTTGGCTAGTTATGAATTCTCTCAGTTTTTGTTTATTTAGAATCACCTTTTTTTCCTCCTTTAATTCTAAAGATAATTTTGCTTATGTGAGATTTTTGGTTGGTGGTTCTTTTTCTTTCAGCGTGTTGGATATGTAATCCCACTGCTTCCTGAACTCCATTGTTTCTTATGATAACACACAACTGTTAATCCTGTGGTTCACTTGCATTTGATAAGTTTTTGGTTTTCTTTTCTCTTTTTGTCCTCAAATTTCATCTTTGTCTCTGTTTTTTCATATTTTTCTAAACTACCTGGATATGAATCTCTTTGTATTATTCTATTTCAATTTCCTTTAGTTTTTAAACTATATAGATTAATATTTTTTATCAATTTGGAATGTTTTAAACCATTATTTATAAAAATATTTTTCTGCTCCTTTCTCCTTAACTACTCTCATTACAAGTATATCGATAAGCTTAATAATATCCCACATTTCTCTGAAGCACTTTCTGTATTTAAGTTTTTTTCTCTCTGTTACTCAAACTGCAAAATCTCTATTGATCTTCCTTCAAGGTCCCTGACTCTTTCTTCTGCCAGTTCAAAGCTACTGTTGAGTCCCTTTTATAAGCTTTTTTTTTTTTTTCAGCTATCATATCTTTAAACTCCAAACTTTTCATTTAGTTACTTTTGTTGGAATTATCACTAAAATTAACACTTCTCTTTCTCAGTTTTTCTCTTTCTCGGGCGTTATGCCATAAAATTTTCACATGTGATCCATTAACTGTGATGTTCAAGGGAATCTGTTATATAATAATGAATTTGACCAACTTTTTTTGCTGGTTCCTGGAAGGTAGATTCAATCCCTTGGCATTTCCTGAATGCTAAAAGTATCTTTGTTATTCATGAGCAACTTGGGTCACAATGAGTCACTAATGAGGTGACTAGTGCATAGCTAAAAAAGGGAGCTCATCAACAGAGAAATCAGCCATGTGATTAGAGGGCCGAAACTCTGAGCCAGCCCAGGCTCTGTGGAAGACATGGGGGTTGAGATTTAAAACAGTCACGTACCTAATGATTTAATTAGTTGCATGTATATAATGAAACCCCAATAAAAATTCTGGTCACTGAGGCTTAGTAAAGCTTTCTTTCTGGTGAACACATTAATGGGTCAAGAAGATGAAACACCCTGATTCCAGATAGAGTGGGCACAGAAACCCTGTATCTAAGACCTTCCAAGTTCTTGCTCTATGTGTCTCTTTATTTGGCTGTTCCTGCTTGTATCCTTTATAATAAAATTATGATCATATATATGGTGATTTTCTGAGTTCTGCTAGTCATTTTAATGAATTATTAAACCTGAAAAGGGTATGTAAACCCCAAATTTGTAGCCAGTCAGTTAGACATGCAGCTGGTGTTTCAAAATGAAGGCAGTCTTGCAGAGGACTGAACATTTAACCTGTGGGTTTTGCACTAACTCTGGGTAGTTAATGCCAGAACTAAATTTCAATATACAAGTTGGTGTCAGAATAGAAGTATTCAAAGCTTTTACCCCATTGCTGCCTCCTATATTTTTTGTTTGCATTACTGACAAGGGAATTTAGTCGGAAAGCAAAGAATCCAAAAGTAAGAAGTGGTAACTCTACATAAAAAAAAAAAAAAAAAAATGTTAAAGAATAGA
The DNA here is from genome assembly GCF_027409185.1 of Cynocephalus volans. NCBI lineage: Eukaryota > Metazoa > Chordata > Mammalia > Dermoptera > Cynocephalidae > Cynocephalus > Cynocephalus volans. The sequence continues at coordinate 102,205,274 of NC_084468.1, read as the reverse complement.
GAAAAAAAATTTGGAGGAAAATGGGTAATGAGACAATAACCACTAGGTCTTAGGAAAGTTGAGAAATTTGTATAAAAAAATGGGAATATGAGAGGATATTGTAAAAGTGTCTGGGGTGTAAGTCTCTAGGGAAAAGATATTTAGAATCATTTCCATATTTTGGGTAATAGGAATTCCCTCTTCAAAATGTCACTCTCAAGAAAACTTCATGATATTTACCAATTGCTGTTGTTGTTTTATGTTGTTTTTTGTTTTTTCTGTAGACTAAATTTATATCTATAAGCATTTTCCTTCAGTGATTAATTTTCTTTTGTATTTTATCCAGAACTTTAAAGTTATCATTGTACTGTTGTTTGTCTCCACTGTTTCTAACGTGAGATCAGTCATAATTTATATTTTTGTTACCCTGTGTGCAATGGTACATTTTTCTCTGCCTTCTTTCAACATTGTCTCTTTATCTTTGATTATCAGTATGTTTTTTATTGAAACATATATATTTGTGGGGTACAGAGTTGAATGTCAATAACTGTTGCAATGTATGATGATCAAAGCAGGATAATTAGCATATTAATCATTACAAAAAGTAATCATTCTTTGTGATTATCAGTATTTTGATTATGATGTACCAGGTTTTTTTTTTTAATCTGCCTGTAGTTTTGCTGAGTTTATTGGACTTGTATGTGATGTAGACAAAAGAAAAATTTGTTGTTATTTTACCAAAATTGGGAAAAATGGTGCCATCATTTCTTCAATTTATTTATTTGAGCCATTTGCTTTTTCTTCATATTTGTTGAATCCAATTATACTTAAGTTAGATTGCTTTATATTATGGAAAAGTCAGAATTCTTTTTTTGTAAAGTATTCTCTTCTCTTTATATTTTTTAGGTTGAATCATTTCAATAGATCTGCCTCTAGTTTTTGTTTTTCTGTGCCCTCTTTATTTGTAATGAGCCAATTTGGTGTTTTCTTCATTACAATTGTGCCATTTCTATTTTTGTTCTAGAGTTTCCATTTTTATTTTCCATTTTTATAGATAGTCTCCATTTATTCAATTATTATAATCTTAATGTATATTAGGTAACTATATATTTATGTAATATTATATATGTTATATATACATATTTATAAAGATCACCTCAGGTTTATATTCCCTCAGCTGCTTTTTCTCTGAACCATTTGGTGACCTTTGCCTGTTCCTTTGCATGTCTGTCTAGAAATGTTTAATTTTCTAGCATCTCTTCTCTTTCACATAAATGTGTTGATCTTTGTTCTAGTAGTCAAGTAATGTCTTGAATTCAAAAATGTATATATCGTGTGGTGGCTATAACTGTTCAGTTTTTTTTTTTTTTTTTGCAATTTTTTTCCCCATAACTTTTTACTGAAAACCTTAGAATTTTCTATATTCATGCACAGTTCAGATGTAATTGAAGGATTTCGGCAGGGCTTGTATTCTGGGGCTTATTCTGTTGTAGTGCCTTTTTAAATGTAACCTAGTCTCTGAAATCCCTGCCACTCTGATTGCCCTTGATGTCCATCTTTTGACACTTCAAGCCAAAGTCTAAGGCTTTCTGCTAAATTCTAGGTACAGTAAAGCAACGTGGACTGTAGAGTTCCCTTGAGGATAGGATTTATACTAGCAAATCTCACTTACTGTAGCTCTCTTCTGTCAAGAGTCAGCTACCCTTACATTTCTGCCTTTTGCTGTCACTTTTTACTGTCTTCAAATATTTCCTTTTAAATATTCGTTAGAGTACATAATTGTTTTCTGTGCAAATGTTGGTCCAATACTAAACCTTTGCTATTATCACAGATTCCCCCTTCTTACCTAATGTTTTTTGTCTTAGATTAATTTTTCTGTCACATATCAATCTTCAAACTGTTGTTTTTTTAGATAATTTATTATACATACATGTGGGGTACAATGTTGATTTTCAATAATTGTGTAGAATGTGTGATTGTTAGATCAGGATAGTTAGCTTATTCATCATTACACCACAATCATTTTTTGTGTCCATTGACCAATTAACATTAACATAATAATAACTAATATTATTTTATTTTATATATATTTAGTTCCGTAAATATTTTAGCTTCTTCCACCTCTATTATGTGATATAAGAATATGCATATTGAACCAATAAAGAAAATAGTTGAAATAGAAAAAAGTAATTTTTCTATTCTTCATTTTTATGATGACAACAAAAAATGCAAAAAAAAACAATTATTCAGGAGAAATCTGACATTTGAAACTATGAGCCTGTTGGAGCCCATGCCAACTCCAATGGGAACCTGTCTAAAATACATTTTCATCTTTGCATTCAACCAACAATCCTTGCCTTTCTCTACCTGGAGTCATAAGTAATTTAATTTTTCTTTTGTAGGACAGGTTGGACTTTTTAAAAATGGTAAATACATTCCATGATGGAAGTTTAATATTCTTTGGGCAAAACCTCAATAATTTCTATATTTTCAAAACATATTTTTATGCTTACAGACAGGTGAGAAACATAGATGGAATTTGTTGTTTTGTAGTAGTGTTTTTGCTATTTTAACATTCATAACTTGAATACATCATTAAATAAAATTTATATAAGATGAAAATCATATTTAAGTTGCTTTATTGAGTTAGGCATGTGGTATTCATTCTCTCTAAATTTAAATAAAGCTTCCATCTGTTCTTTTATTTAGACATATCTAATTAAATCTTCACACAAAATACAGATAAATGTTATAGATGTACACAAGTTATAAAAGTTTCATTAAAAGTTCACCTTCTCACTCAAAAGTGAATTTGAAGTTGAAGGTCATTACTCAAGAGATTTTTTCACAATAATAGAATGTGATTCTGTCTAATTTCAGAGCAGATGTTTTGTGATCCCAAACTGTATAGGGTGCTAATCAGATTTGTGGGAATATAGTGTTTATCATTATCCACTACACGTTGTTCTACTCTCTCCTGCTATGAGAACCACTTTTTTTTTGGGGGGGGGGTTCCACATATGAGTGAGATCATGTGATATTTGTCTTTGCTTTTCTGTACCTCACTTACTTTACTTAACATGATGGTTCCCACTTCCATTCATGTTGCTGCCCATGATAGGATATCATTTCTTTTTTATATAGTTGATTAGTAATGTATTGTGTATATATATCATTCATCTCTTGATGAGCATTTAGGTTGATTCCATCTCTTGGCTATTGTAAATAGAATTGCATTGAACATGGAAGTGCAGGTGTCTTTTTGATATACTGACTTCATTTTCTTTGGGTATATACCCAGTGGTAAGATTGCTGGGTTGTACAGTAGATCTATTTGTAGTTCTCTGAGAAACAGAGAAACAGGAATCCCTCCCAGGATAACAGCATCTATATATTCATGAGGGCAGAACCCTCATCACCTAATCATTTCATAAAGATACTACTTCTCAATACTGCTGCATCAGGGATTAAGTTTCTAACACACCAGTTTTGGGGGACACATTCAAATCATAGAAATTCCATGTTTTTCCAATCAAAATATTTGCATACTCAAAAGTAACCTAAAATAAAGATGCAGATTGTCTTTGTTATGTATTTCAGAAAACATCTCCAGAAGGGATTTCTGTCTAGGAAATCATTTTACTGATCTGAATCATCCTCATGTGGGGGAATTATTTTCAAATAATCAATTATTTTTAAGAATCAATAAATTCTTAAACATAACATCTGTAATTTTTAAGCCCTTACTTTGTTTAAGGGTTACTTAACATAGTTTGCCTCTTAATCTTAAAAAGTAAAACTGGAGTGATATTTTTATGTCAGTTTTACAGGGGACTAAAATGAACTTATCGCGAGTTTGTAACTGGCCCAAGGTCTCATAATTTAAAAGTTGTTGAATTGGAATTAAACTCAGGCTTGTTTAAATTAAAGGCAAATGTCCCTTTTACAACATCATATTAGATCATATACTAAACAGTATTCTATCCTTGACAGATTAATTTAATGCAGCATACCAAAGTTATTAAAAAGTGGTTGTGTTTATAGCATTCTTCACCTTTACACTGTTTTAAGCCTTCTGTTGTTATTATTTTTCTTGAAGAATGTAATGGGAGAAACTGAAAGAAGAGGTAGATTCTAGATTTTTGAGTACTTGCCTAAGTACTATTTGGTTATGGATATAGAGTATAACAGTTTTCTTTATTAAAATACTAGTAATATCTTTTTTCTTCAGCTCTGATAGCACCCCACACCACTTGACACCACCTGACATCACCTGACATCACCAGACAGAGTTGAAAATTATCTAGATCCATCCTTGTAAATGAGAGAATGATATGGTACTGTGGCATTTTTGTCACTGTCCCTAAGCTGAATGACATGCCCTGAAAATTTTAGCTTGTAAGAGAACAGCCTTTTTTGTAAATAATGCAGTACCATAGTATGGTGATTTCTTCTTAGCTATTGAAGATTTGTGTATGGGAAGCAGCATTTTCAAAAATGATCACAGAATATGCAAAGTTTGATGTTACTATAAGCAAATAAGCTTAATTTTATACATAATATTCAAATATAACATATTACATAATGGGTTTGGGTTTCAACATTGTTGAGTTGTGGGACTATAGATTTAGCCTCAAAGTGGAGCCCTCTTTCAAGTCACTATTAAATGGCTTTAAACATCATTCTACACATCTTTATTCCATGTTCCTTTTATGACTGAAAATGACATCACTATTTCTGATCCTTGCTTTAATCATCAGGCTTAATTATTAGATAAAAAATTGGCTATTTCATAAATCAAATTACATATCAAATTTTAATGGTTTTTGGAAGAACGTATTATGAGTCTTCTGTAATTTTTCACATACCTGCATAATTAATCTTAAGATGCCTCTATGGACAGAATAGAACTCTTGTAATCACCATGATCAGCTAGCAGTTTTTGGCTCTAACATTAACTTGAATAGATTAACATAATCTAGAATATTATTTAAAAAATCATTTGAAGTTCTGAATTAATTTTCCTTTCTTGCAAACCATCAAATGCTTTCTCTATCTGGAAATATATTTCTACATAACTCGGTTAAAAAACTTAGCACCCTTTATTCCTCAGAGTAATACTTGTGCTAAATTCTGTTTAACTGATATTCTTAAATTTAATGGTTCTTTTTTTCACTCTCATCAGCTATAGAATGTCACTATTATTTTACAGCTAACTGATTTCTCACACAGTCTCTCTTTTTCCTGAGGAACTGACAGAGCAAGATCATAAATTTTTCCACCATAAGGAGTTAATTGGCTAAACAATAGATCTAGTGTGTCTAGAAAGCACACCTGTTACAGCTCTGCTGCTTTTTGTTTATAAGAGTTATGACCACTGTAGAGAGGTAATACAGAATGGTGTTCGGTTGTCATACAACTCCAGCACTTGCTAGTTTTAAGATTTCAAATAATTTAATGAACTTGACTAAGTCTGTTGCCTTATATGCAGAAATGGAATATTAAGAGCACCTACATATAGGTATTCTGATAATATTAAATATGATACTTTATGTAAAATGTTTAGCAAATATTTGGCATATCAAAAGTGCTTAATAAATATTAGATAATATTCTTGTTGCTATTGTCATCATCATGTTACCTCAAATTCCAAAATTTCATCTATCCTAAGAAGCCTCTGAAATATAACCCAAATTTACTAAAAATATTCTGTAATGTGAGACATTAAACTAAAATACTATGACAATAATTTTCTGGAATTTAACATTAAACATATATATTAAAATTTTTTTTCTAGAGTCTGGGTTTTACTATTGGTTTAAGAGTATATATTCATAATTGTAAATACTTAAACATATTTATTATATTTAAAGGAACCATATTTGTATATTCTGACATAGACATATGCTGTCTGCCTCTCTCCATTTTGAAGTTTACTCCTGCCACAACTTCTACTCTCATTTCAGATGCTCTTACACATCACTCTTTTTTCTTTTCCATATCCAGTGTTAGCTCACTTTTGGAAGAGGAAACAATGGATCTCCAAGCAGCATCAGATTATATCTGTTTTATTGCAAGGACAAAGGTTTTTCTGTGTACTCATTGCTTTGCTTTAGTAAGAACCAAAGTTTAGCTCCCATGTGGGAGCCAAATGAACAAAACCTTAAAAAAACATATAAATCAGGCTAGTATTTTGAAACATAATCACTCCATAATTTTTTGTCTATTTTTGAATTTTTTTGTCTATTTTTGTTATACATTTATAAGGTATGTCTTTATGCCTTTGTCATATAATCTATATTTCTACAAACTGTATCGATTCTTTAATGTATCGTATTTTTATTCCCCCAGTAACTCAACTCTTGACTTCTCTGAAAGACACTTATCTCTGAGAATTGTATGTATACTACAGTATATTTATTTATTCTTATTTTCACAGACATTTGGGTTGTTTCTAGTTTTGTATTTTTCTTTTTATGGACAATTAGGCTGTTTCTAGCTTGGTGTTATTAGGTGGAAAACTACTATGAAAAATATTTTAAGTGTCTGTTATAGCCAATAACTTATTTCTTTTGAACACTAAGGTAGAATTGAAATTTCTGGCTCATGAAGTAGGAAAATACTTAGTTTTGGTAGGTCTCGCCCAAGAGATTTCCCATTAAAGTATCTACTCAAAGTCAGAAATCTCATCTAACTCTCATCATTTTAAAAGTCCTAAATCTCATCATCTAAATCATTTAAATAGAGTATGTATAAGGATCTGGATGGGTATAAGATATCTAGAGGCATTTTTCTCCCCTTGTGAGGACCTGTAAAACTAAAAAGTTATTTGCTCCCAAAATGCCACGGAGAGTCAGGCAAAGGGTAACAATTGTATATGTTCTAGATCAAAAGGGGAGAAAACAGGAGAGAAAAAAGAACTAGTACCAAGTGGTTATGAAATTCAGCCAGGCAAATTCCATTCGGTTTCAAAATCAGGAGATAAACCTTTGTATTTTGAGGCTCCTATCGTCTGGCATTGAGGGCCTCCTTGTTGGCCATCTTTCCTTTCTCATGAAACGGAACATGTGCTTACAGATCATTAGTGTTATTAGCTTGTTTCCTGCCTATAGAATTCAGGGATCCAAAAATCCTTCCTCATTTCATACATTCTCTGTCCTTTCCAGTCCAAGATGATAATGTTGCTGTTGATGTAAATTCTCCAGAACATTGCGGACTTCCATGAATGTCATGGAGATTTTCTCGATTAGACAAAAGGCTCTTTCACAGATCTTCCTAGATAACTTCATTTGTATTTGCAGCTTCTGCTGAGGTAGTAGAAGGGATCTATAAATCACTCACTTGGTCTCATCTGAGTGCTAAATGACTAAACACTATGAATGCTTGATGTATTTAGGTATTGACAAAAAGTTATACAGCCATACCCAAGGTTTTTTCACTATTACACATTTGCCTAACAGTGAATCTCCTAATTTCAGCATCAGTTGCAATCTGTATAATCCAAGAATTCACCATATCATCAAATCCGGATTTCTTTTTGCTTATCAGTTTCTTCCTCAATTTGTCTATTTCTTCTCAATTTTTACTATAAACTTCAGGAAGAAACCAAATGGCACTTTTGACATATTTTTTATAAATCTCCTTAGCTTAGTATACAAATTCCTCTTTTACAAAGTCTGTTTTTACATAACATCATGGAACATAGCCATCATGTCCTCTTATTTTTAAAAAAATTTTTTTAAATGTTAACTGTGCCAAATACAAATAACACAGGGATCACCTTCCCTCTGATTTCCAGCAACATATCCCTCACTGATTTCTGAGCCCTCAGCAGCAGTAGCGGCAGTAAACAGCAGCCGCAGCAGCAGCACATTTAATACCCATTTTTCTACTTTTCTGCTGACAATGATAAAGGTGTTTTCTGAGGTGATTTAGATTTTGTCTACCATGCTCCTGACTTTCTTCTGAGTCTCTAATTGTAGAGATGTTAACATCCATAATTATCCTAACAATCTGTTCAAAGCAATTTAGCCTTTTCTATCATGCACCTAAAAATTCTTCCTGCCTCTCCCCACTGCCCAATTCCCAAGACATTTTCACATTTTTTAAGTCTTCATTACAGAAGCTCCCCATTTTCAGTACCAAAGTCTGTATTAGGTTTCTTTTGCTGCAGTAATAATACCACAAACTTAGAACCTAAAAATGACATAAATTTATTATCTTTCATTTCTGTAAGTTAGATGTCCAGCATAGATTGCACAGTGCTAAAATCTAGGTATTAGCAGTGCTATTTTCTTCTGGAGAACCTAGGGGAGAATCTGTTTCCTTAACATTGCTCACCTTCTAGAGGCCACCCATATTTCTTGGTTGGTGGCCCCCTTATTACTTCATCAAAGCCAGCAGAGACAGGTTGAGTCTTTCCCACATTACATATCACTGGCATATTCTTCCTGCCTTTTTCTTCCACTTTTAAGGACCCTTGTGATAAATACCCAACCAGATAATCCAAGATAATCTTCCCATTTTAACATCCTGGATTAGTAACCTTAATTTTATCTACAATTGTTAATCATCTTTGCCATGGATAGTGACATATTTATAAACACTGGGGACATATTTGTGGGGCCATTATTCTACCTGTGACAGTGTTATAATTAAATTTCATTTCAATCATCTAATTTCTTTATAGTACTATACTTGTGTTTATGTTTATAATTATATGTCCATTAAAAGAAATAAAGACTTTGAAAATATAAACTTTAAAAAATAATGTTGGATCAAATGACAAAGAGTAAAAGCACCTGGGCTTTTATCTTTGTATAAAACTAATTATCTTCAAAAATTTTAAAACCTGTTTCTTCTTGTCAAGTACTTACCTAAAGTTCATTTGTATCTATAGGCTCTTTTTTTTTATGTCTCTGACATCTCAAAATGTTAATTATTCAAATATAAAGTTATATATTTTTTTTCACTATATTCTCTATGCTCTATGTGGTGGATGCTTAATAAATGTTTTGTGATTGATTAATAGCTGTAGGTAATGTTTAGAAAATTATAATAGTGTTATACTCATTTTAATTAGTTTCCCCAATAAAAAAAGGCATATTACTTTCATCAATGCAGCTTTCTAAGAACAATAAGTGACAATGAAATAATTATAATAACACTAAGCCCACAGCAAATCAAAACTTCATTCTAAATACAAAAAATATTACGGAGGAAAGTTTATGTTCTCTTATAACATGTCAAGTTCACAAAGAACAATTACAAATTGTGAAGTTCAATGAGTTAAGTTTTTAATGGTTCTTTGGCTGATTGTTCTTTCTTTTCCTAATGGAAGTATTTAAAATAAAAGACTACAAATATAAGCTCCCATATTTATAATTAAGGTTTTATTTATATCCAGAGTATTAAACTATATATCAGATACTATAGAAGTTATTAACTTAACCCACACTTTTCTTTCCAACTTCTGATGTAATTAGGTAATAATTTTGTGCATTCCTGCATTAATCACATTGTATGTATAAATAGAATGCACACCTTGGGGAGAGAGTGAAAAATAAAGCTCGGAAATGTATCTAGTAAAATAGATTATTTACTAGAAAAGAAGGATTTAATTAAGTTAATGGTCTTGCAAAATGATGTTGGATTTATACTCAGTAGGTCTTTTTAAAATATCTTTCTATTTTATATATAAAAGAGATAAAATACAAGAAAAAATTAAGGATTTATTATTTATTTTTTATTTTGTATGCGTAACTTTAATGTATAAATCTCCATGGAAAACAATGCTTACATATGAACTACAATTACTTTTGTTTGTTTAGATATAACTTTTATAAGCATTTCCTGAAAATATTTGTAGATATTTTACTTTAAGAACAGATATACTATGAGCATGACACTACATTTTCTGTTAAGTGTTTCATCATATTAAAAGCTAAGAATTGTATATACTGACTCAGACAGACTAATGATTCCCAAATTGGACTTAATGACTATTACTCTAACTTTGCTTTCTCTTTAACCAAAGTCATAAATTGGTGCAAGATAGATTTTATCTAAATATTATTTCTTTCAAAGTAACCATATTTACCATTTACTCACCTAAAAGATATTATGCCTTTTTCATTTTTCTACAATATTCAATAATATTTTGTACAATAAAATAAATATGGCTTTCTCAAATCTTTGATAAGACAATACAACATTTTCTAATAACTCAATAAAAAATCACAAAGAAAAATATTTTAAAATGGACCTAAAATTAGTTTAAGAGCTATTTCTTAGATAATATCTGCTGAGGGGTTTGATTATATCTTAGTCAGATGAATTTTCTTTTGTACAGTCAAGTCAAGAACTGACTGAGTAGTTCTCCATGAACAACGTTTCACTTATTACATCACATCCTGGAAAAATGAAGCTATAAATAACTTCTATCTTCCAGTAGAGTACACTAATATTAGATGCAAATAATGCCTCCAACATTACAATTCTAAATTCAAAAATTTAAAGATCATTGGCATAGGAGCAATATTTTCTCGAAGTTTTCATTTTGATTTTAAAAATTTGATTCTTTCATCAACTTGGAGGGTTTTCATAATGATACAACAAATTTTCAATAACTTTGGAAACATGCAGAGAGATGAGAAGCTTTATATCTAAAAAGAATATTAGTAAGTTCACTTTTTAAAGATACTCCAAAAATAAAATCAATATTAGAACTATGTCAGCTTTATTGTATGGTAGCAAAAAAAAAAGTTTAGATTTACAATAAAAAATGACAGCATTTCTCATATATTTTCATTGTCCTGTTGAAAAGGATATAAATAAAAAAGGTAGTTTTGAAACTCCAGTGTTATAACTCGGTTTATTCACTTACACTAATTAAAATAAAATAAAGTAGACAAATCAGCTTATATAGGATTTACTACAGATTCATTATTTTCATCATACTGTTATTTTTTTATTTTTAAATATTCTATTCTTAATTTATAAGAGATTCTCAGGTTTTCTTTTTTTCTTTTGCATTATATATAACTTGTATGAGTAATTTATAAATCTTTTTCCCAATGCTTGAATTGAATATCTTTATTCTGGGTATTGAGCTTAAGTGATTGGTGTAAAATCTACCTTAGAAGTTTCAAATAACATCAGGTCTTGATTGATTCCCTTATTTCCTAATAAGTGAGAAGTTTTTATCAGATACTCTGGTACTATCATGAGAGAAAACATATTTAGCAAGTTTTGCCTACTTAAGCTAGGTTCAACTCCATAAACACTATTAAGGACTTATGAAATTACTTTAATAATATGTGTTTGTGGTAAAAATTCCTCTTGTGATTCCTGATTGATTTACAGGGATTAGATTCACCTAAAAGCTGGTGTTAGTCTCTTTCTTTTGTTCGTCTAAGTTCTCAGATCTCCCTTAGTCAAGTTTTCCTTATTCTGGACTTACTGAAATTCTGGACTTCCGTTAGAACACTAGAGCAAAGAAATTAAAGTTTAGAAATTAACAGTTTTCTGGTAAATGAAGTACTACATTAATATTGGAAATTGATGTAATTTTTTCACCAGCTTTTATATTCCACTTTGCTGAATTCTAAAGTTTGATGTACTGTCAATGAAAAAGTCATTAGAAAAGTAAATTTATATACATTTGTAGGGTAACAACTAATATTAATTTTTTTTCTCCTAAAGTGATAGCAGATTCAAATGCATGTATTCTGATAGTTGATCTGTCTGCAGGGTGATTTACACCATGCAAAGATGAGAAAATGTCTTTTTATTTTAACAGCATCTCACAGTTTCTTTTATTCCCAATTTCAGCAATGTGCAATTTTACTGTGATATCCATGTCAGATCCTTACACTACTCTCACCATCTTGGTGTCTCTGAGATTTGCTTTCACTCTTTAGACAGATGTGATGCATTTGGTTTATCACTCTGTCAAATATTAACTGATGTCTGAGTCCACCACCTACATTGTGATAAATATCACATCACTGAGATGCTTCACTTTCTCAAAGATTAAGCAATGCCCTTTTGCTTCTTCATATTGACATTCTCATTAGACATCATTTATATTATTGAGTTCATTTTTTGATTATAAAAGATTATTTCCTCAGATGATAGAGTAGTAATCACGAGGAATTTCCCCTCTTACACAACAATTACATTACAAGAAACTATCTGATGTGACTATTTTAAAATTCTAGATTTACTGAAGGCTTGCAAGATAAATTGTGATTAATTTTGGTCAATGTCAGCTCTTTAGCACATTGGCAACTACCCATCCCCCACACCCTAGCCCAGGCAGCTATGCACCTTTCCCTGGAGCATCTTGCAGGTAGCTTGTGGGAGCCAAAGGGAGCAAAAAGAACCCTGTTCTCCTAGTGTCAGGAATCTGTGCTCTGATTATAGATTGCTGCTTCTGATCACAGAGGTTCGGACAAAGAGGTGGAGACCATTGTTTTATAACCTCCTCATTGTTGAAACCTCCTCCTCTGCTAATGTGCCTTCCAGGAAGTTTAAAGAGCCAGTAAACCCTACCCCCTCACCCCCGCCCCCATACACACTTCACTTTTGCCTTTTGGGATACAAATATTGAAGACTATTACATTAAAAAGTAACCATGTATATGGGGAAATAAGAAAGCCACTGCATGTAGTCAGGTAAAAACACAGTCTCAAAAAAGAAGACTTTATATTTACACATCAGGCTGATCCTAGGCATAGAGACAGCCTACAACAACTGAAAAAAAAAAAAAATAGCAAAACCAAAAATCAGCAAACCCTAGGGAAAGGGAATAATCTGATTTCCAGAGCTACCAAATTTTTAGATTCAAAAGTCCAGTTTCAACAAAAATATAAAGTAAACAAATGAACAGAAAACTATGGCCTGTTGAAAGGACAAATAAATAAATCAACTGCAAGACAATACTAATATTTCCATGAACTGTTTGAAGACAACTTATAGAAAGATCTAATTTTGTGATATCAGCAACTGAAAAGAGTAAGGTTAGATCTGTGGAGAAGCAGATTTTTTTTATATGTTAATTAAGGTGATATAAATTCAGATTAGAGTCTTATAACTTTAGGAAGTTAAGTGTAATCACCATGATAGTAAATATGAATAGAATGATAGATTATGCATAAAAGGAAATGAGAAAGTAATTTAAATGCTTCATAGATCAATTAAAGATAAGAGAAGGTATTAATACAGGAAATGATGGACAAAGAAGATATAAGGCATACAGAAAACAAATAGCAAATTGATAAAAGTAAGTTCCTTCTTATCAGTAATTACACGTAAATGGATTAAACACTCCAATCAAAAGAGAGTTTGTCAGAATGGATTAAAAAACAAAAAACAAAAATGACCCAACTGCATCCTGTCTTTAAGAGTCTCACTTTAGAACCAAAGACCCAAATAGGTTGAAAGTAAAAGAGTGGAAAAAGATATTCCATGCAAACGGTAAGCAAAATAGAGCAGTGTAGTTATACTAATATCAGACAAAAAATGTCAATCAAAAAAGTTTACTAGAGACAAAGAATGACATGATACATTGCAAAAAATTTCAATAGAGCAAGAATATTACTGTTAAAAATGAATTTAATATGTACCTAATTATAGATCATCAAAATATACAAAGCAAAAATAGACAGAACTGAAAGGAGAAATAGATACCTCTACAATAATAGATGGAGATTTTAATATCCCATACACAATAATGGATGGAATAATTAGACAGAATAGAAGTAAGGAAATAGTGAACTTAAACAACCTAATAAACCAACTATCTCTGACAGACATATACAGAACACTCTATTCACCAACACCAGCATACACATTTTGCTCAAGTACACATGGAACAATTTCCAAGACCATTCCAAGACAGACCATTTGGTCATAATTTAATCTTAATTTATTTAGAAAAGTAGATACACAAAGTATCTTTTCCAACCACAATAGGATAAAATTAGAAATCAATGAGAGAAGAAAAATTTGAAAATTCACAAATTTGTGGAAATTAAACCACACATTCTGAAACAAGAAGAAGAAATAACAAATGAAATTTTAAAAAATTGAAAATGAAAACACAACATACCAAAACTTATGGGACACAGTGAAAGCAATGCTAAGGGGGAAATTTATAGCTATGCAAACATTGATATAACCTCAAATCAGCAACACATCTTTACAGCCTAAGGAACTAGAAAAGAAAAACAAATTAACCATAAAGCTAACAGAAGGAAGGAAATAATAAAGATTAGAGCTGAGGTAACCAAAATAGGGAATAGAAAAATAATATAGAAAAATCAATGAAACCAAAAGTTGGTTCTTCAAAAAGATTTACAAAATTGACAATCTTTAGCTAGACGGACTAAGAAAAAGAAATAGGAAACTCAATTTAGTAATATGAGAAGTTAAAGTAGGAACATTACTGCTAACTGTATGGAAATAAAAGGATTATATGAAAGCACTATGAACAATTGCACACCAGCAGACTGGATAACCTAAATGAAATGGACAAATTCCTACAAGTGCCAAGATTAATCACAAAGAAATAGAGGACCTGAATAAACCTATAAGTGATAATGATATTGAATCAGTAATAAGAAATCTCCCAACAAAGAAAAGCCCTGGACCTAATTGCTTTTCTCATAAATTCTAACAAACATTTAAAGTAGTAACACAAATTCTTCCTATTGAAAGAAAAAAATGAAAAAGAAGCAATACTCTCCAATTTACTTTATGAGGCCAGCATTACCCTGATACCAAAGTCAGACAAAGACACTATAAGAAAACTACAGTCCAATACCCCTTACAAACATGAGTTCAAAAATCCTCAGCAAAAGACTAGCAAATGAAATTCAGCAGAATATTGAAAGGATTATATACCATGACCACATGAGATTTATTCTCGGAATTCAAAAATGGATCAACATATGAAAATTGATTAGTATCATATACACATTAACTGAATGAAGGATGAAAACCACAAGATTATCTCAAATCATAAAGAAAAAGCATTAAACAAAAAATCAACACTTTTTCATAATAAAAACTCTCAGTCAACAAGGAATAGAGGGAATCTACCTCTATACAATAGAAAGCATATATGAAAAACCCACAGTGAACATCATACTCAATGATGAAAGACTGGAAACGTTTACTGTAAGATCAGGAACAAGCAAGAGATTTCCACTTTTATCTTTTGTATTCAACATAATACTGAAAGTTCTAGCCAGAAAAATGAGGCAAGAAAAAGAAATAAAATACATCAAAATTGGAAAGGAATAAGCAAAATGATCTATTTTTACAAATGATGTAATCTTACATGAAGAAAACCCTAATGATCACACACACACAAAAATGTTAGAACTAATAAATGAATTCAGAAAAGTAGCATTATTAAAAGTCAACACACAAAATGAGTTGCATTTTCATATGCTGAAAGTGAACAAGCTGAAAAAGAAATTATGAAAATCATTCCATTTACAATAGCATCAAAAAATTAAAAACTTAGGAATTAACAAAGGTGGTGAAATGCTTATGTAATAAAAACTATTCAATGTTTCTGAAAGAAATTAGGAAAGATATGAAGGTATGTCCAAAAGGTTTGTGGAAAAAATTAATTAAAAGATAATACACATCTTTCCATGAACTTCTTGAAGACCCTTCAGATAAGTAAATGAAAAGATACTCCATGCTTATGGATTAGAAGACTTAACGCTGTTAAAATTCTCATACTACCACAAATAATCTACAGGTTCAACAAAATTACTATCAAATTTTCAATGATTTTTAGGAAAAAATAAAAGTATGCATAAGAATGCATCCCAAAATTCCTAAGGAATCTGAGGGGCCACAAATAGCCAAAACAATCCTGAAAAAAAAAAAAAAAGATGGACGACTCACAATTTTTGATCTCAAGCTTTTTACAAAGTAACAGTAATTAAACAGTGTGGTTCTGGCATAAAAATGGACATATAGACCAATCAAATAGAGCAAAGAGCCCAGGAATAAACCCTCACATATATGGACAAATGATTTTGACAAGAGTACCAAGACCATTTAATGACAAAATGACAGTCTTTCCCACAAATGGTGCTGGGAAAATAGGTATCCACAGGCAAAAAAATAAAGTTGGATCTTACCTAACACCATATACAAATATGAACTTAAAATAGATCCATGATCTAAATGTACAATCTAAAACTATAAAACTCTTAGAAGAAAATGTAGAGAAAAATCTTCATGACATTGGATATGATCATGATTTCTTGAATATGACACCAAAGGCACAGGCAACAAAAGAAAAAACTAGAGAAAATTGAACTTCATGAAAATTACAATATATTTTGTGCATGACAAAATATTATCAACAGAGTAAAAGGCAACCCACATAATGGGAGAAAAATGTGTGCAAATCATATATTTGATAAGGGCTTAATATCTAGAATATTTAGAGAACTCCTAAAACTGAACAACAATAAAATAAACAACCTGATACAAAAATAGACAGAGGACTTGAACAGACACTCCCCCCAAATGATAGACAGATGGCCAATACACACATGCAAAAATACTCAACATCACTAATCATTAGGGAAATGCAAATGAAAACTACAGTGAGATACTACCTCACATACATTAGAATGGCTTCTATCAAAAAAATAAAATAAAATAAAATAAGAATTGGTGAGGATGTGAAGAATTTGGAATCCTTGCGCCCTTTACTAGGAATGTAAATGTGCAAAACAGTATGGTGATTCCTCAAAAAAATAAAAATAAAATTACCATATGATGAAGAAATTCCAGTTATGTGTATATACCCAAAGGAACTGAAAACAGGATCCCAAAGAGACATTTTGTACATGCATGTTTATAGCAGCATTATTCACAATAACTAAAATGTAGAAGCAACCCAAGTGTTTGTAATGGATAGGTGAATGGATAAACAAAATGTGGTACTTGGATACATTATTGTTCAACCTTAAAAAGGAAAAAAACTCTGAATTATGGTACAACCTGGATGAACCTTGAGGGTGCTAAGCTAGTGACACAAGCCAGTCACAAAAAGACAAATATTGTCTAATTCTGTTTATGTGAGGTACTTAGAGTAATCAAAATCATAAAGAAAGAAAGTAGAATGGTGGTTGCCAGGGCCTGGGGGAAGGGGAAAAATTCGTATTTCATGTTGTATGTATTGTATTACAATAAAGAATGTGATTTTAAAAAGTTATTTCCTCTGAGGTGAAAACCATACAAAATTAGGAAACAGAAAAATACAAGGAAAACTCAAATGAAAGATGTCCACATTAAAATTTGGAGTATGTTATTACAATATCTACTCACAATATAGATGTCCTTTCTGTCTCCTATCCCCATGTATTAACTCTCTCAACCCCCTTCAAACTGCATAGGGAAGGTCCTCAGTGGGACGTCTCTGACCAAGCTGCTCCTTCAGGCCCCAAGCAGCTGGACCTTCCACTTGTTTGCATGGGCAGCACTCAGTCTGCTCTCTCCTCTCAATCCTTTCATATTTAGGGTAGGTTCATTTTCCCATATGAAACAAAAAGCCAGTGTATGGAAAACCTATGCATCAAAGGCAGATTTCTCCCTAAACATGAATGCTTGTTAAGAAAATAACCTTGCATTTTCCCCATGCCACCTGACAAATGTATTATTTATAAAACCCCACAAAACTATAAACAGAAATAAAAAAAACAAACATATAGGGATTCATTCAAAGGGGAGTAGCTAAATATCCAAGTCAAACAGGATTAATAATTAAGGAAATATGTTAATTCACACAGCTGGTCATCTGAGGTGTGGTGGACTCCCAGAAGGTCGTCAGCTTTGGTACAGTTCCAAATCCCTATAACGCTCTTGGCTCTTCTTTCATGTAGCAAGACAGCAGTGATAATTCCCAGTGTAACAGCACCACATCACTTCCATGAAAGCTGAGGAAACTTCCCTGAACTTTTCTCAGTGATCTGGATTTTAACCTATGCCCATTCTGAACTGCTCACTGGTAAAGGAGGTGGATATATCCTCAGCTTTGTCACCCATCCCACCCCCAGGTGGGAGTCGTGTCATCTAATGCATATGGGTTATGTGAAGGAAGGTGTGAACACCTGAACAAAATAGACGTTCAAGTAGGAAGGAGAAAGAATGGATGCTGGTTAGGAAAACACTAAGATACATATGTACAGATGTTTACATAAAATATTATATTGGATCTTTGTTTTTTTTGGATTTTGTTTGGCAAATATAGCATTAAAAATGTCCGATATCATTTATTTTTTTAGAAAAAAATATGCTCTCTGCAGCTATAAATACTTTAGATAAGATGTAAGGTTGAAATTACCTGTTAGTTTAAATTATTATTTTTATGTATTTCTTAATATTTATTTATTTATTTAGGCACACTTTAATTGCAATAAAGTAAGTATGCAAAAGATATCATTCCACTTAAGCACCAATTAGGCTCTCTGCTTGATTCACCATGCTTCTCCCCTCTGTTGTAATCATCACAATTAATCAATATGTAGGTATGGGCATCCCAAAACTATATTTATTCAGAGATATGTGGTCCACGTATGAGTGGTTTGTCTTATCTATATTAGGCCAATCAGCTTTGCTCTCTAAGAAATTTCTACCTTGAATTGAAATGTTTTGCATTAAGGTAGATTAATGGTACTGTAATGTCCTAGAGAGACATAGGTAAATTCTTGCTGCTAAGGTCCCTGAAGGTTCGAAGACTGGTGGCATTTTCAAGTCTTTGTGGTTCAGTGATTTCAGTGATTTTTTTCTGTTACTTTATAACTAAAGGAGCAAGTGCCCCTCTTTATCTGCTTTCAGTACAGTATCATTGCAAATGGGTGAAATCTATGGATGCCTCGCATAGTAGTTGACATTTACTTTCACAATAATAAATGATCCGTGCTTGGACTACATATTTAGATTCCAATTTACTTCATGAACAGTTTTCACTGAGTCATTCATTGTAGTGACAGGTTTCATATATACACTGTTTAAATATTAAGTGCTCTTCAGGTTAGGACTAAGTTATTTTCATATTACCCATCAACAGACAATAAATCTTAATTTTATCTGTAAGTAATAAATTGAGAGTCCATTAAATTTTATATTCTAAACGCTGTCTTACATTATTCCAAAGACAATTTCAAGAACATTTCTTTTTTGGTATTCCAGAATACCAATTTTGAAAAACTATTCAAGTGTTTATGCAGAAACTTTGACAACTAATGGTAATGGAAAATGTCAAGACTTCTAGAAGGATTTTTACTCATATTCTTTACTTTAAGGAAATAGGTATACACTTGGAAACAATACAAATTTTAAGGGTTTGCTGATATTTTAATTTTTTAAAATGTCATGAAGATCAACAAATATATTGTTCTTTTTTAATTTTATTGTGATGTGAATAATCTTTAAAAATTTTTCTATCATTTCCTTTCCTGAGTAGTCTTATATGTCTGACTAACTTGAAAATTCATTTGCTTATTTATATTCATGTGTAAGCTACCTATAAGGCATGGTTAGATCTTTCCATTAAATTCATACAATTAGCCATCTGAGCAAAAGTGTACCTTTTCCTTTCTTTGAAGTATATACTAATTATTATAACAGCTAATTGAGATAGGAATAATTACCCTTTTTAAATATACCACTCATGGTTTAAAGTTGCTTAAATAGACCTTATTTTGCTATAGAAATCTTAATAAATCAAGAGAACAAGTTTGGTCAGAGTGACTTATTTCTTGATTACTTCAAGCCATATTAGTTAGATTTTGCCCGTTCTGGCAACTTTCTGTATAAACACATTTAGTTTCTGCAGTTAAATGTCTATTTATACTTTAGATCTTGTGACTTGGTCACAGCTGACTTCCTGGCTGATTTTTTTCATTTTCTTGATGTAAATTCTAATACCGTATTTAGATATTGCAATTTTCCCCGTTTACCTTCCTTGTGCCTATTCCTTTTGGACAGGCGTGGTAAGGAAAACTTCTCATCTTCAAGTAAGTCTCATGTCTTTATGGGTATTATGATGCTGTCTCCTCAATCAACAATTTCACTGAAAGTGATGAGTTTCATCTTCCCTCTTCATTAATTTTGTCTTTTCAGATTCTTTGGAATTGTGATTTCTAAAGCAAACTTCCTGAATATGGCACTATTTTTATTAAAATTATATTAGTGGAGCAGAAAGTCAGACTTTTCGTATAAACCTTACCGCATCTCCTAATTCAGCTTGATTCAAAAAGCATGTAGAGAATGCCAACGTATTTGCCATGTGCAACTAGCTTCAGGTTCTGACAATGCAAACATGAGCATCATCATAGCCCTAGTTCAGCAGACCAGGAATTACTGGCTGAAGATTCGAATCGTCAAACCATGGCAGCCTCTCCGTACTATTATCCTTCTAGAAAACAGGCTGATATTTATTTTTATTTATTTATTTATTTATTTATTTATTTATTTATTTATTTTAATTTTATTTTGTCGATATATATTATGGTTGATTATTGTTGCCCCTTACCAAAACCTCCCTCCCTCCTCCCTCTCCTCCCTGCCCCCAAACAATGTCCTTTCTGTTTGCTTGTCGTATCAACTTCAAGTAATTGTGGTTGTTATATCTTCTCCCCCCGCCCCCCCGTTTTTTTTTTTTGTGTGTGTGTGTGTGTGAATTTATATATGAATTTTTAGCTCCCACCAATAAGTGAGAACATGCTGATATTTATTTTAATTAGACAAAAGAAAAAGAAATATGTAACTAATTTATCTAGTGAATGGATCTTATCCAACAGTCTTTTATCAGATGTGTCTTTTGAAAATATTTCCTACAAATCTGTGCCTTGTATTCTCATTTCCTTGACATCATCTTACACAGAGAAATATTTTTTTTTAATTTTTTGACTACTTTTCTTTTCCTTTTTTTTTGGCAACTGGCCAGTGTGGGGGAAACTTTTTAATTATAAGGAAGTCCAGCTTATCAATTCTTTCTTTCATGGATGGTGCCTTTGGTATTATTTATGTTAAGAAAGGTCATTGCCATACCCAAGGTTTACTAGGTTTTCTCCTATTTTATCTTCCAGGAATTTTGCAGTTTTCCATTTCACATTTAGGTCTATGATCCATTCACAGGTCATTGTTAGGAAGGGTATGAGGTCTTAGACAGATTTTGTTTTTCTTTCTTTTTTTTTGCTGGTGAATGTCCTGTTGTTCCTGCACCATTTGTTGAAGACACTGTTTTTCTCCACTGTATTGCCTTTGTGCCTTGTCAAAAATCAGTTAACTATATTAATATGAGTCTATTTTATTCCACTGATCTATTTGTCTATTCTTTCTCCCATACCACATTGTCTTGATTACTATAGTTTTATACTAAGACTCAAAATTGGTTAGTATCAGTCCTCTTATTTTTTCTCTTTCTATATTGTGTTTATTCTGGGTCTTTTGGTTCTCCACATAAACTTCAGAGTAAACTTGTTGATACCCACAAAATAACTTGTTGGAATTTTGACTGGGATTACATTAATCTACAGATCAAGTTTGGAAGAACTGACATTTTGACAAAATTGATCCATGTATATGGAGTATCTTTCCATTTATTTTTAATTTTTTAATCAGACGTTTGTAGTATTTCTCATATAGATTTTGTATATATTTTGTGAGATTTATACCTACATATTTCATTTATTGGGGTGATAATGTAAATGGTAATGTGTTCTAATTTGAAATTCCAGTTGTTCATTGCTGGTACTTAGGAAAGCAATTGACATTTGTATATCAACCTTGTATCCTGCAACCTTGCTATAATCACTTTTTAGTTCCAAAAGGTTTTTTGGTGGTTATTGATTCTTTGGGATTTTCTACATGAACAATATGTCATCTATGAACAAAAGCATTTTTATTTCTTCTTTCACAGTCTGGATTGTTTTCTTTTCTTTTT
Source organism: Cynocephalus volans (assembly GCF_027409185.1). NCBI lineage: Eukaryota > Metazoa > Chordata > Mammalia > Dermoptera > Cynocephalidae > Cynocephalus > Cynocephalus volans. Next base: position 102,183,307 of record NC_084468.1, on the reverse strand, counting down.
CTTTCTTTTCTTTTCTTACAGATTAGCTAGGACTTCCAATGTGGTATTAAAAATAGTTGTTAAAGGAGACATTCTGGTTTTGTTCCTGATTTAGCAAGAAAGCTTTGCATTTCTCACCACTAGGTATGATCTTAGCTTTATATTTTTTGTATATACTGTTTATCAAGTTGAGGAAGTTTCCCTCTATTTTCGGTATGCTGAGAGGTTTTTTGTTATGAATGGTGTTGGATTTTAACAAATGATTTTTCTGCATCTATTGATAGAATCATATGATTTTTCTTCTTTAGGCTGCTGATATGGCATATTACAATAATTGATTTTCAAATGCTGAACCAGTCTTGCTTATCTGGGATAAATCCCATTTGGTTGATAATTCTTTACATACATTGTTGTAATAGATTTGCTAATATTTTGTTGAGGAATTTTGCATCTATGTTCATGAGAGATATTGGTCTCTTCCTTATTTTTCCTTATTGTTTTTGTATGGATTTGATATTAATTATTCAAGTTTTACAATAAAGTAAGAAAACTGTTTTGAAGGTGAAAGCACAGATGATGTAGCAAAATCTTTTCATCAGGGTGTGTTATCTGCAGATTACCATGACATAAACTTAGGAAAAGATGTTTCCCATCATATGCTATCAGGGAACTATCAATTAACACAACAATGAGATACTACTACATATCTATGAGATGATCAAAATCCAATAATCTGACAATACCAAATGCTGGTGAGGATATAAAGAAACAGGAACTCTGATTCTTTGCAGGCAGGAATGCAAAATGATACAGCCAGCCTGTAAGAAAGTATGTCAGCTTCTTCAAAAAATAAACATACTCTTAGATGATCCAGCAATCATGGTTCTTGGTACTTAATCAAATGAGTTGAAAACTTATGTCTACACAGAAGCCTGCACATGAATGTTTACAGCAGGTTTATTTATAACTGCCAAAACTTGGAAACAACCAAGATGTTCTTTAGTGGGTGAATGAATAAAACTGTGGTATGTACAGGCAAAAAAATATTACTCAGTGCTAAAAAGAAATGAGCAATCGGTAAGAAAAGACACTGAGGAAACTTAAATGCATATCACTATTCAAAAGAAGTCTATCTGAAAGCCTGTCAGGAATGATGATGCAGTTTGTATCTAGCTACATAATGTACAATTCCGACTATAAGACATTCTGGAAAAGGCAATACTATGGATATAGTAAAAAGATCAGTGGTTGCTAGGGTTTAGTGTGGAGAGAGAGGTGAATAAGTGGAGCACAGAGGATTTTTATTGCAGTGAAATTACTCTGTACGATACTTTAATGGTGAATATGTGACATAATACATTTGTTGAAGCCTATAGAATGTAAAAACCCCAAAATAAACTCTCATGTAAACGATGGACTTTGAGTGATAATAATGTGTGAAAGTAAGTTCAGCAACTGTAACAAATGTACCACTCTTGTGGAAGATGTTGATAATGGGGGAGGCAACACATGTGTGGGGGTAAGGAGTAGTGGAAAATTTCTGTATCTCACTCTCAAATTTGCTGTGAATCTAAAACTGCTCTAAAAAACAAAATTTAAAAAAATAGTAATTGAATTATTTATCTTTCTCTCCCAGTTACTGAGAATGTCTTTGTATGCAATGGGTCCTCAATGTTTTATGAGTGAATAAATCAAAACTGGGTAAAGCATACTTTTCCTATCCCTATACTGAATATTGATATCTTCACAGAAAACAAAGAGACTCACAATTGTTTTGCTTGGACCTTTTATTTTATTTTATTTTATTTTGGCAAAATCGGGCCAACATGGATAGATATATGAAGATTTTTGTGGCTCCACCTCCATCACTGATGAAGATGTGTCAGAATAGAACCACCGGATAGGAATGTGCACTGATTCTCTGACTACCTACCTCTCCTAAAAAAAATAAAATATAATATAATAAATAAATAGAAAATGGTATTTGTCTAAATAGGACTTCATTTTTGCTTTCTTTTCTTCAAACATGTTGTGAGTGTTGATAGAGATTCTGGTTTTTGACATTTCCAATATGGCTAATTATTATTCCAAAGGGGATAATACTGAAGAAAATTGGAATAAGATGAAAAGCAGTAAATAATTTAGCTTAATTGCATCATCTATCCTTTTTATTTACAAAAGGGTAGATACAGGTTCAACTTCAATACTTACGACTCTAAATACAAATGCAGTTCTTTTGTGAGGGATAATTAAATGAGAGAAAAGTTGGAAGTACCTGATATACCAGATATTTATCCTATTTGTATCTTTATATTTAAGTACATTTTTAATAATTACTGAAAATAGTTTACAGTGATTGTTTCTCTGCAAAACACCATTTTCTGCTTTGTTATAATGGATTACCACAGATACTTTCCTCTTGCTAAAACATGGAGCTATTCTCTTGCAAACTTTTGAAGTAAATTTTTAAAGATTATGAGTGGAATTGTACACACACACACACACATTCAGAGTGAAAAGTCCTGAGTGCAAATATTAGTTACAATGATCAAACCTAGCCTTCATGTTCAACAGTGCCAGGAAGCAGTAGATGGCCTGCTCCCAGGTTACTGCTCAGGCTGTTGGTCATTAGGTCACTTTAGGTGAGTGCAATGGCTAATTTCATATACCACTTCTTGCTGAATGAATGGCTAAGTCCCAAATATCTAGCAGCTCCATTTCTCTTATTTCCTTCAGAATGTGAAAGGAGGAATAATAATGGGTCCATTTTTCACTAATGCATCAAGCTGATGCCGAGCTGTCAGATATTTCAGGTCAGCCTCTTTTCCATAGGAAGCACAATGCTGAGTTGGTTTTAACTTCTTTTTAAGGTTACTGATTTTATGTTACCAGCCAGACAAGTGAGCTCAGCCCAATAAGGGAGGATTTTCCTGCATGGGTAGAATGGAAACTTCTAATATGCAGGCACAACTACTGTTCAATCAAATGGTTTACAAATGTTTCTAGTTTTATTTTGTGGATACAAATCTTAAGCCAAGTGTCAATGCCTGATAAATGCTAGGATTTGTTTCTAAACAGACTCAGCTTCATATGCTTATGACTCTCTGGTATTAATGTTTGAAACAGTAACATAGGTTGATATGTATCAATGAAACTAGAATCATTTAGTAAAAGTGAAGCTAACAGCTTGATATTTAATTGAATATCTAATGCAGCATGCTGTCTTGGATAGAGAAGAGATTTGGAAAATGTACTATTTAATATTTAAATGAAATAACAAGCCAACAATAAATATTGTGTTAAATTAATGTAATTAATTTATTTGCAATTAAAAAATTTCATTTACTCCACAAATACTTTGTCTTGCCAGCTTTCTCCTTTTCTTTTCTTTTTTTTTTTTTTTTGGATTTAAGATGTTCTGATTTAACCCATCCTGTCTATTCAGGCACTTTTTAGATCTATTAATTTGTTGATAGAAAGTGGACACAATCTACATTTACATATCAGATGAGTTGGAGCCAAAGATGCAGCTGATAATACACATCATGTAACTGATTAGTAATGTAGTAATTTTTTATATAGCTTTGTTCTCGGATAGGTTGTGTTGACTTATTCATTATTACATTGATACTTAAAGAAATGAATCACTCTTACTCACTTTTTAAAATGAGAATTGCACTATAAAATTTCCCATCTCAATTTGTCATTTGATCCAATTCTGTTAATAACAGAAAGCTTAGAATTAATATAGAAATAAAAATTGAAGTAAAAAAAACCATGACAAATGTGCCAATAATTATGTTACCTTTAGTTTTTCTTTAGGGTAATGGAAAATTTTTTTTGCTTGTTATTTTTATTGTTTGTGGTTTTTTTTTTGGGGGGGGGGCTTGGAATTTGTATTGAAAAGCAAACTTACAATTAAGAAAGAATGATTATCATTTGGTAAATAATGGACTTAAAACACCATCATAGATTTTCTGTGGAGCAAATTATTTATTCTAGGTAATGATTAGCTTAGATATGATTTAATCATTTGATACACATAAATGGAAATCTTAAACAAGTGCAATATATATGTGTGTGTATATATATATAATTTAACATGCCACATATTACATATATCAGAATATATTTGTGTGTGTTATATGAATAAATTCACTAACAGCTGAGACCTTTATAAAATGCTTTTTTTTATTTTTAAAAGGAAATTAACCAAAAACTATCAAACTAAAACAAAGAAACAAGCACACCTTGCAAAGCAAATCAATTCTGACTTAAAAGTTGGTTTGGTATTTTTAAGGATGATGGACAGTTGGTGGGATCTTTAAATTTGCACACAAATATTAATTATTTTATAATTATTTCTTTTTTATAGTTTCCATATTTCCTTTCTCTGTTCACTCTCTCTCAAACACATATTACTTGGACATTGTACCTCCTACTATAATATTCCAATTTCTTTTATATGTGTTTTCTCTGTCTTTTCCCTCTGTCCTCAACTCCTAACTTTTTGAGAGATAGTCTCAAATAATCATTATGTTGTAGGCTTTAATAAAATGCCTATTGATCTTTGGCTGTTGAATCATAATCTAGAATAAGACACTAAAAGCTTATTGAACTCTGTGTTTCTGCGTGTATATGTGGAAGGAGGAGCTTGTTGAGTGATGGACTCCTCTCAGAATAAAGTTCTATTGTGGAACCCCAAATCATTTATGCCTGTGGTTATTTGATATAGTTATCATTTGTTTGTTGTTGACTTTTGATTGCTTATTTTCATAGTTTTAGGCTAGCCAGTTTCTTCAGAAATAAATTTTCAAATCTTTTGCCTGGGGCTACATATTTGGCTACTTTCATACTGGTAACTGAAGAAATAAGATGGGAACTACAAAATTTAATTTGCAATTTTATTTACTTCTCTGACTGTTAAGAGAGTTTTCACCCTTACCCTCATTCTAAGCTACCCTTGGTGTTCCTTAAACTAGGATCACTTTGACTCCATTTTTTCCTGAGGCTAGCATTCATTTATGACCTTGTCAGAAAGGAATGTCTGTGTTGCTTTGGAGACAGTCCTGTACTATAACTCCTTCTTCAGTAGACTGTGAACAACTACTAAGGCTGCCTCCTTGAGGTATTTGGTGACTACATTCCAGAAAATTTTCAGTGGTGATTTGTGCAGTACGGCCAGCTTGCTTCTTCTTGTCACCCTCCTGTGCAGGCTCCTAAGTCTCAGCTTTCTCTGCTCTGTTAGTCATGTACCCCTCATCCTTCTTTCTGTCTCCAGAAAGTATATTGACATGACTCACCTGCTGTCATCTACCCTTTATAATTGTATATAGTTATGGGTTTATACATTTTTATTTTGTCATTGTCATTTCAAATTCTAACAAGAATCAGACAAAAGCACATGGGTTCAAATCTTCTTGCTTAATGACACCCCTCAATTCTAGATCATTGTCTTGGTGAAATCTACCTTCATTCACTCTTCCACACAAGGGCTGTCAATGACCAAGTCTAATGACATTTAAGCTTACTTCTTGATTTAATTATACTTTATCAAACTTTCTTTACTGAAGTTCATTTTTCCCTTGGTTCCATGGACCTTATTATCTAAGTTCTCCTCAAAACTCTGTCTTACATTTTAGACTTATTCATGCCTCTCTTTGATTACTTCTTAAATTTGTTGACAGGGCAGGAAAAAAGAGACTTCAAAATATTTAAATCCCAGTGTTTCTGTGCTGTGTTATTTCTGTAAAACTCCATGAGGATTTGGTATTGGTACTCTCCAATATTAGCCCAGTCCTCCAAAGAAAGAGAATTATTGCTCTATGTGCATTTTTGCCTGGGCACTGCCAGATAAAATTTGAAGAAAACCTTCATAATAATTCTTTCTATAGTTTTCTCATTTCTTTGATTCTAAAATAAATATTTCTCATTTGTAATGTTGCTGACAGTGAGAAAATTTTTCATTTCAGTAAGATTCAAACTGAGGATAAAATAAGACAGAATAAATCATCCCATTTTCTTCCATAAAAGCAAAACTTTAAAACCATCCTGAGCTAGAAAGAGAAAATTCGGGTCATTACAATATCACAAGAATATAATTACTGTAATATGTGCACTGGGAAATAATGACGAATTTGGATTCATAGACAACTCTATCTATTGCTTCATTGAAAAATGATGGTATTTGCCTTAAAATTTTTATCTTCTGAATACTGTCATTGTCAGCAAATTGAGGAATCTATGAGGAGCAGACATAAAAAGGCTAAAACATCCTTAAAATACCAAACCAACTTTTAAGTCAGAATTGATTTGCTTTGCAATGTGTGCTTGTTTCTTTGTTTTAGTTTGATAGTTTTCGGTTAATTTCTTTTTTAAAATAAAAAAAGCATTTTATAAAGTTCACAGCTGTTAGTGAATTTATTCATATAACCCACAAATATATTCTGATATATGTAATATGTGGCATGTTAAATTATATATATATATACACATATATATTGCACTTGTTTAAGATTTCCATTTATGTGTATCAAATGATTAAATCACATCTAAGCTAATCATTACCTAGAATAAATAATTTGCTCCACAGAAAATCTATGATGGTGTTTAAAGTCCATTATTTACCAAATGATAATCACTCTTACCCACTTTTTAAAATGAGAATTGCAGTATAAAACTTCCCATCTCAATTCGTCATTTGATCCAATTCTGTTAATAACAGAAAGGTTAGAGTTAATGTAGAAATAAAAATTGAAGTGGAAAAAAAAAACATGACGAATGTGCCAATAATTATGTTACCTTTAGTTTTTCTTTAGGGTAATGGAAAATTTTGTTTTGCTTGTTATTTTTGTTGTTTGTGGGTTTTTTTTTTTTTGTCTTGGAATTTGTATTGAAAATCAAACTTACAATTAAGAAAGAGGCCTGGAGGCTGTGACATATCATTAGAAACTAGCACACTAAGGTCAAGACACAAAAACTAAACATGGAAGTGCTTTTAAAAATAGCAATATGTCAAAGGGTACCAACCTGAAAGAGTTCACAATGTGCAAATTTGGAACAATTTAAGCAACAAGATAAATACCAATAATATTGATCTATAATACTAAGAATGGAATAAATATTAGTGAAATGATACTAATAAAAAAAGACTAGACGAATTAGTAATTGGGGGTTGGGAGGAAGATGGACAAATTTTCCTTACAGAAAAATGCCAAATAATAACATGATCTTACATATAGAAGAGTCTAAAATCTCCACCAGAAAATTCTTAGAACTGATAAATGAATTCAGTAAAGTTGCAGGATACAAAATCAACATACAAAAATCGGTAGCATTTCTATACACCAACGATGAATGTGAAAAAAAAGTCAAAAAAGCAAACCAATTTATGATATCCACCAAGAAAATAAAATACCTAGGAATAAATTTAACTAAGTAGGTAAAAGATCTCTGCAATGAAAACTACAAACCACTGATGTAAGAAATGAAAGAGAACAAACAAAAAATAGAAAGACATTCTATGTTTATAGATTGAAAGAATAAATGTCAAAAGGACCAGACTACAAAAGCAATCTATAGATTCAATGCAATCCCCATCAAAATACCAATGACATTCTTGTCAGAAATAATAATAATAATAATAATATACTAAAATTCATAGGAAAACACAAAAGACCCCAAATATCCAAAGCAATCTTAAGCAAAAAGAAATAATTCCAGAGGCATTATACTACTTGACATCAAATAATACTACAAAGCTATAGTAACCAAAACAGCATGGTACTGGCAAGAAAACAGACACTCAGAGCAGTGAAATTGAATAGAGAACTCAGAAATCAACCCACGTACTTACTGCCAACTGATATTTGATAAGGGCAACAGGAGCATACATTCGGGAAAGGACTGCCTTCTAATAACTGGTGCTGGGAAAATTGGACATACGTACATACATGGAAAAAAGAAACTAGACATAAACCTCTCATCATATACCAAAATCAAAATGAATTAAATACTTCTATATAAGACCCAAAACTATAAAACCACTAAAAGAAAACATAGGGGAAATATTTAAGGAAGTAGGACTGGGTAAAGACTTTATGAACAAGACCCCCAAAGCACAGGCAATGAAAGAAAAAAAAATAAACAAATGGGATTGTATCAAACTAATAGCTTTGCACAGCAAAAGAAACATAGTGACAGGACAACCTACAGAATAAGAGAAAATATTTACAAACTATGCATCTAACAAGGGATTAATATCCAGAATATACAAGGAACTGAAACAATTTGAAGGGTAAAAAATCAAGTAACCCAATTAAAAAATGGGCAAAGGAGCTGCATAGGCATTTCTCAAAGGAAAATACACAAATGGCCACACAAATGCTCAACATCACTAAGCACCAGGGAAAGCCAAATCAAAACAAATTTAAGATATCATCTCACCAGTTAGACTGCTCAGTATCAAAAAAAGAGAGAATAACAAATGCTGGCGAGGATGTGGAGAAAGGGGATCCCTCCTAAACTGTTAGTGGGACTGTAAATTAGTGCAGCCATTATGGAAAACAGCATGAAGTTTCCTCAAACAACTACAGATAGAAATACGATACAGTCCAGCAATCCTGCTGCGGTGTATGTACCCAAAGGAATGGAAAACATCATGTCAAGGAGATACCTAACTCCCATGTTTATTGCAGCTCTTTTTATAACAGCTAAGAGTTGGAACCAACCTAAATGTCCATTGACAGATGACTGGATAAGGAAAATGTGTTACATACACACAATGGAATACTACTTTGCCATTTCAGCAACATGGATGAACTTAGAGAAAATTATGTTAAGTGAAATAAGCCAGGTACAGAAAGAGAAATACTGCATGTCCTCATTTGTAAGTGGGAGCTGAAAAAGAAATGAAAGAAAAAAATACAACACAAAAGTAGCTTGAACTTTCAAAAGAAGAGAACAGAACTGAGGCCTCCAGAGTTGGAAAAGGGAGAGGGGAAAGGGTGTCAGGGAAAAATTTGTATTGTAGTATAATACATTGGTCAAAATATGGTATTTTTAAAACATGGAAAAAGTGCAATCTTTTGGAATTTTTTGCTGGATCAATAAGTTGAGTTCAATTTTTATACTGGGTTTGTAACAGAAGGGATGTAATTCAATTATACAGTTAGGTAGGAAACATAAGTTGTAATGGTATACAGTAGTGCTAAACAATAATTTATTGTATGTTATCAAATGGCTGGAAGAGAGGAAATCAAACGTTCTCATTACAAATAAATGATAAATATTTTAGATGATGAATATGTTAATTACCCTGATTTGATCATCAAACGTTGTATACATGTATTGAAATATAACTCTTTACCCCATAAATGTGTATGATTAATACATTTCAAATAAATAATAAATAATAAATACATTTCTTTAAGAAAATAAACATAGAATGAGGGAATAGAAATTACCATTAGAACGTCTCCAAAACAATGGCTGCAGCGTGACAGAGATAAAATCTTAAAATAGTGGGTAGAACTCTAAGGTCAAAGAGGATAGTTGTATAGCCTTACACTATCTTCCCCAAAACATCTATCAATTAGTGTAGTGGTTTTAACATATGTCCACAAATCCTGAGTTACTCCTTATTCTAGGAGATAGAGCTTAATTCCTTTTCCTCCTTCCATTGTGGGCAGACCTAGTGACTAGTGTCAATATATAGAGCATGAGAAGGGGAAAAAAATAGTATGCTCGTGGTAAAGAAACCTGGAAGACATCACCTTAAATAAATGATCAAGTTTAACAATTCCAGTAATAATTCATGTTGATATTTTGTACTCCTAATACGATGTGAAAAGAAGGCTACTTTATCTGTGAGCTATTTATCCCAAAGATCCAGAACCCCAGTTTAATCACAAGAAAAAAGAGACAAACATTAATTGTACATTGTGCAAAATATCTGACCAGTACTCATCAATCATGTCAAGGTCATGAAAAATACAAAAGTAAGAAACTGTGAAAGACTGGAAGAGATTAGTAGGCTCAACTACTAGATGCAATATGGCATCCTAGATAGAAATAATGTTGCCATCCTACAACAGAAAAAAAAGTCATCAGTTGAAAAACTAATGAAATTCTAATGAAGCCTGTAGTTTAGTTAAGAGTGTGGTATCAATGTTAATTTCTTCAATTTGATAAACTATGTGAACATTTAATATTAGGAGAAGCTGGGTAAAAGTATACAGGAAATCCAGATACTACCTTTACAACTCTTCACCAAATCTAAAATTATTTAAAAATAAAAAATTGAAAAATGTTAAGAATCACCTTGATAGGCAAGTGGACAATGTTAATGTATTGTATTTCTTTTTGTGCAAGCACAGAACTGAAGAAATAGCTCCAATATTTTCCTTTAATGTAAAAAACGAAACACCCATTATTTCAGAAAAAAAGTAAAACTGTGAGAACCATATCATATCATTACTTTTCCATAAATTATATAAGTAAATAAAAATTTGTGACTGAGCCAGGGCTATTTAAATACTAATGCAGTGCTTTAGATGATGTGACTGTGTTAGAATTTGTAGTAAGTTAAAACATGTTTCAGATTTTCTACGGCAGTTACAGAACTACACTAATTATTATGTGAGTACATTCAGTATAAGCTATCTACATCTACAGAATATATAGTTTGAGTGTCAGAAAGTGATTTTATATCTCGTTTCCAGAACTGTTCTTCCTGACCAGAGAATTAGTTCCTGTGTTGAATTGTCCTCTTTATCTGGTGAGTTTATTTTACCTGCAAAGACATAAGAAAAATGCAGAAATATCTCTTTCTACCCATTTAAGTCACTTCAAGTACAACATTTTGTACATATAGACATTTTTTTAACCATGTGAAAAATATAAGAAGTGTTTTATATAAATTCATGTTTCTACCAGCTCTTTGGAAATATCACTATACCAATGTGCATAGAAGATCTGTAATTCATTATTATTGACATATTTATAACACATGAACCGTGGCTTAGTTTATGTTTTGAGACTTGTTATTGGTAAAATACACTTTTAAAATAGAAGGTCCTTTTTTATGTCGAATGTGTCCAGATGTCATGGTATACAGATTGATGCCAGCGCCTGTTCACATATCTGTTCTCTAAGGGGGAAAAAAAGGAAATAAGTAATCTCTAGATAGTCACTGCTTTTCATTTCCACCTTTCAACTATTTTTCTCCCCCTCTAATTCTTTTTCAGTCTCTATTCTAGCTCTTTATCCTCTTCTTCTGAAGTCCAATTGCCCATCATTGTCTCTGAAATGCCCTTTCTGAGGCCTCTTTTAATTGGTCCCTGAGCCCCAAGATATAAGAGAAGTTTCCCCTTTTTCTCATAATTTCTCTCACAGCCTTCTGAGTTTTCAGTAATAGTAGAAAGTCCTCCATGCCACATTTCTAATGATTTTCTACCTTCTGCTGTCAGACATTTGACTACACAACTCTTGTAGATGTCTTCACACCACGGTCGCCAGTGACTTCTGCTTGAGAAATTCAAGGAGTCTTTAAGTGTTCTCTCTCTAATGCGTGTTCTCTCTCTCTAATATTTGGTGATACTTACTATTTTCTTTTGAAGCTCTAATATCTCATGATGCTGTTCCTTTCGAGTTCTCTACCTAAATCATCAAATACTAATTTTCGTCAATTTGGCAAGCTTTCTGTCCATACATACCCTTTAAATGTTGTCATTCAATAAGGTACTGCTGTGGTCCTTTTTCTTTTTCTTTTTCTTTTTTTTTTTCTATATACATTCTTTCTCATTTACTCAGTTGTTAATCAATATTTCCTAAGTTGCCGCACTCTTCTAAATTCTTAATTATCACAGATAAAAATATGGCACTGTCTACAAGGAGGTCAGAGTCTAACGACAGAAGCAAACAATAAAAAGCTATTTTTATTAATTAAAAAAACAATATTGTGTGGTAAATGCTATCTTTATATCTTTATGCACGGATACAGAATTTATTCAATCTGTAATTCAGTTAACTCCTACATGAGTGACATCTGAGCCTAAATTTAAAGAGTGTAGTAATCAACAACCAACTGAAAAAGGAGCAGAGTGATTAGAAAAAAGAAGAGCTATGCAAAGATCAGGTGCACACGTAAAAATAACCAGATGCATTTTTGGAGCTACAAGTGAATTAATATTATTATGTAATTGGTGTTAGAGAGGGAAGTAAAGGCCAAAATATAAAAAATCCTTTTATGCCATCTTAAAACGTTTGGATTTTACCCCAGAGGTAATGGATAACTACATATCATTTTCAGGGTCAGCACTGACATTAGATTACTGTTCTTGAGGGTATATTCTTGCAACATTGAAGTGGAATGAGGTGAAACTATTCAGAAAGGCCAGAATGGACTATTTTCATATTCCAAGCTAAAAATTGGTAGTGCCAGTGGGCATAGAGTGAGGGCAGTAGATTTAAGAAGACAATTTCCATAATTAACACTGACAGGATGTGTTTAATGAGGTAATGTTCTGAAATGATTTTCAGATGTCTGGTTTGGCAAGTAATATAAATAATAATAATAAATAACAGTTTATTTACTGTTCATTTACTGGCAAATTAAATATAGAACACAAAGACTGTCGCAAGTGAATGTTTGTGTGTATGTTTTTCCTTTATTTTTTTCCTTTGGGGAAGGGGAAAAATAAGTACAGTTTGATGTTATCTTAACATTTGAAAGATATTAATGCAGAGTTATTAAGTATACAACAGGGTTCGCTATTTTGGGACTTATGTAACCAATCTTGTCTGGGATTTGGATGTAGATTTAGGAATTATCTGCATTACGGTGATAGATTTAGCTTTGGGTATTGATTCCTTAACCACACAGAGAACGTAAAATGAAAGTAAAGAAAGACCAAATGTGGATTCCTAGTAAACTCCATTAATAATCCAGAGGATTATCAGGAAACAAATCAGAAACAGTATGCAAACAGTACACAGGAAAGTCAGGAAGAGGAGTTTTGAGAATCTATAGCATGGATGAGTTTTGAGCAGTACCTAGTCAGCCTTTTGCCATGTATGGAGATAATGACTGGAAAGTGTGAATTGAACTTAAAAGCTAGGAGTCTATTAAGTAGCTAGTGGTGACTTGGGAATGGAGTGACGGCAGTAGATTCTGGGGTATTATGATTTAAGGAGTGAATGGATACCAGAAAGTAAAGATGGCTTGGTTTGAAGGGCTAGAGATACAGAATAGACTGAACCATTAAAATAAGAATTTTTTTTTATTAATCTAGGATATATATCTAAGTATTTTGCCTGATCATTTGCATAAGAAAACATTTCAACAGAAAGTAGGATATTTATTATATTAGTTAAAGAGATAAATTATATTATACACATCTTAAAGAGGCAGTTGCGGGTGATACAGAGCATTGTTGAAGAGAATTATAGATAGATAGACATTTAGATAGAGTAGTATGGTAATACATCTATACATATGCACATATATATTAGTATATATTCACATACATATACATATGTACATATAACATATAAACACACATATTCTTATCTTCCCCTTCTTGCACAAAAGGTATCATATATTCATATATACACTCACACGCATATATATGGTTTTGCTTCTAGTATGTTTGGTTTAACAATATACTCTGAAAATCCTTTCAAATCATTTCATAGAAATTGCCCTTATAATTATTTCCAGCTGCATAGTACACTATTGTGTGGTTGTATCGTATGGTATTCAACCTACCATAGGTATGGTTTTCTCCCACCCCCTTTTTACATCATGAATAATACTGTGATGAATGGTCTTTTGCATACATTGATTCAATAGCTGAATATATATCCCAAAGGGAATTCCTAGAAGTTGGACTTTTGGTTTAAAGTTTAAACAGATACTGTCTTTGCCAAATTCTACTCCATAGAGTTTCTAGCACTTTATACTTCCAATTTCAATGTCTGGAAAACTCTGTTTCTCCAAAGACTCAAAAGATTCCATTGTCTAACTTTTATTTATTTATATTTTTAATCTTTTAAGAGAAATGATATATCATGAATGCAATTAGTACCCTTATAAAAGAGGACCCAGGGAGCTTGTTGGTCCTTTCCACCAGGTGACGACACAGTGAGAAGGTGACATCTATGAGAAAGCAGGCCCTCACCAGACACCAAATCTGCCAGTGTCTTGATCTTGGACTTCCCAGCCTCCAGATCTGTAAGAAATAAATTTCTTTTGTTCTAAACTATCCAGCTTATGCTATTTTGTTACAGCAGCCAGAATAGACTAAGACAATATATTATCTTTCATTATAATTAAAGTTGAATATCTTTTCATATGATTAAAGACTGTGTTTTTTAGATCTATTTCTTTTGTCCATTTTTGTTGAATTTCTGACATTTTAAACTCACTTATTACACTCACTTAGTAGGCTGATTCTTCCATAAATCTGTGAGGTAAGTTCCAAATCTCTCAGTCTTATTTTGTTTTGAGTTCTCTTTGGTAGTAATAAGGTTTTGTAAAATATTTTTGGGTCCTTTATCAGGATGAAGTTTTCTTGAATTCCTTCTTTGCAGAATGTTTTTTATCATTAATGCATGTAGACAAATGTTTGGGTTTTTTTTCCTGCAACTATTACCACATGTTCTTTTTACTTGGTCTGTTGCTTTTCAAGATTGGTAATTAACACGATACGATTTTTAGTGGCTGCACAATACTTTGTAATGGCTATATCATAATTTATTTAACCAAGACTCTCTTTCGAGGGTGGATGTTCACAATATTTTTCCATTATGAGTGTGCTAGGATTAAATATAATTCGATTTCTGAGCTTACTTCTGTGAATGTTTCTAATTATTTTCATGGGCTACACATCCAGACTTATCTTTGATGGATCAAAGGATGAGCACAATTTCTATAGATTTTGATACACATTTCAAATTATATTTAAAAAATTAAGTAATTGTCATTGTCAATCATAAAAAAACAGTCTGAGAACCCTAGTATCTTCACACACTAATCAATAATGCTTATATATTTCTAATTTCTATTTTTTCCTTTATTAGTTATTTCTTATGGAAAGTTATAATTTACTTTAGAAAAGATATGGGCCTTTGTGTATTTATTTTGAAACTGATCATATTGCTAAATTTAATTTAAGATAGTTTTTCCATTTATTTTCTTGGAATATTTAGGTGAACAATATATTATGAATACTATAACGTTTTGTCTCTTTTATAGCTCTTAGTTCTTGTGTTCTTTCTTATGGCATTGTTTAGATCTTTTGATACAGTATTCCTTAATTTGGTATTTCTTTCATTTTTCTTACTGTTATTTTAATAAATCTCATGTTTTGTACTCTATATTATTTCACATTGGTTTAAAATAAAACTCAATTATGTAATAGAACAATTATCACGCAATGATATATCCCACAATTTTGATTCATATTAAATGATGTTGATTTTTACTTAATTTTCTATTACCCAAATTTGATTATCAGATTTATGCTGCTGTGGGGTATCTTTGTAGCTGATTTTTTTGTTTTTCATTTTAACCTTGGCTTAAGGAATAAATTGATATTACTTCCACATAATTCAGCATTTTTTTTTATTATCTCCTCTTTCCCATTACTGTATTTAAATAAGTAAAGCAAAACAATATTTTATTTACCACTGTCTTTTCATTTATATTATACTTATTTAATGCCTTTTAAAAGTTTTCATTAAAATCATCTAAATAATCTTTATTTTAATGGAAATTGCTCAAATTATATAGCTATTTGATAGAGTTTGGATAAGTTTTCTCTCCCAAAACTCATATTGAAATATGATCCCCAATTTAGTAATGTTGGGAGTGGTTTGGGTCATAGGGGATGGATCTCTCATGAATAGATTAAAGCCCTCCCTGGGATGGGGGGGCTAGTGAGTGACTTGTCTCTCTCTCTTTTTTTTTTTTTTAAAAAGTAAACACCATTCATAGTTCTAAGTAGTAGCACATGATTTAAGAATTTATTAAAGCTATGAATGGTGTTTACTTTCTTAACTATATTTTGCAGAGAAGACGTTTTTAATTTTGATAAAGTCCAATTTATACAATTTTTTTCTTTCATGGATCATGTTTTTGTGCTGTGTCAAAAATGTCATCACCAAACCCAAGGTCGTCTAGATTTTTTCTCATAGTATCTTCTAGGAGTTGTATAATTTTGTGTTTTAACATTGAGGTCTGTGTTTCATTTCAGTTACATTTTCTGTGAAAGATATAAAGCCTGTGTCTAGATTTTTTTTTTTTTAATTCAGATGCTCAGTTGTTCCAGTTCTATTTGTTGTAACAACTGTCCTTTCTCCAGTGAATTCCCTTTGCTCCTTTGTCAAAGATCAGTTGACCATGTTTGGGTTGATCTATTTCTGGCCTCTCTATTCTGTTTCATTGATCTATATATCTGTTCTTTCACCAATACCTTGATTACTGTAGCTGAACAGTCTTAAAATTGGGTAGTGTCAGTCCTCCAACATTGCTCTTTTTCAGTACTATATTCACAATTGTGTATCTTTTACTGTTCCATAAAAACTTTAGAATCTTGTCAGTATCCATAAAATAAGTTCCTGAGATTTTGATTAAGGTTGCATTGAATTTGTAGATCAAGTTGGGAAGAATGACACATCTTGACAATATTGAATATTCTTATTCATGTACATGGCATATCTCTTCATCTAATTAGATCTTCTTTAATTTCTTTCATCAGAGTTTTATAGTTTTTTCCCACATAGATATTGTGCACATTCTATTAGATTTATACCAAACTATTCCATTTTTTGTGCTATTGTAAATGGTGTCATATTTTAAATTGTAGATTCTGTCTATTGTTGGTATATAGAAAAGCATTGACATTTGTATGTTAATCTTGTTTCCTGTGAGCTTGCTATAATCACATTAGTTCCATGTGTAAATTATTTTGGTTAATTCTTTCTGATTTTTCATATGAACAATTATATCATTTGCAAACATAGTCAGTTTTATTTTCTTCTCCCTAATCTCTATACCGTTTACTTCCTTTTCTTGTTCCAGTGTGTTAACTAGAACTTACAGTATGGTATGGTACTGAATACAAGTGGTGAAAGGTGAGAGGTGATATCCTCACCTTATTCCTGATCTTAGGGGACAAGCTTCAAGTTTCTTACCATTAAGTGTGATGTAGACTGTAAATATTTTGTTGATTTTCTATGTCAAGTTGAGAAAGTTCCTCTGTATTATGAATTGTATTTAAATGTCAATTTCTTCACATGATTTTTTTATAAATGGATTTTTACTATTTTGTAATGAGAATAGAAATCTTTGTCACGTTTTGATTCTAATTGAAAAATGATATCACCATTGTTAATGCACAACTTTATTTTTGTTTAAATTAAAATCTAAATTTATGTTCTGCTTCCCCTAAACAACTATATTTCTGTTTTGAAGCAAAACAGGATATTGAAAATGTATTAATTATACTGAAAACTATAAATCTCATTCTTGGCACTGTTTACATTCTTATTACCTTAGAAGAGTCAGTAAAAACTGAATGCAGTTAAGTTTCTGAGAAACTGGCAGAGAAACGTGCTTAGGGAATAAATACTAAAGTGGTAGTTAATGAGCCACTAATGTTTACTTTATGAAAAAGCCGAAATGGAAGTCACTTTGATAAGCCTATATTCCTCAACAAGGGAAGGTTTTCTTTTCAATGTGGCAATGTATGAAATAAGGATATGCATGATATGCACGATCCTTAGAACTGGAAAGTTTTATTTTTACAGCTGATTACCACACTGAGCACTGTTCAGATAATAACATGTCACTTTGGTCCTATATTAAAAACCTCCTAAGTATTTCCATTTATTTAAAATCTATAAAATTTAACTAAAAGCAATCCAAAAACAAATCAAGAGGCTTGTCATTTTTAAGGAATTTTAATTATATGATGATATTTTAAGCAGCGGTTTGAAGTTTTTATGACTGCAAACTAAATTTCCCTGATTAATGTTAATTATTTTTCGTTCCTTTTCTTGTGAAACTGTGATTCTCCAATGATTTTGCATAAGATCAGTCTTAATTCTTTACCCATGAGTTTTAATTTCAAGTTTTCTTATATTTTCACCATGTGGTCCTGTCTCTGCTTTTAAAGTGCAGTTATCTTTGAATCCCATCAATGATTTCATTTTACCAAAGCAGAACTACATTTTCTTGTAACCTTTAAATCAGTTGTATAAAACAAAGTAAATCATCTGTTCATTGGTCAGGACTGTTATTACTACAAATGAAAAAAAAAAAAACCCAGCCCAACCTGGTATATCACATAACTGGTAGCTTAGGCTGACAATTTAGTCAAAGCTACATACAGAGTTTTAAGTGATGACATCAAGCTTTCGAACACTCCTGTGCTCACTCTTATTTTTCCTCCTCTCTCTTTCTTTGTTTACTTTCTTACCTGTACCTAATTTTATTCAAAGTTATGGCCCTTTGTGTGGTAGCAAGGTGGCTATGATTCCAGGGAAATAAAAATGATCTCTCTCAATAGCTTTCTAGGGAAAAACTTGACCTTCTGTCTTTAAGGATGTACTAGGCATAGAACCAGTTGCCCTGTTTAGGGATTGAATTAGTTTGACTGCCTTGACTTGGATCACATGACCCTTCTTTAATGTGAAGTGGACAGAGATGATCTTTACTCAAATCAAAAGGGCTGAGAAGAATTAGCATGCCATGAAATAGACATAGTTTTTCAAAGGGAAATATGTTCATCACCATCTTAGAGCTCAATCTGTTTCTCTTATGTCACAGTCCTTTCCACCTCATTTTTGACTACCTGAATATGGACATGCACATGTAGGATTTTATATCTATGGGATTACTTGTTCAAACACACACATACATGTGCACACCTGTTTAAATGTTTATTTTGAAAGCAGATCTAAAGTGATATATTTTTTTTTCCTTGGCACCTGCTATTAAATTAGGAAGATGAAGGGGGTGGGGGATAGAAATAAAGACAAAGATAAAGAAAAAGAGAGATTTATAGAGAATGAAAGGAAGTAAGAGTTGATAGACTGCTACTTAAAATAATATTGAGAGTTTGATACAAAATTGCTTCACAGTGCTGTGATTCATCTTTCCCTTTTTCTGGCCAGAAGTATCAATACCTGAGAGATCCAAAGAAATATTTTTAGAAAAGTTTTTGACTTAAACATTTTTGTCTCAATAACTTTTTGTATGTAATACTGTTAATCAAATTCTATCCTAATTGATTTCTATAAAACAATGTTTATCTAAACACTTACAGTTTTGTTAATGCCAACTTACTATGTATTTCTCCTTTCTAGATATTTTGTTTGTTTTAGTTACCCATCACTGTTAATTTTAAGACATTTGTTACTAAGAAGTTTACACGTTTAGAGCACATTATGTCTTGATCCTCCGCATTTATATAAAATACTCATAATTCACGTTTATTGGTTCACAATTGAATTAGTTTTCTAAAGTTCTTATCCTTTCCTAATGTTGCTGCTGGGAAAAAAAAATGCAAGAAAACTAGGAATTTAAAACATAACAAGTTTATTATCTTACAGTTCCTGGATGTCGGAAGTCTTAAATGAGTCTTAAGGAACTGAAATCAAAGAGTCTACATCTACAAAGCCCTTTTAAGAGAGAATCTGTGCTAAAAGTTTTCAGCTTCTAGAGGCTGCCAGCATTTCTTGTCTCATAGCCACAGCACTCTTACCTCGGCTTCAGTCATCACATCTTCTCTGACTCTAGCTTCTCTCAATGTGCTTACGTGAGGCCCTCAAGATTCTCAAGTTTAAAAAAACCTGCAAAATCCTTTTTGCCATTCAAGATAAGATAATTCACAAGTTCCAGGATTAGCACTTGGACACCTTTAGGGATAATTATTCTGCTTAGCATAATAACCAATGCAAATCAAGTGGTCTTTGGCTGCCTTAGAGTTGCAAATATAAATCTCATCTGCAGGGTGAGGTATTCAGTTTTATACATGCTATCATTACAAACCTGACACCACAGCCTACAACACCAAAGCAGAATTCCCAAATCAAATACTATTTGGCAAATATTTATGGAGAGCTCACTGTTTGCTATGACTTTTGGACCTGTCCCCAGAATTGCTGATTTTGTTACTGAGATAATTTTGTCAGAACCTCTTGACATGAAGTATATGAAAACGCAGGACCCTCAAGAATTATGGTTTCAGAAATCTTCTGACTTCTCAGTTTTTTCACACTGCACATCCAATCTCAGACAGTTCTGTTGAATTTTACTTTCAAAACAGATCACCACTTCCATTACTACTATTCTTCCTCTTGTCACTACATCTCAACTGGAGTATTGCAATAGTCTCCTAACACATTTCCCTCTCTTTATCACAAACACTACCATCCTCATCCATTCTCGATAAACTCAGAGAAACTCGTTTAAATCCAAACCCAAACACATCTTCTCTGCTTAAATTGTGTAATGGCAAACCTGACTATTTGAGAGTTTAAAACTCCCAAAGTCACCATAAAATCTGCAAAATAGAGTCTTAATGTTTAACTAATGCAAATGCAACAACAACCATATCCTGGTCCTTCACTATAGATAGCTTGAGAAACTTGGTCAAAACTTCACATGCTGTATAAAGTCAATATCTGTACCCTTCCCCATGTTATTTCCAAGTGTATTTTCCACTACCCTAACCTAGCATTTTTCAACATCAATTCTTATCCACATAGAGTTTATGAAATTAGTTGGTAAAGCATAAAGAGACCTGTCCAGCTGGATCACAGACCCCTCTGCCCCATCCTGTGCAGGTCATGAGTCATGTAGTTGAAAAAGATTCTGGAGGCTGATAACAGGATAGACATGTTTTATTCTGACACGAACTCTGCCGGCCAGTGGTTCAGAGCCATTGCCATTTAAACCAAAAGTACACGACAGTGGCAATGAGCCAAGGAGTATATGGGCGCACATGCACAGTTACACCACTCTTCTATAACTTGTTTACAATGGATGTGCTGAATAATACCCAGCTGGATATGAGGTGAGGGATCCTGACTATACTGACTGCAGTTTCCTCACAAGGCCATATATAGTATTTATGAACACAAACTTTGGAGACAAATGAAATGGGTCCAAGTTTCTGCTAACACTTTATGAATATGTTGTGTTTAGAAATTTATGTAAATCTTTTGGTTAATATCTTGGAAATGAGGGGCAGTAACCATGGGAAAGTCACAGCAAAAATGCGGGGCAGATAGTCAAATAGTCCACTTTAAAGTTCTCGGAGTTTTGAATGACCTGAAAACTGCAATGAGAAGCAAAGACGGAAAATGTTTTGTCTCCAGATCCTGTGGTACAACAACTATGAGAAAAAACAATGAATCCCTACTTGAGTGTTTAGTGTCATCAAAGAGTCAAGGGGGTGAAGAAAATGCTCAGGGAAATGTTGAGGACAGGGAATTTTCCTCATGATGGCCCATGCATTCCAGAGGGTGCAGAGGAAGAGCACTGGGAGGTAGAGATTGCTGAACCATGGGGCAATAATTCACATGTTTCCTGGGAATTGGGGTGTGATAAATAATGGGTAAACTGTGATCCTGGGGATTTTTGTAACAACTGATACAAACAAGGAATAGGGGCCTAATACCTTTAGCAGACTTAGAGTTGTAGCAAGTCAAAGGACTGGGGCATATGGAAGAATGGAGATCTGATTCACTCTCTTGACTCCCACTAACAGAGTCAAATAAAACCAGAGAAGGTTATCCCTCAAGTATGTGACTTACTCCTGATTAAATTGGGGGAAGAGCAGGACTTATTCTAGTCAACGGGGTTCCTCATTGACAAATGCTGAGGAAGTTCAGAATATCTGTGAGTCTAACTTCAAGCAGAAGACTTCTTCACTGAAATTTGTGTGTAGTAGGCCTAATTTCAAGAGGTGATTTTTTAGCATTTAACATAGGTTAAATGTTAAAGAAAATTTCTTAACCTTTTTAGATTGTAGGATTTTGTGCTTTTAAACAAATATACATTTTTCTCTGTGCTTTTCAATGGTAATTTTATCTAAAGTGACCAGTAGTTTCTGTGATTTTCAGTTGAAAATCACTTAAAGTTAGTATAAAACAATTACGGTGACATTATTATATTTTTCATGTGTTTTAAAAATAAAACTGAATTTTACTTTTTGATAACCTGCAATTTAAAAAAATATTCAACAAAATACATTTTTGGAATGTTTAGATATAGGTATGGACCACCCTCAGGAATCTGTCAGATAGCACTCTTTAAACACCAAATCCAATGGACAAAGTCATTGAAGTGTCAGAGTAATTCCTACTGATTTTTACTTCTTTCTCTAAAAGGAAAAACAGAAAAACAAAAAAAGAAAATATGGTGCTATATAAATCTGAATGCTTATAATTGAAGTTTAACACTTATTTTGGGCTTACAGTCAGGTGAGGAATCTTGTGAGCCTTTTATTTATGATAACTTATTACTCATAGTAACTCTGAGACACAAGGTCTATCATTATCCCCATAAAGAAGAAAGTGAGAGATAAAACCCTTAACCCAGCTACCCAAGGTCACATCCAGTAGGTGACAGAGCCAGCCTCTGACTTCAGGAGTCTACTCCAGAGCAATGGTAATCACTCCACTGCACTATAGGATTCACAAACTCTTCTTGTCTTTCATAGAAGAAATAAAAAATTCATTGAGAATGGCATTTATGTCCAGACCAGGTAACACTGGTTACTCCCTTTCTCTGCCTCTACTGTATTCAGTTGGCACTTTTATCAAAGTCCTAATAACATTATATTTCTTGATCTGAGCCCAGCACCCTCATGTTGCAGAAAGTAAGAACCAAGGTCCAGACCATCCCTGTTCTCACATGTTCTAACTGCCAGTCACTTAACATTGCTTTCATAAAAGCCCAAGTGTTTGCTCATGTATTTGTTGATTTATTGACTGTTGGTGTTAGCCTTTGCCAGCTACATCCCGTAGTGCAGGCAGGGGTAGTTTTTGACTCTATTAGTCTAAGTTTTACATGGGAGCTGAACTGACGAGACAAGGTCAGCGGGAAGCCTTCCCCACTGGTGGATAAAATAACCTATTTTTAGTTCCTCTGTGTGTTGGGTTGGTTGGGAAGGAAAGAATGTTTGTTTTATGTTTCAGATTTTCTCATTAAATCTCTCCTGCTTGGCATAACTACATGATTTGATTTCTTTTCAATGTTATGATTTATAATTCATTCCCATGGTGGGTCAACAGGTTTTTATGGTTATTGGTCTTGTGGTTGTATATTTGTTTTTTGTTTTGTTTTGTTTTTATCAGTACCGACCAAGGTCACCACTTTAAACAGTTTGTGGGGGAACCACTTAGATGGCAGTCTATGTGAAATGCACCTCATGGACATGCGGAGATAAGGAGATCTAGCACTGACTAACTAAACACTATGTGTAACCCTGGACTTGACCATGAGTGGGTTTGGATGGATTTACTTGATTTATAAGCCTGGTGTCCGTAACGTGCAGAGAACCACCATTTTCAAATATGTTTTCTTGATGTGGGAGTCATGAGTATCAATGGCAACCTCTATAGGACTAGAATTTTCCTTAGGTCTTAGGGATTTAAATTACTGGCCTTTCCGTGGCTAGTTATGACGTCTTTAAGACAGTTAAAAACTCTGTGTATGTGTATGTGTATGTGTAAGTGAGCATTTACATAGGATTCAGAGAAAATGTCCCTACAGAATCAAAGCAAAAGAGCTGCAGTTTCTAAACATGTGCCTTCCAAAGAATGAGCTACCTATTTTCTTGTTCCCAGAGTGTATACATTTTGGGGGAAAGAAAAGGAAATAATTCTTTTTCATCATGATTTGTCTCATGAATTCCTTTCACACTCACACACACACACACACACACACACACACACACACTCACACACACACACACACACACACACACACACACTTACATATATATGTATACATATATATCCTTTTTGGAACCCAAAATTCAAAATGTCATTAGTGCCATACTTTAAATAAGAGCCAGCATTCAAACACATGTTGCCATATTAACCATAAGATCTAGGTTCTTCCACCTGTGTATTCTATCGGAGCCACCTCAATTATTTCTTCAAGTCCCACTACCAGATCAACCAGGGAGAAAGTGCAGATACTTAATGAATATAGTAAGATTCTGGGGTCATCCCACCTAGAATTCATTTCTATGTATTTTCATGTGGTTCACATATAGAAAAAAAGAAGGTGGCTTCTTAACTTTTGTCATTGATATATTTTATTATTATCACTGCAGTAGAATCTTTTCTTTCTCTTTGATTTATTAATTCCTTTGAATCCTGAGACAGAACAAAAAAGTTCATGAAATTTAAGCTGTCTACAGAATTGGAATTAATTTATTGTCCTGTAGCTTAACTGTCATCATTAATTAATGACTTTCCATAGCTCTGAGGATAGTTTTCCCTTTGCTGCCCATCATGAATAGAAAGACTACCAAAAAAAAAAAAAAAAAAAGTTGTGTCTATAAGAGCTAGTCTGGACACAACCAGATAGCTGCTGCACAAACACACTTTTCTTAATTAGATGTAGTATATGATGCCCAGAACATAATAGAGCTTGAAAAAAGCCAGGATTACAGAAACCTCACTGAGCTGAAATACATGTGTGCCATAGCTTGTTAATGGACTTTAAATACTTGAGTACTATTGTTTCATATTACATACATCATAAAATGTATGAGAAATTTTTTTAAAAAGGTTTTATATCTTGGCTTTTGTAAATAGAGCTGTGATAAACATGGGAGTGCAGGTATTCCTTTGACGTGATGATTTCCATTCCTTTGGGTTTATGCCCAGTAGTGGGATTGCTGGATCCTATGGCAGTTCTATCTGTAGTTATTTGACAAACCTCCATACTGTTTTCAATAATGGCTGTACTAATTTACAGTCTCATCAACAGTTTAGGATGGTTCCCCTTTCTCCATATTCTCAATAGCATTTGTTATTCTCTGTCGTTTTGGTAATAGTTAGTCTAACTGGTGTGAGATGGCATCTCAATGTGGTTTTGATTTGCAATTCTCTGATGATTAGTGATGTGAGTATTTTTCATATACCCCACTGGCTACTTGTATGTCTTCTTTTGAAAAATATCTATTCAGCTCCTTTGCCCACTGTTTAATCTTTTTTTTTTTTTTTTACAATGAAATTGAGTTCTTTGAATATTCTGGATGCTAATCCCCTGTGGGATGAATAGTTTGCAAATATTTTTTTTACCGTTCTGTAGGTTGTCTTTTCACTCTGTTGATTATTTCCTTTGCTGTGCAGAAGAGCTTTAGTTGAATATAATCCTGTTTGTTTATTTTTTCTTTTGTTGTCTATGCTTTTGAGGTCTTTTTATAAAGTCTTTGCCCAATCCTACATTCCGAAGAGTTACTTATGTGTTTTCTTTTAGTAATTTTTTTAATCATTTCAGTCTTGTGTTTAAATCTTTAATCTATTTTGAGTTTAATTTGCTATATGGGGATGTGTGAGGATCTAGTTTCATTCTTCTGTACATGGATATCCAGTTTTCCCAGCACCATTTAATGAAGAGGCTGCCCTTTCTCCAAAAACAATTTAGTGGTGAATTACAGTAGTTTTTGAAGCTACAACTATATGAATATGTAATTTAAATTGCAAATATTTAGTATTGTGTAGAAATGTAAATAAATTTGTCTATACTTAAGAATATATAGATTTTATACGTAATAAGTCTATTTACTTTTGATTGTCATTTCCATATACGCACTCATTATCAAAGATAAAGTTTTGTTTATGAATGAATTATCAGTAAAGTGTTCAATAGGTCTATTAATAGTCTTTAACATGTTTATCATAAGATAACAAAGCTCTTTTTTAATGAGTTTTCTACAGTACAGTGTGCCTACTGGAACCAAAGACTGTCTGGTATGAAATGATAAATTATTACCACTTTAGTTAAAACTGATTTTTAAAAATTTTGCAACTTATTTATTTATGGCTCCTGAGGGGATCAGAAATTTTATAGCCAGTATAACTAAAGGGCATCAAGTCCACAGGGGCAAAAGTATCAAGGAGGAAATCAGAGTAAAAAACAATATAATTTAATTTCCACCACTACTCCTTGCCATCAAGACATGTAATAACACACAGTAAGTCTAAAAATTAAGAAATTTAATCTAAAAATATATAGCTCACTATTTTTTGATCCATACTTTGACTGCTGGGGTAGAATGAGGTAAAGGAGGAATCAGTGACAGGAGATACCAGGGAAGTTTTGGTGGAGGGCAAGGAAGAGGTGCGGTGGTCAGCGTCGTAAAAGAGAAAAGAAGACACAGATAGAGGTGGTCCCAGGGAAAAAGAGATCCAAAATGACACCATAAACCAAACCGTTTTGATACATGTGAATCAAAGTAGCCCTATCAAAAGTGTAAATTCTGGGTTTTTACTTTTATTTTGAGAAAATATTTTAAATAATTTACTCTTAAAGGAGTTTCAGGTTCACAGCAAAATTTAGAGGAAGGGACAGAGATTTCCCATATACCTGCTGCATCCACACGTGCATGACTTCCCTCATTGTCAACATCCCCCACCAGCGTGTTAAATTTGTTACAATCGACGAACCTACATCAACACATCGTCATTCAAAGTTTACAGTTTACATCAGGGTTCACCCTTGATGTTTAACTTTCTATTGGTTTGGACAAATGTGTAATGATATGTTTCCACCATTATAGTGTCTTACAAAGTATTTTCACTGTTCTAAAGATCTTCTGTGCTCCACCTATGCATCCCTCCCCTACCCCAACCCCTGGCAACCACTCACTCTTTTCCTGTCTCCATAGTTTTGCCTTTTCTAGAATGTCGTAAGTTGGATTTGTAGAGTATGTAGTCCTTTCAGATAGGCTTCTTTTGCTTAGTAATATGCATTTAAGGTTCCTTAATATCTTTTCAGACCTTAATGGCTCATTTCTTTTTAGTGCTGAGTAATATTCCATTGTTTAGATGTACCACAATTTATTTATCTACTCACCTACTGAAGGACAGCTTGGTTGATTTCAATTTGTGGCAACTATGAATAAAATTGCTATAAATATCTATCTGCACCGCACTCTACCGAGTGAGCCACGGGCCGGCCCGCAATATCTATGTGCAAGTTTTTGTGTGAACATGGGTTTTCAATCCTTGTAGGTATATACCAAAAAGTGCAATTGCTGGTATGGAAATAATACGTTTAGTTTTGAAAGAAACAGCCAACTGTCCTCCAATGTGGCTATACTGTTTTGCATTCCTACAAGTAATGAATGACAGCTTATGTTGCGCCACATCTTTGTCAGCATTTGGGGTTGTCAGTGTTCTGGATTTTGTTATCCTAATAGATGTTTAGTGAAAAATTATTCATTAGTATTGAGTAGTTAAGAGTAAAATAGTATTTAAACATAAGAAATAAAATATTTTTATACATTCTTTTTTAATGCCCATAAAAGTGTACAAAACACTCATGTACATAACCCATTTTTGTGATTTTTCTATTTGAGAGATTTAGTTAACATATATTTTATAATTCCATCATTTCTGTAATCATTAGTGGAAAAGTTAGTGCATGACTACTTACTAAAATTTTGAAAGAAATTAGGCGATAAATATAAGTATTTGTCAGCAGCCTTTCACCCTCTAAATATTATTATATATTTTCTATTTTATTTGGTATATCTTTTTATTTATGGATTAGCTGTCATTTAACTATAGTCTAATAGTTTAGAAATTTAAAGAGACTATTTTTGTTAACTTGTATTTTCAAATTGTAAAAGTAATATATCATTAGTATAGGAAATAAATGCATCACAATGAAAATAAAACTTTCACATTTTTCTATTAAATATGGATAATTACTATCAGGGTTTTGCTATGTAGCCTTACAAAATATATACAATATAGCTATAATTAAACACACTCATTACCAAAATATGCACAATATAAAAAAATGTTCATTATTTTATATTAATAAAAGCAATATCACTTTTATTGTAAAATATGTAGGATTTGTTCATTGCAAAAACAAATTAATGAATCATCATATTTTAATACTAATTTATTATCAAAGTTTTTATATTATAAACAACTTTGTACATATATCTTTGTGTATTTGTGTATTTGCAGAGGATAAATTCCTTGAAATTCTTGGGTCATAGACTATGTGCATCTTTAATGATTTTGGTCCCCATTGCCAAATCATCTTTCAGAAAATCTGAAGCATTTGATTCTGCAGTTCCCCTTCTTCCATACTAAGTATTATAATTCATTTATATCTTCAATATTATGATAGACAAATCATGGTACATTTTTCAGTTTGCATTTTTCATTATTAGAGAGCTTGATTATTTTTATTATGTATTGATAAAGTCTAGGCTCTCTGTATTATAATTATTTATTAATTATATCTTAATATCTTTAGTATGTAACTTTTTAAAAAATTCAGGCTATTTTTTTTTGTTTACCCAAATTAATTAATTAATTAAGTTATTTATTTATTTATTTATTTATTATTGGTTATGGATATTCATGGGGTACACAGTTGATGGTCACCACTCATGCCCGAGATGTGATGGCCAGATCATCAATACTGGCAACATGCCCATCACCACAGATTGCAATTATACCCTAAGTCCCCCACCCAATTAATCCCCAACTTCCCTCCCCATCCCCTTTCCCCCCACTCCACTTTGTATCCCAAGTTATGCACTGTCCATCTGCAAGTCCAATGCACCACTGTGGTCTTTCCTTCCTTCTTTCTCTCTTAGCTCCCACTTATGAGTGAGGATATGTGGTATTTATCCCTCTGTGCTTTGCTTATTTCACTAAACATAAGTATCTCCAAGCTCATCCATGTTGTTGCAAATGGGAGAATTTCATTCTTTTTTATGACAGAATAGTATTCCAATGTGTATATATACCACCTTTTCCTTATCCATATGTCCATCAATGGACATTTAGGTTGGTTCCATATTTTGGCTATTGTAAATAGAGCTGTAATGAACATGGGAGTGCAGGTTTCCCTTCAACATGATGATTTCCATTCCTCTGGATATATACCCAGGAGAGGGATTACTGGATTGTGTGGTAGATCTATCTGTAGTTGTTTGAGAAACCTCCAAATTGTTTTCCATGCTGGTCGTAATAATTTACAGCCCCACCAACAGTCCCAAAAGTGTAAAAGAGTTCCCTTCTCTCCACACCCTCGCCAATAGTTGCTAATCTCGGTCTTGTGGTTTTTTTTTTTTTTTTGTCAATATACAATGTGGTTGATTATCGTGGCCCATTACTGAAACCTCCCTCCCTCCTCCCTATCCCCCCTCCTTCCCAACAAACTCCCTTCTGTTTGCTTGTCGTATCTACTTCAAGGAATTGTAATTGTTGTGTCTTCTTCCCCCTCCGCCCCCAGGTTATTTGTGTATTTATTTATTTATTTTTAGTTCCCACAAATAACTGAGAACATGTAATATTTCTCTTTCTGTGCCTGACTTGTTTCACTTAATATAATTCTCTCTAGGTCCACCCATGTCGCTGCAAATGGCAGTATCTCATTCTTTTTTAAAGCAGAGTAGTATTCCATTGTGTAGATATACCACATTTTCCATAGCCACTCTGATGGTGGACATTTGGTTCCATATCTGATGATGGACATTTGGGCTGGTTCCAACTCTTAGCTATTGTAAAGAGTGCTGCAATGAACATTGGGGAACAGGTATACCTTCGACTTGATGATTTCCAATCCTCTGGGTATATTCCTAGCAGTGGGATAGCTGGGTCATATGGTGGATCTATCTGCAATTGTTTGAGGAACCTCCATACCATTTGCCACAGAGCTGCTCCATTTTGCAGTCCAACAAACAATGCATGAGAGTTCCTTTTTCTCCACAACCTCGCTAGCATTTATAATTCATAGTCTTCTTTTTGGATATTAGCCATACTAACAGGAGTGAGAAGGTTTCTCAGTGTGGTTTTGATTTGCATTTCCCAGATGCTGAGTGATGTTCAGTATTTTTTCATGCCGCTGTTGGCCATTTGTGTATCTTCCCTTGAGAAATGCCTGTTTATCTCCTTTGTCCATTTTTTAATTGGGTCACTTGTTTTTTTGTTGTAAAGTTGTTTCAGTTCCTTGTATATTGTGCATATCAATCCTATATCAGATGTATATTTTGCAAATATTTTCTCCCACACTGTTGGTTGTCTTTTAACTCTGTTAATTGTTTCATTTGCTGTGCAGAAGCTTTTTAGTTTGATATAATCCAATTTTTTATTTTAACTTTGGTTGCACATACTTTGGGGGTCATATTCATGAAGTCTGTGCTGAGTTCCACTTCCTGGAGTGTTTCTTCTATGTTTTCTTTAAGAAGTTTTATTGTTTCAGGGTGTATATTTAATTCTTTAATCCATTTTGAGTTGATTTTAGTATATGGTGAGAGGTATGGGTCTACTTTCATTCTCCTGCATATGCATATCCAGTTATCCCAGCACAATTTGCTGAAGAGACAGTCTATTAACCAGTGTATAGGCTTGGCACCTTAGTCAAAGATCAGATGGCTGTAGGTGTGTGGGTTGATTTCTGGATTCTCTATTCTATTCCATTCTTCCGTGTGTCTGTTTTGATGCCAGTGCCATGCTGTTTTGGTTATTATAGCTTTGTAGTATAGTTTAAAGTCAAGTAGTGTTATGCCTCCAGCTTTATTTATTTATTTATTTTTGCTCACAATTTCTTTGGCTTTGCATGGTCTTTTGTTATCCATATATATGTCTGGATAGTTTTTTCCATTCTGAGAAAAATGTCATTGGAATTTTGATGGGGGTTGCATTGAATTCGTAGATCACTTTTGGCATTATGGATATTTTCGCAATATTGATTCTTCCACTCCAAGGGCATGGGATGTATTTCCATCTTCTTGTGTCCTCTTTAATTTCTCTCAGCAGTGGTTTGTAGTTCTCATAGAGATTTTCACATCCTTGGTTAACTCTTCCTAAGTATTTTAATTTTTTGGTGGCTACTGTAAATGGGCAGGCTTTCTTGATTTCTCTTTCTGCATGTTCACTATTGGAGAATAGAAATGCTACTGATTTTTGTGTGTTGATATTTTATCCTACTACTTTGCTGAAATCATTTATCAACTCCAAAAGTTGTTTTGTAGAGGCTTGAGGCTGTTCGATATATACAGTCATGTCATCTGCAAAGGGGGCAGTTTAAATTCTTCTTTTCCAATCTGGACACCCTTTATTTCCTTCTCCTCCCTGATTGCTCTGACTAGTACTTCCAACACTATGTTGAGACTGGGCATCCTTGTCTAGTCCCAGTTCTTAAATGAAAAGCTGTCAGCTTTTCCCTATTCAGGATGATATTGCCAGTGGGCTTATCATATATGGCTTTAATTATGTTGAGATACTTTCCATCTATACCTAACTTATAGAGAGTCTTTATCATAAATAAGTGGTGAATTTTATCAAATGCTTTTTTAGCATTTATAGAGATGATCATATGGTCCTTGTGTTTGAGTTTATTGATATGGTGCATCACATTTACTTATTTGCATATGTTGAGCCAACCTTGCATCCCTGGGATGAATTGCACTTGATCATGGTGTATAATTTTGCATATGTGTTGCTGTATTCTGTTAGCTATTATTTTATTGAGGATTTTTGCACCTATATTCATCAAGGATATTAGCCTATAGTTTTCTTTTTTAGTTATATTTTACCTGGTTTTGGTATCTGGGTGATGTTTTCTTCATAGAATGCGTTTGGGAGAATTGCCTCTGTTTCAATCTTTTGGAATAGTTTGTAGAAAATTGGTGTCAATTCCTCTTTGAATGTTTGGTAAAATTCTGCTGTGAATCCATCTGGTCCTGGGCTTCTCTTTGTTGCGAACTGATAACAGCTTCAATCTCTTTTATTGTTATTGTATGTTCAGATTTTATTCATCTTCTGGGCTCAGTTTTGGTAGTTTGTGTGTGTCCAGAAATTTATCCATTTCCTCCAGATTTTTAAATTTGTTGGCATATAGTTGTTTACAGTAGTCTCAAATGATTCCATGTATTTCAGATGTATCAGTTGTAATTTTGCCTTTTTCATTTCTAATTTTTGTTTTTGGATCTTCTCTCATTATTTTTTTAGTTTGCCATGTTAATGGTTTGTCAATTTTATTTATCTTTCCAAGAAACCAACTTTTTGATTCATTGATCTTTCCTTCTCTGATCTTAATTATTTCTTTCCATCTACTAACTTTGAATATGGATTGTTCTTGTTTTTCTAGTTCTTTAAGGTGAAGTGTTAGGTTGTTCACTTGCCATCTTTCCATTCTTCTGAAGCAAGCATTTCATGCAATAAATTTCCCCCTTAGTACTGCTTTTGCAGTGTCCCATAGGTTTTGATATGATGTATCATTATTTTCATTAGTTTCAACAAATTTTTTGGTTTCCTATTTGATTTCATCTTGGACGTATATATCATTAAGTAGAATGCTGTTTAATTTCCATGTGTTTGTATAGTTTCCAGAATTTTGTTTGTTATTGATTTCTAATTTTAATCCATTGTGGTCTGAGAAAATACGTGGGATAATTCCAATCTTTTTTAATTTGTTGAGACTTGATTTGTGACCTAACATATGATCTATCCTGGAGAATGATCCATGTGCTGAAGAGAAGAATGAATATTCTGAGGTTGTTGGTTGTAATGTTCTGTAGATAGATATCTGCCAATTCCAATATGTCTAGAGTACTGTTTAGATCTTGTGTTTCTCTGCCAATTCTTTGACTAGATTATCTGTCCAATATTAACAGTGGGGTGTTCAGGTCCCCTGATATTCTGGTATTAGTGTCTATTTCCTTCTTTAGGTCTAACAGAGTTTGTTTTATAAATCTGGTTGCTCCAACATTGGGTGGGTATGTATTTATGATTGTTATGTCTTCCTGAAGGATCAATCCTTTTATCATTATGTAGTGGCCCTCATTATCTCTTCTTATGGTTTTTAGTCTAAAGTCTATTTTTTCAGATATAAGAATAGCTACTCCAGCTCATTTTTCGTTTCTGTTTTCATGGTAAATCTTTTTCCATCCTTTCACTCTTAGTCTATATGAGTCTTTATAAGTGAGGTGGGTCTCTTAAAGGCAGCATATAGTTGGGTCTTCCTTTTTAATCCAGTTAGCTAGTGTGTGTCTTTTGATTGGGGAATTTAATCCATTTATATTGAGTTGTTATTGGAAAGTGTTGATTACTCCTAGCATTTTATTGATTTTTGTTTGCATGTCTTAAGTGTCTTTTGTTCCTTTATTTCTGATTTACTGCTTGTTTTCTGTATTTGTTGGTTCCTTGGGTTGTAGATAAACTTTTTTTTCTCTTCATTGTTGCCATTTTTTTTTTACTAGTGGGTTTTGATTTTTCTTGAAATTTTATGGCAGTAGTAGTTATTTTTCAGATACCAAACCTAGTACTCCCTTGAGAATTTCCTGTAAGGGTGGTTGTGTGGTAGTGAACTCCCATAGTTTTTGTTTTTCTGAGAAATATACTATTTGTCCTTCATTTTGGAAGGATAGCCTTGCAGGGTAGAGTATTCTTGGCTGGCAATCTCTGTCTTTCAGGATTTTGAGTATCATCCCATTTCCTTCTGGCTTTTAGGGTTTGAGATGAAAAGTCTGATGGTAGTCTGATTCTGGCTCCCTTATAGGTGATTTGATGCTTCTCTCTTGCAGCTTTTTAGATTCTCTCTTTGTCTTTGAGTTTTGCCAATTCGACTATAACATGTCTTGGAGAAGACCTTTTGGGTTGAATACATTTGGGGGTCTTTGAGCTTCCTGAATCTGAACATCTGTGTCTTTTCCTATACCTGGGAATTTTCCTGCCACTATTTTGTTGAAATCATTTTCAATGCAATCTCCTTTTTCCTCCCCTTCTGGAATGCCCATGACTCAGATATTTGAGTGCTTAAGGTTGTCTGATATCTCTCTTAGATTTTCTTCAATGTTTTTAATTCTTTATTTTTTTTTTTGTCTGCCTGTGTTATTTCAAACAGCCCATCTTCAAGGTCAGAAGTTCTCTCTTCTGCTTCTGGAAGCCTGCTGGTTAAACTCTCTGTTGTGTTTTTTATTTGGTTGAATGAGTTCTTCAGCTTGGCAAGCTCTGCCACATTCTTTTACAGGGCCTTGATTTCCTTGTACATTTCTTCTTTCAGGTCCTGTATACTTTTACTCATTTCATTGTGTTGCCTAGCTGAGTTTTCTTATATGTTATTTGGTTTCCTTAGAGTTATCACTCGAAATTCCTTGTCAGACATTTCAAGGGCTTCTTGTTCTATAGGATCTGGAGCTTGAGAGTTATGACCTTTTGGTGGTGTACTTTCTTGATTTTTCTTATTTCTGGTATCTTTCCATTGATGTTTAGTCATTGTGGCAGGGGATTTCATAGTCCACTGGTTTGACACTATTGTCTGGCTAGGATGCTGCTGGGGTTGTCAATTTCATATGGCTGCCTCAGTATCTGCTTGGTTGCCCACTAGTGCCTCGGGTGTATGGTTGCCTCAGATCTTGGGCCTCTCATGGTAGGTGCCTCTCTGGTCAGCATGCACTCAGCCGTGCTGGGGATGGAGTTGGGCAGTGGTGGCAAGGCCTACCTGCTGGGTTGTGCGCTGGCACTGCAGTGAGGGTTGTTTCCGAGGATCATGGGCCTCTCTGGCTGGGCACCTCTCTGATCGGCGTGCACTTGGCAGGGCTGGGGATGGAGTCAGGTGGTGGCAAAGAGGCCTACCTGCTGGGTCACGCACTGGCACCACAGAACCTGCAGTCTCTGAGGATCTTGGGCCTCTCAGGCTGTGTGCTTCCCAGGCTATTTTCTCTTGTTGGTAATGTGTCTCATAACTTTCTGAGAAGGTGCACTACTTTTTGTATGTATACGGAAGGTTTTAGAGTTAATCTCATTTTTTTTTTACTCATGCTCCCCATGTGTGTTAATAAATAAAATAGTAGTTCATTTGTCACTTTAATTTTGCTAGCATTCCAAAATTGTATAAAACATAAAATTGACATCTGTTTGCTTTTCCTTGACCCATGCTATATATACCTGTGTGGATTTACACATGACTTTTGCTACCTTAAAACTCCAGGTTCCCTAATGTTACACATCTGTATTTTAATTTTTTCTTTATTTGTTTCTTCTTTTCTTTCTCCTTTTCTGTCTTTCTTTCATTTTAAATATCTATAAAAATGGATAATACAGGTTATTGTATTTGTATACACATCAAAAGTGGTTTTACTTTTCATAAACATTACTTAAATTATTATTTTAAAATACACTTAAAATGTACAAAAAGTGTATCTAACTAAGCATATTGATTGTATTCATAATAAGCACTTAATACTGGAGGAGAGTGTGTGGGGTGGAACAATAGTTGGCCTCAACCCACCCTGTCCTCTTGCCAGGTTCTCTACTCTGCCTCAAGAAAGTATTCAAGAGCAGAGTCACAGTAGAAAATGAGAACTGATTTAACATAACAGATAAGAAATATGGACTTGACAGAGGAAGTGTGGCCTAGCTCCAGACTCAACAGAGTCCACACCAAGTTTAACACAAAAATAAGAAATACACACTTAAAGTTTAGTACAGAGTGCAGGCTAGTTC
This sequence comes from Cynocephalus volans, assembly GCF_027409185.1. Taxonomy (NCBI): domain Eukaryota; kingdom Metazoa; phylum Chordata; class Mammalia; order Dermoptera; family Cynocephalidae; genus Cynocephalus; species Cynocephalus volans. Next base: position 102,147,595 of record NC_084468.1, on the reverse strand, counting down.
AAGACTGAGAAGCCACTTGCAGAAGATAAGCTTAATACAAAGTGAAGTATACACACCTCAGCCAGCAAAGGGCGGGTTGGTCCCAGAAAAATGAGTAACAACTGCAGCAAGTTTAATACAAAAGTAAGAAGTTCACAGCAGCCTGCTAAAGGCAAGTTTGAAACAAAAAGAAAGAAATACATACCTCAAGCAAAAAGACAATGAGCAACTGCTTGTCCCCCCATCCCCCGCCCCTTACCAGGATTCAACTTTTATGGTTTTGCTATCTAATACATATTCATTATATCTAATGAGTAGCCAACTAAGGGGGGGGGGGAGTTCCTTGTTATGCAGCATAGTCTTGCACATGCATGTTTATTGGTCAGATTCTATCACATGTACCAAACATATTCAAGAATATTCTGTGTTCTTTAATACCTGTAATGGAAGATCATTCAAAGGATAAATTCCACTTTACTGAGCATGCTTGGCTGCTAGTATAATCCCTTTCTACTGAGCATGCCCAGCCACTGGATTTGCATAAATCTGCCCCCTGAGGTCTCTGTGTTGGTACAGAAAACAGGTCCAATAAGCAATAGTAACTCTCCTATAGGGGAATTATTGCTCAAGGAGTGGCTTGAAACCCAGAGATGTGTCCTGAAACTCAAACCCATGGAAACTGAGCACCTCCTATCTCACTCTGAAACTCGTAAATTGAAATATTTAATACAAGCAAAATATATTAAGTAATAATTATTTTCTGGAGTGACATATTTTTAATAACAGAGGTAAGTTTCAAAAAGCAATTACTTAAAGATAGGTCCTTTAAAAATATTGAATTAAAGTTCGGTCATTTAGCTAACTTTTTCAGTTGGGAATTTTTTTGTATTAGTTTTCTTTAATTTCTTATTTTGAGGAAGAATGTCATTGTCACAGTCTACCACAGATTAAGTGGCAAAGTGAATATTTTCCAGAAACATTGAAAGCAATTTCTAAAATGCAACTTAATTTATTCAAATAACCTTGCATTCAAATTGTTTAACATCTCTTGATTATTTATATTCTCTATGGGCTTCTTACACACTATGGTGGGTCTTCACATTAACCTAGTTATTCTCTGCAACATTAGTTTCATCATGATACTTCATAGCCCAGAAGCTAACCAATAGGTTATCACACATTGAAAAGTAAATCTCACCTATTTCAAGAGAATTTAATGTTTTTAATAGTATTGATTGGCCCCCTGTTAGGCTGGAATCTCAGATCCTTCTGCCACTTCCTGTGCAGGTCTTTAGTCAGGTAATTGAAAGAAGATTATCTGGCAGTTTTATGCAAGGTAGACATATTTTATTCTTTAGATGTGAGCTTCACAGACATGCTTTATTCTCAGACATGAGCTCTAGTGCTACTCCACTGACCCTCCGTGCTCTGCCAACTGCAGTTCAGTGTAGTTGCCTTTATGCTCTCCGTACCCAATAGCAGCCACAAGCCAAGTGTTACATAACGACAACAATCATGCTGAATCAGTAAATGGGCACACATGTGAGACAGTGAGCAGATGTGAGGCCAGTGATCCTGAGTAAACTTTTTCTACTTTCCTCACACCCCACCCAGAGGGAAAAATCACTTTATGAAGAATTTGTATGGTAGCAATATTCTGAATTTGTATTGTCCTCTGTTCCCACATTGTGAATTCTGTTCTCTGAGCAGGGAGAACACAAGCTTCTATTTTTATATGAGATTTTGCTGGTGGATGATCTACAGCATGCTCAGAATCCTAATAAAGGGAAAGATCAAAAGGATTTTTCATGAACCAATGGATCTACTTTTATTTTCTCCTGTCAGAACATCTTCTATCAGGCATCCTACGCACTGATTAGATTGAGGCTCCTGTCCCTGGAGATTTAATCATTTCAACAAGCATTTCTGTGTGAGGCAGAAGACTCAGCACACTGAAAGCCTTGGTGAAGAATTTGAAATGTAAATAAATTCCTGACTAGTGTTTAATGACATGAGTTTGTCAAATTTTATCTCCAAATAAGAATGAAATAAAATATCCTCTTACGTTTGCTATAAAATCAAAAGTAAAAACAGAAATGCTGTTGAAGACATTTTCTGTTATACTATCCCATATGTCCTTAATGAAATACTTTTAAATAAAATATTTTTAAAAACCTTTACTTCTCATAGGGACCAGTTATGCTTCTCAGTTTCAAAAGCTCTTTGTGATTTATCTTGTTCTTCTCATCTTTTCTTTTTTGTCTTAAGCTGGAAAATTGAGTCAAATTTAAAATCAAACACAGAAAACATTTGACACTATAATTATATTTTGGTTAATATTTGGCACTACTTTTATCTTTAATTAGATTTTAACAATCTAATTGTGGCTGTCATTTGTTTTAACCTATTTTAAAACCTTTCAGAAAAGAGGTATGCGAATAAATATATTAACAAAAAATAATGCCTTGTATAAACCTGAATTTTTTATATGTGAATGCATTTTTGATAAAAAAAAAAAACCTTATTATTATTATAACTAGCATGGATAGTATAGACAAACATAAAATTGGGAAAACATTTTTAAAATGCTACTGAATAAAAGCAGTCTTATTTTATATCACCAAAAGTTTATTTTTGAAAAGATTATTATGGTATGTATAGATATACATACCCTAATATATGTAAACTAACACGGAGACGAATTTCTATTCCTTTCCCACAGAGTTTATGGATCCTGTACAAGTAAAGGGAAAGTATTTCAAGTATCCTGGACACTCTGTGACTTGGAAAAACATTATCAAACGTTTCCCCAAATCCCCAGAGAATAGTGAATAACTCTAGAAGTTTTATTACCTAATTCCACAAACTGTGTTAGCCATTTCTTCTCTCGATGTCTGTAAAAATACAGAAATACATAATACTGTTAAAGAAAATTACGTGCAATTTTCACAGAAATAAAATATCATAGATACGTCTTATTACAACACCTATGTTAATAAGGCATAGTCAGTTGGCCTTGAATTTGGGAGACGCAGATTTTTTACAGATTATTGTTTTCTTTTCTCCTCAAATGTCTGCGTCTGCTGAGAAGTTTTATATGAATATTTTTTAATGTACATATAAAGCTGAAAGGAAAGAGGGAAAGAGAGAATGGCATTCACTGAGCTGAAAGTTAACATTAAAGAGTGATAAGAAATGCCATATTATCATGAGACAGATTCTAAGGTTACTGTCAGATTAGAATCAACATTATAATAAGAAAGCATAATGCGGGAATTATCCCATAGAAACACATCATTATAAAAAAGGAATTACTGCAATTTAACAGATGTGCGCTGGCCGTAAGTCAAAATAATTTGCTGAGTCATGAAAATAGTAAAGGTTATCATTATTGCAACACTAGTTCAATTTCTTGAAATCTACTCACTTTATAAAACATCCATATATACTCATCATGAATGATGAATCAGAAGATAAAAAGAAGTTCACTAAAATACTTATTTAGTGGTCACAGGAACATGAATAATAGATGAACCCTTTCTGCTTCTGTTGATTTTCTGGAATAATTGGTGTGATACTACTACGAACTGTCCTACTGTTAGACTCAGAAATTAAGGGATATGAGATGCTGACAGAGACTGTGGTGCCACAAGTAATAGTGTGGTCTTTAAACAAATGATCCAGACACCACGTCAAGTGAGGATGAAAACAATTTTTGGCTGCTGATAGCTATTTTCTCTGCTTCTCCCATCAGACAATTCTGCTAAGTGTGGACCAGACAACGAATGTGTATGCTGCTCCAATCTAATCATCATCTCCTCTTGTGATGAAAGGCTGCTTGCTCAATATGATAATGGTGCTGGCAGCTTTCTGCATTTTTGAATCCTAAAATTACATTATTTTCAGCTAAAATGTTGCTAGTTTCTTTTTAAATTTGTATAATTCATAATCATTATACTCAAATCAAGCTTAAGGAGCCTATTTTTTTAAAAAAAAGACTTGATAACATTTTTGTTAAAATCCCCTTTAGATGGAATCTTAATGGGGAAAGTTTCATTTTAATTTTAGTCATGATTAGGAATGTTTATTGCAAATAAGTAACTGGAAACATTTGTGACATCAGAACGTCAAACTCTCAAGTCTCATATGTCCTGCGATGACAGCCTCATCCCATCAGATGGCTCTGCCTCCCAGGAAGCCAGAGCCCTTGTATATCCCTGGGCTGTGAAGACAAGGACCTGACAGTTCCTCCACAAGGTTGTTCTTCCCAGCGGCTATGAAGTGCGATTAGATGTGAGTTCTTGAACACAGGACTTTGGGAGAAAAGAATTTGGTGAGAACCCAGATGCCTTTATTGGAAAATTATTCAGATTAATTATATAATTATTATATAATTAATTTAGGAACAAATACTTTATGACAAGTCACAGTGCATATTACTTGAGAATGTTTCTCTGTAAATAAATCAATATAGAGTCAGTATGCTATTTTTTAAAATTAGTCGTAGGTGTTGGTCTGAGAATATTCAGTAATTAACATCTTTAAGACTAACCTTTAGAGCTGCGTCCTGAGTGAACTGACATGAGAAATTTACCATAAAATTTTATGATGAAGACATTCAATTCCTTTAAAAAATATAGTTCAATTAATATTCATGAGAGTCCATCATTTTTCTTTGAACTCCCTGACATCTTACAGAATTGTGCTGGAAATCTGAACATCCAGAAATCTGTCTCCATGGAAATGAGGATGCAAAGTATTTCAAACTTATGAACTATTGAATATGAAATCTATGACCCCCATATATTTGGCAGCTTTCGTAAGAGAAAATATTGCACCATTTTGCTAAAAGTTTCCTTATGTCTACTTATTTATTTACTAAATATTGCTTGTTTTCTCCTGCAGACTGCAATCTCTTTGAAGTGATTTTTTTCTTCGTTTCTTTTTTTTTTTTTTCCCCCTTTACAATTAGGTTTTTTCAGATTGCGAGTGCTCAGGGAATATCTGCTTGATGAATTAATTAAACCCAGATATTTAAAAACACCAAATGGAGATTTTTATGGGTGCATTTATATCATTATATTGTTACAATATAATGTAAAAGTCTTTGGGTAACAAATAGGATAGTGTTACTTGCAAATTTCTTCTCTGTCCCAGACCCTTCCACAAACAAGAGATACATGGGGTTCATTCATCAGTCATATTGAGACCAATCATCAATTAAGTGTAATGTATTTTCTGTGTCTTCTCTCCTATGTCATAATTGCTATAGTCTTTTTAAATACTACTTTTAAGTGTTGAGAAAATTTTCAACTAAAGATTATATTTCCCTTATTGGATTTTGGCTTTACTTGAGAGAGATGAGCTGTCTTTATACTTATAAACTCTAAATAATCTGTATGATATATTAGCTATATGTTAATGTAATGAAAATTAAATATTTGAGAATTTTATTTAAAACAAATTTTTGAAGGGAGACCGTAAATAATTTTTGAAAATACGTGCTGTCTTTTTTTTTTTTTTTTTCCCCCTCCTAAAGCTGATAATAGGGAAAATGAAAAGGAATATTTTGGATAAACATCATTAAACACACACAATATAGTCTGGCTGCTAAGGGCCTGGCATCTGGAGTGAGATAGCCTCTTTTGTCATTTTTTGGCTTTCTCCCTCATCAGCTGTTCTTTGGACAAATTATTAAATTACTTGTGCCTTAGGTTGGTTTATCATACTAAAAATGGGGCTGATGGTGATAATTATATTATCTATCTCATAATGCTTTTCTGAGGATTCAGCAAGTTAATGTGTAAAACATATAGCCCAGTGCTTCAGTCCAGCATACAGTAAACACTTGGTAAACGAGAGTAGTTATTCTCTCTCACTCTCTCACCCATCATATATAGTCACAGTTGGATTTCTTCTCCAATATGAAGGTGAAAATAATGGTCTTCGTTTTTTGAACTATTGGCTCTGTAGATGCTCCTCTTCAATTACAAGGGACAGAAACCATCCTATTATTTTTTTTCTGACAATCTCTGAAACAAAACTATAAAAAAGTTAAATGATTGCAATATTAATCCTTCAGGAACTTGATTGGAAGCCATTTCTACATTGTGCTTTATTTTATTTGCACCTGCTCCCAAACTGGCAGCTTGAAATGACACATCTGACAAGAGTTTAGATCCTCAAATGATGTTGCCTTTATCCTGACGTGCCATGCCAGCCTGTCTGAGCCTTCCATTCTTATCCTAACAACATCTTCAGCCATCATCATAAATAAGCATCACAATTATTTTCTTATCAAGATTATTTGCCCATTATACTGAAATGTAGGTATTTATAGAATCTGTGGCATTTAAAATTATTGTTAGAGGGCTTTGGACTTCTGTAAAACATTTTATGAACCTCTATTATTACATATGGAGTATCATTATCCACCAAAATGGCTTTTTGTTGTCTTTGTACCAATTTGAATATCTATCCGCTATTAATAATATAACAGAATGCAGGCAAAAGATTTTACAATAGGAATTTTAAAAATCAGATCATGAAACATGAAATTCTAGTGGTTGAACAGAGCCTTGGGACTGGAAAGGAGTGCAGGCAAGAGGAAGCAGGGCAGAGCTTCTGAGAGCTCAGGAATAGCAAGACCTTGCCTGTTATGATATCACAGCACAAGAGGTCATGCTCCATTTCCAATCTAATGAGGTCACAGGGTGATTCTACTCATACTGCTGGATTTAAACTTCAGCTTCTTTTTATGTTTCTCTTTAGAGCCAGTAAGGACAGGGTAACAAAGATTCTCTGCGTTTAAAAAAATAATAATAATAAACTTTTTTAATCCTTTATGTCCTTTTAAGGAGGTTGTTGTATTTCAGAGTATGAAAAAAGTAAATAGGTCTCTCTAATCACACACACAAATTTTCCCAGTGATCCTGCTGGTATACATGCCTTTGGTATTTCCCTTTATTGAATGTAAATTGCTATTTATGAATATGGCTTGCTTGATTAATATCTGTGTTTATTTGTTTCTTGGTACCTGCTCCGCATTCTTTGTTTTTATTACCTTCATTTAAAATGTTATTTTGTTAGTATAATTAAATGCCTTTGCATTTTATTTGACCTAGTTTAGAAACTGGCTTGAAGTTGAGTGTATTGTCATTCAGTAAAGAGGGAGTGAATTTGTTATTACAGGATATTCTCCATTTTACATTCCAACTTTCTTATAGATACTATAAATAAATTTAAGTTTGTTACAATTTCTTACTATGAACCTCTATTCTAGAGAACTTGGAACATTGATTATTTCCAATAAAGCATGTAAATTAGTACAAACACATAATAGAGGAATTCTTCGATTTGTAGGAAAAAAAAGGTTGACAAAAATATCTCTTTTTAAGTATCCAAATTACTTTATTATCAACAAATTAATTTAAACACATCTTTTAAAGATTTATTTATTTTTAAAATGAGATACACCTGTATGGAATTCTTTGTATCTAATAAAAAAGGAAATGTTCATTTAAGCTTATCTTTCTGTATAAAATATCTGTAAATTGAATATATATTTTATATTTAAATATAAAAAGGGTAATTCAGTGATTCAAATTGCTTTGATGATACAATTCACAAAGTATCATAAAACTCCTTGTATCACACATTGCTGAGAAATTATGACTAACTTACCTGCTTTCTTACATGACAAAAGCAAAGAAAAAAAAGACATTAACTTGAAATAAATCTTTCAATACCTCTGAGAGGAACATTTCCTGGGTTAATTGATAGAGTTCTCCTAAAATTTAATCAAGAGTAAAAAGCATGTTCTTAGCACTCAAAATAGATTTGACTTTGTCAATTAAGATAAGGCGATAGAGCAAAAGAATATTTTCAGTTAAACACATTTAAAAAAAAAAGCTGAGGTTAAAAAAATATATTGTGTTCTTGAAGTTACAAAAATCATAAAATCAGTTATAGAAGTGTACTTTATATCTTTCAGTACTTTGAACTCTGCTATGCATTTTAAGCTTATGTAATAAGTGAAAATCTACATGCCTACAAATTTTAACAAAGGGTCAATTAGAAGAAAGATAACTAGCCTTGTCATCAGGTGCAATTTTATTTAAGGCATATAACATATTTTGCAATAAATTTAAATTTACCATATATTTGGTGCAATTGCTTTTAAGGAATATAACAAGAGTTAGAATTTTGAAGTCAAATGTCATTCAAATGTCAATATATTTCTAAAGGTATTTATAAACCAGTATGCTTTAGGTCACCCAAGAATATACGTTAAATTTTTCCTGTCAGTTGCACATTATGTATTTATGAAGACAGTAAGACTTATGTGATAATTTAAATGCAGGGACAATCTTTACTTTGCAAAGCTTGCATGACTTTTGACTGTGTAGACAGTGACCTGAAAGTTCCTCTGGGGAGTGGTTCTTGTCTAGCAACTCTAAAGTGAGTATGGTTGTTCGGTTATTTATTTAATGAGAAACTAAGAAGAAATAATTCAATATTAACCCAATGACTTTACTGAAAATTATACAGATTTTTACATAATTAATTTAGGGACAAGTATAACAACTTACAGTTTATAGTACACAAGAATGTTTCTCTATAAAAGTCAATTTTCACTAAATATGCTTTCGTGACATCTAGACATAAGGAGTAAACTTTGTTACTGGTCTTTGGTCCCTCTTCTTGCATTGTCTTTTCTTGATTTACAGGCTCATCTTCATAGAGATTTTTGTTGTTTTTTGCAGCAGGTCAACTGTTTCATGAAATGTGCTAAACATAATCCCTTCTCCTATTTTACTACATTTAATCAGATTCTGTTTTCAATTATCTTGAGTATGGTCCATGCTGAGGCAATGACACAGAAAGGTTAAGCATGTGTTGTATAGAGAAAGATACCTCAGTTTGAAGCCAAGCTCTGCCACTTTTTGGCAGTGTGAAATCGGGTAAATTGCTTTATCTTTGTAAGACTTAATTTTCTTGTCTGTAGAACATAGATTAACATAGTTAAAGACACCATCTAAAGGTATTTGGCCTTAGATTCTAAAAATGTTAGTTAATCTTCTAATGTAGATGATTGCAACCTTTTTTTGTCCCTTTAAATGAGTATTCATCAACAACTCCTGTAAAATATGTCAAAGTACTAAATGGGTCTGGTCAGAAAAACAGTGTTGTTCCTTTTAATAATGGAATATACTAGTTGGAGCTTGACACTAATGTACTTTATTTCTTTGTGCCACTGATCGTTAAGCCAACACATTGCGATTTTGTATTGTAATATTGTAATGTTTTTATATATCTGTTTTATCAGGCTGCATTTTTCCTGGGTATCTAACCCAAGACTAAGCCCTAGGCTTCCTGTTCTACCGAGGAGTTCTATTCCTATAAAGTTTCAGTGTTCACATGTTCTTCTTCATTAGCATCTTTGCTACATTGACTGTACTTACCTTCCCTGTTTATTCTGACCATCTGCTCTTTCTCCTGGTGTCTGTGACTCCTCTGATTTCTTCAGGCTCTGAATTATTTTCTGGTCTTCTGTCTCCATATAATGGAAGTCCTATTCATCTTTTCTGTATGTAGGAAGAAATATCTGGGCATGTGTCTCCAGGAAGACTATTCTTGGAGTCACATATTCCTTTATGTCTCAGAGTTTCTCCTGTGGAATGAGTCCCTGTGGAATATCTCACCCTACCCCCAAATAAAAACTGTTCCATCACCTTAAATATTTTCTTGTGACACTGACGCAATAGGCAAAATCTGAAAATTGCATTCAAAATTTAGGAACCATGCATTAAAGCTTTTTTGAATATTTTAAAAGTTTAAACTCTTTTTGTCTCTAGATATTGATTGTAAATAAAAAAAAAAGTTCTAACAGAAAGGTGTTTAATTTTTAGTTTAAATTCTCAACATGTCTGCCTCTATAAGACCCAGTTTTTCCGCCCACCCCCATCTCCTCCTTTTCTTTAATATAGTATCAGTGTCCTCCTTTGATTTTTTTCTCTTCCATCTATTTCTGTGCTTTAAGTTTGATATTCCTCTGAAGCAACAGGTGTAGAAATGTTCAGCCAATTTGATTCCATCCTAATGGTGAGATTCCTGTGTATGCATAGAGAATGAAGAGCGGTACATGAACTCTCTAATTCTGTGCTTCCTAAATGTGAAAATGAGAATAATTATGTGTTTAAAAAATAACAAAATTAACACTAAGTATGGGGGTAGGTTTCAGAATCAGTATTTTTATTTATTTATTTATTTTAATTGACATAACATCGTATGTTTTTCTCTTGTACATCATGATGTCTTGAGGTATACAAACACTGTGAAATGGTTAAATCCAACTATTTAACAAATGTATTGCCTCACATATTGATCATTTTTCTGGTGAGCACTTAATATCCACTGTCCTTGTATTTAAGATTTCCTTGGTATTTCTGATCCAAAACTCAGTTTAGCAAATGCTAATTCTATTTATAAATCCGCTTTGATCTCCTTCATTCCTGCCTACGCTTCCCATGTTTTTGCTCAGTCACCTTTTGTCCAAGCTTGTCTGCTTTACGTTTTCAGTCCCCTGAGTTCATGCTGCTGTCCTCCTCCCCCACCTCTCCATCTTTACTATCAAGCTGTAATTACCCGTGTTTACCTGCCAGAGGCCACACTCCTTATGCTTTTCAGAGCAGCAATTATCAATCTAAGGAATGAATCTCTTTGGTCCACTAATGGATAAAGAATAGAGGAGACTCAGATTTTTCTTTACACCTGGCAGGTGTAGAGTTTCCTTATTTTGAAATGTCCACTCACAGTTTACTTTGCTGGCCTTCCTTCAGTGAACCTTCTAGGAAGATTACTTATTACTGGAGGAAGACCTTCTTTCTTGTTACAGGAAAAATGCCAAACCTCATTTTATAAAAAATGCAGTCTGAATTTTGTCCAAGAAAAACAGATCATGCTCATTCTGCTCTCTAGGGTAGTAACTGTAAATAAGGATGATGACTTCATTATGCTAGTAAGAGAGTAAATTTAGACCAACGGAGTTTATGTGAATATTTTGGACCAGTTATGAGCATCTATTTTCTCTTCAATATAGAACAAACCATAAATTTTCTTTATAGGTTGACAGCCTTATTGTTGCATAGATTTTTTTACAACAGAGGATGAAAAATATGCTACTAGGAACATTTAATATCAGGAGCACAGTGGCCATGTATACGGGTTTACTAGTTTCATGCTTACATATTTCTAAGTAAAGAAGTTCATAATACACTCTGTAAAATTCTCTACAACTTGTTTTTGGTAGAGTCTTGCCGGGAGTGGTAGCATACTGCTGAAAGGATATTTTGTCATATGACACAGATGAATAGAGTGGGTTTAGCTTCTTTCTAACTACAATCAGTTCCCATAAGCAATAAATGCTGATGCTTAGCAAAGTATCCTACTCTGCTTCGGCCAGGGCTCTGTGTCTATTCTCGGCCTTTATAATTGTGTTATGTCCACAATCAACTTTATATCAGAGTCACAAAATGCCATGCCTTTTTTTTTGTTACAGGAGGATTGAAGAAGAATATCAGGTAATGCAGAACCCTCTGCTCCCTTGTTCCCCGAGGAAGCAGATCATCCTTGGTTTGCCAGGGGATGTTTAATCTTTGGAGTATTACAGCTGGGTTTGTAGCAGTGATTATTAAGAAAAAAAACATAAGCTAGCAAGGAATCTTTGAATTTCCACCTTTACAAGCTTTTTGTGCCTATCAATACTTCTTCCTCTACAAACTGAAAGAAAGACATTGCTTTTTAATATGTGTCCTCCAGGCTTAACAAATTTACAAATCCTGCAATTTCTTATTTGATTTGTGGAGTTAATGTTTTCTACTGCAAACTTATCCTCAACCAAAACGAACAAAAAAATATTTTTTTCTGCCTCACATGTACATTTAATCTTCACTTTTTAATATTCTCATTGAATTAGAAGGAATCTTGATATTTTAAAAAAAACTCAATCAGAAAAAAACTTGATTTTTAAAAATAAAATTTAAACTCAATCTTGCATTTAGGTTCATCATATCAAACTATCAGAAATGAAAAAAAAGAATTATAAAAATGTTTTAAAGCCATTAATGTAGGACTAGGGTAGTCTCTCTACATTTTTGGATACTTTTTCTAGAGGAAAGTATTTGCATGAAGATAAAAGTATAGATTTCATGGATGTGGAAGGTAGGGGAGTGATATTTAGAAAATGAGGAAAAACCAAATTGGGAAAACTTGCATATGTGAATTGTTTTTATGAGAAATCAGTGATAAAACTCTACCTTATGTAAAGCATAATCATTTTTATTATGGCACTTGACAGTCATGTGAAGACCTGAATTCAACTAAACAGGTATTTCTTAAGGTTACTTACTTTTAAAATGAGAATACTCCTGCCTGTCATGTTCCTTTGAAGACCCAGGGAAGTGACTCTATATGGAACAAACTGGTAAGTGTATTGGCCAAGTAAAGGTTGGAATCAGTAGAAATGTAGTGGCATACAAGCCTTGAATGAAAAATGGTAGTTGTAGTATTTCATGCCATTGGTAGTGGTTTTGGAGTTGAAAAGTGTGGAGATGTTTAGATCAAATCTAAATTCCCAAAGCTGGGGTCAAAGCAGGAAAAATATCTAATATAATAGCCCAAATCAGAGAAAATGGCAAAGGAAAGAAGAGGAAGGTTATAGGTAAACTACATAAATACCAAGGATGTTTTAAGTTTGTGTTTAATGGCCAAATAGAATCTTGTAGTCAGAGTACCAGGGTTCAAATCCTGGCTGGACTATTGACCAGCTCTGTGGTGTCTGGCAAGTTAACCCCTATATAACACTAATTTTTCATATGTAAAAAGGAGGTAAACAGTCATACCAACTTCACAAGTTTCTGTGAGGATTAGAAAAGTTATTAAATCTAAAATACTTAGAATAATTCATGGCACATTCACAAGTTTTCAATACATTTTAGCACAGCATGGCACACTAGCAAGTTCTCAGTATATTCTAGTTTTTATTATAAATAATTTTCTCATTAAAAAAATAAAATCTTAACAACTCATGTTTTATATTCTATGCTGTTTTTAATCTAACTACCCTAAAAGATATAATCCCTTTGTATACAGAGAAAGGTATCAATTTCCCAGGTGGATAAATGACTTCTCAAAGGTCACTAATAGAAAAGTAGAGATGACTTTCAGTATCCTGGTGATCTTTCTGGCACATCTAACAGCTTCTGTGAAACATCCCAATTGTATTTTACATGAAGAAATTGATAGTCTCTGAAAAGTAAAGAAGTGAACAGAATTACTATGGAAAATAATTTCAGAAAAAAAAATGGTGACTAGGTCTTAGATAAAAAAGGAATAAACATTTACAAACTAAGAATAACAAAAGTAAAAAAATATCATAAAGCAGGTAGCTTGTATGCATAGGTGTGAAGGATGGTAATGTTCAATGTGTTCAAGGACTACCTGTCAGCTGGTGTGGTTGGAACATAGGATGGGTGAAGGAGATTACTGCTGAAGAAGCTAGAGAGGTTTGTGTGGGCCACATTACAAATGATCTTAAATTGTATGGAGAGAAAAATTACATTACAATGTGGGAAGTGGGAAAGCTAAGTTTTAACCATATAACAAACGATCAGATCTGCGTTGGGGTAGGGAAGAAAATGGAACAAGGGGAGCAACAGAAAATCAAAATAGCCCTGGTGAGAAGTGATCATTGCACTAGGATAATGGAAATGGAGAGGATGAGATTGTCTCATATACAATTAGAAACTCTAGCTCACAAGCCTTATCTATTACTAGAGGTAAGGGAGAGTAAAAACTGGCAGGTGACTTAGTAAGTGAAGCTGCTTTTAAATTATATGGGAAAAAAATGATATGAGGCCTCAGGTGGAGAAGCAAGAGTCAGAAGAAAGATTTCAAACCTGGTTTTAGACAGATGATTCTGAAATACCCTGGATATTCAAGTGGAAATATATTACCGACAGTTGGAAAGGGGTTTCTGAAGCTCAGCATAACTTCCAATAATACATGAAATTATGTGAATTGTAAGATCACTCTACAAACATGGCCAAGAGAAGGAAGAGATGGATGGAGATAGGAGGTGATACCTTCCCTATTTATTCCTTTTACCTGTCTCTATTTTTGTCTCCTATGATTTTTTTTTTTTTTTTTTTGGTGGGTGAATAATTTTAAGTGTGAACCCTGCCATTTCTGCTTATTTCTTTGTAGTCTTTTACCTTCAGGATCCTGGCTTCTTAAGTCCAGGTTGCTTTAGCAATTCTCCAAAGTCTTCAAATCTGTCTATACACACGTACACTCATCTACATATATATGTGTCCATATACACATTTGTACAAATAAATATATAGATACAGATACATGATTTTCTAATTGTCTTAGAAGAAAAGATTTTCTGCTTCAAGCTCTGTTACGTTAGCAGAATATAAAAGTTACAACAGACAGTATTTTTTTCTCCAAGAATTATTAGGAGAATTTTTCATGGGGAAAATGTAGCTGTGTGTAGCTTGATATAATCCAAATCTATTTTAGATAAAACTTTGAAGGTACAGGTAAAACAAATGATTCTGATCTAGATACTTATAAGATTCCTAAAGTAAAAGTCAAATTTTAGTTTGGAATTTTTTACTGATAATCTCTTAATGTAATTTATGTATTATTAAAAATTGTTGTATAAATTGCTTTTTCCCTGCTGTCTCTTCTTTTATGCCTTGGCACCAACCATCTCATTCCATCTCACTGCCAGTCACTACTGGCAGATGGCCACCTTTTCTCTTAACCAGTAGCCTTAGAAATAGTTCTGTCTTAGATTAGCTTTTCACTCCCAAGGTGTCAGACAGGACTGTGGATATTTGACACTTCCATAAAATCTTATCACTCCTTGTCACAATCCCCAAACCATCTTGTCAGATTTAATTTATCCCTAACTTATTTTCCACTTTCCAATAACATAAAGTTACTAAACACCTTTCATAAATTTAATCTCAGTAGCTATATCAAGATTGTTTTAATAGCTTAGAATAGGAAAAGGTAGAAGTATCAAGGTAAGAGTTGAAAAGTCATATCTTTCTAATCGATGAAGACAAGCATTTCAGGTAAACTTCTGAACAGTTATTTGCAACTAAAAAGATTGACTCGGTGTTGATAGTTTTGTTATTAGCTTAAAGTTTTGTTTATTTAATTGATGACAGGTATAAGCTAGAGATTTTAGCATGCTGCTGTTGCAAGATTCAACCTTTTATATCTACGTCAACTGGGTGGACACATAGAAAGCACATATTCCCTTTATTCTCTAATAAATAATTCCCTTTATTCTCACTTCAGAGAGATGGTGTTATTTAACATAATTTTTTTCACTTAGTTTCACACAAAGTATATTACTTTTTGGTTACAATAACTATTTCTCTATTTCACACTTATATTGACTTGCTTTAAATATATTTTGAATCTATTCCATCATGCTCAATAATGTAATCATTAATCATGTCATATGTAGCAACATTTGAACTTCTCAAAATTTGAAAATAATCTTAATTTTGTATTGCCTAATAATACACATATGTACAATGCACTATATAATACAATAATATTAATGCACAAATATATAAAAATATACAAAGCACATATTTTTATCTTAGAAATAAAAGCTAAGATGGAAACTAAATTTCTAAATTCAATTATTGTTTTATAAGCTTGATATTTGTGTCATTGAAACACTATATCCATGTCATTCTATGTGCATGCATAATCAAAATTCATATCAGGAAATTGATTTGTAGATTTTTTTTTTAATTGGGGGAAGGCTGTGACATGTTATCCTAATAGGAAGACAGTCTTTGATAAATAACATAATCTGGCTTTCCCTCATCAAATACATTTTTACTAACAAAAACATATGCAATTTCTATGAAGGGCTGTATAGTGTAATGATTATAAGTAACAAGTTTGGCACTAAAGTGCCAATGTTTGCATTTTGGTACAATCATTTATTGGCACCATGACCATGAGCAAGTTATATAGCTTTTCAAAGCTAGTTTCTCACAGTGGTGAAATATATTAACGTGCACGAAGCTTTGGAAGGTGTGTATGGAGCATAATACCTCATGAGGTGTAGCTAGTGGCACAACAGCTATTCCTGAAGGCAGTGCTAAATACAGAGTCTCATGGTTTGAGTATTTCACAACACCAGTTATAGAAAGTTACTCCATAATTTTGAGTAAAAATAATCACACATATTACAAATTGAGTAAAATTAACAAAAGGAAAATTTTTTATTCTTGACTTTCATAACTGTTCAATAATTTTTCTAAGGTTGTAGTTTAAACATGATAATGGCTATTAAAATGTCCTACATTTGATGGAAGGAACAGGATCAGAAGTTTCAATCAAGAAAAGTCCTTAAATGAGACTTTTGCTTTAAATTTTTAATGATTTCTATGATGTCAAAAACCTGTACTTAGAAAGATTGAAGCAAATTGTTTAAGTGAATTTTCAAAGTTCAAACACCTAATTAGCATTGGGACCAGAGTACATGTTTTTAAACACAGGTTTTCCAAATCACAGGCCCATGTTCCTTCTTCCATGTTGTACATGCCTGTTGTGTGTTTATTTTAAAAGAGCCAGTTTATACAAAAACACATTCCAATAGCATATTCATCTTGTTGGAGTGGATCTGTGAGGTGTGGTTGTATCTTTTGCTCACTATTGTGAACTCCACAAGTAACAAGAAACAAGAATATCAACTAACACACTACAGAACCTCATCTCAGGTAGACATGAAATGAACTTTAATGAATGAATGGATGAATGAATGAATCATGAACCATGTGTCTATATTTGAGTGGATTTTTGGGGGGATAATTCATTATCATGTACACAAATATGGAGAAACACAATTCATTTGTATTTTCATTGTTTCATTGATGAGATAAAATAATACATATTTAAAATCAAACAAATAATACCATTATAAAATGGGCAAAGCAGATGAATAGATATTTTTTCAAAGGAAGGCATACAAATGGTCAACACGTACATGAAAAATGCTCGATATCACTAATCATTAGGATAATGCAAATCAAAATCATATAAGTATCATTTCACGCCAGCTAGACTGGCTATTATCAAAAAGACTGAGAATAACCAATGTTGTTGAGGATGCGAAGAAAAGGGAACTCTTCTACACTGTTGGTGGACTGTAAATTAGTACAGGCATCGTGTTAAACAGTATGGAGGTTTCCCAAACAACTACAGACAGAACTACAATACGATCTGGCAAACCCACGTCTAGGTATATACCCAAAGGAATGGGAATCATCATGTCAAAGGGACACCTGCATTCCCATGTTCATTGTAGCTCTACTTACAATAGCTAAGATATGGAACCAACCTAAATGACCATTGATGGAGGACTGGATAATGAAAATGTAGCATATATACACAATGGAATACTACTCAGCCATAAAAAGAATAACATTCTGCCATTCACAGCAGCATGGATGAATTTAGTGAAATAAGCCAGACACAGAAAGGGAAATACTGCATTTTTGTCACTTAAAAGTAAGAGCAAAGAAAGAAAGAAAGAAACATCACAATAATATGTGGAACTTCCAGAAGGAGAGAACAGAACAGCGGTTTCTAGGGATGGGAAAGAGGGAGGGGGTGTTAGGAAGTAATTGGGTAAGTTACACAAAGAATAATTACAATATATAATGATGAACATGCTAATAATATTGATTTGATCATCACATATTGTACACAAATACTGATAGTCAACCCTGTACCCTATAAATATGTATAATCAATTATGTTTCAATTTAAAAATTAAACTTAAAAAGTAATAAATAAAAAAATGAAAAAAAGTAAAATAATGAATTCAGATGATAGTAAACAAGTTGTACTAACTCAGTTTCTAATATTTTGTTAAAAAACGAGCTAGTCAAATTTAATGACACACCTCTAAACTAATGATGGCTTGAAAAATCACAACTCTACTTAAAATTTTAAATTATGTACACAAATGAGATCAATTTTTCTGTATATAAAAGTATTTAACAATACTCAATCTATACTTAAATATATATATTTTTTAATTTAAGGGTTAAATATCTATTGATATGCTTTTGCACAGAGCTGGGAAACTATGTGTGGCAGAATTTAAGAGTAATTCAGTTCATTTCTTCAGAAATTAGTTATACTAATTATGTTTACGTGTGACTTTTGGATAATTTCTATGTCTTATAACTGCATTGTGCCTTTCAATTCATCTACAAGTTGAATCTTTTTATGTGCTCCTGAATTTTAAAATGTTTACTAGGAGCCTTGATTTTCATTGAGCACTCACAGAAGTGTCATCCAATATTATTCATGGTTACCTGTACCCACAAATGAAGATTTGCTAGAAAAAGAGACTGTAGAAATAAATAAATAAATAAATGAATGAATAAATAAATGAATAAATAAATAAATAAACAGCATTATGTGTGTTTATTGTGAAAAGTGGAAAATGGACAGATGTGGAGGACATTTCTGATGAATCTAATCATTCATAGACAATACAACCATATCTGATCTGGCGGACAGATTCAACTATCCATTTGTACAAGAGTGAAAGAATCTAATTGTTTGAAGAATGCTTAACAAATTACAGGGCCATTGTCCTTGGGCAGTCCATTTTCAGATCGATATTTGTGGTAGAGTCAGCTTGGGAAGACATAGTGAAAGTAAACGAAGTAACCCTATTCAGATAAAGTCCACAAGCAATGATTGGTAAAACTAGAAAGTCAGGAGTTTGTGTTTCTTCCACAAACAAATGTCAATTGTATCATTTTAGGAAACTGTCAAGGAAACCCCAATTAAAATAAGCATCAAAAAATGGAATTTATTCCTTACTTACAACTATTACATGTATTCTTTGGCCTGATTTTCTGACTTTGATAATTGTTCAAAGTAGTATATATTGGGAAATTATCATTTTTAAAACTTTACCTCTTGGCTCATCCCATCAGAATATTCCATAAATTTTCTCACTGTCAAAATAAATGGCTTTGAAATTTTTCATAAGCTTTTTAAAGCAACACTGTTTGCAACTCCTTTTAAAGTCATGTAACACAAACATACAGAATCAGTGATTCTTCCAACAATATTTTGTTCGTACATGAAAAATATTTTTCAGGCTGGATCTCAATTTGAAATAAGTCATTAAAAAATAAGTGGATACTACTACTCAGCTATAAAAACGAATGAAATACTGCCATTTGCAACAACATGGATGGACCTTGAGAGAATTATATTAAGTGAAACAAGTCAGGCACAGAAAGAGAAATACCACATGTTCTCACTTATTGGAGGGAGCTAAAAATTAATATATAAATTCACACACACACATACACACATACACACACAAACCGGGGGGCGGGGAGGAAGAAGATATAACAACCACAATTATTTGAAGTTGATACAACAAACAAACAGAAAGGACATTGTTGGGGGGGAGGGGGGGAGGGGGGAGGGAGGGAGGTTTTGGTGATGGGGAGCATTAATCAGCTACAATGTATATCGACAAAATAAAATTTAAAAAAAAAAAAAAAAAAAAAAAAAAAAAAGAAAAAAAAAAAATAAGTGGATAAATTCATTATCTTGGGACATTACAATGTTTCATCATCTTAAATGATCTCTAAATAACTTTATGCTTCAAATAACTTACGTAGATTTGTTTCTAGGAAAACTTTTTACAACTAATGGCACTTGTTAAAAAAATAAATTCAGACAATTTGAAAAATAATGCATGGAAAAAATCATTTCAATGTTATTATCATGTTGTCATGAACAGAATATTTAAGTATAATAATTGCTGAGGAAGAAACAGACTAAATTTTCCCTCATTTGGAATAATAATAAAATTAGTTACATAAGTTTTTAAAAGAGACAATTATTACAAAATTTTCTAGGAAATTTTCTGTACTTCTGTTAGTACAGACAAATGTATCTTCCTCTATGTTGCTGAATTTAAATTAATTTCAGCTCTTAAGTTAATTTTTACTTGAAGACTACTTTGGCAACAATATTTCACAGATAAAGTGGCTTATAGTACAGTTAGAGAAGCCAAACTTTTCAAAATAAGTGGTTTTTTTTTTTCCTAAAACAAACTAAAGAACAAAAAAATAAAGAAACCCACCTCCAAACAGAAAACAAAACAGCCCAGACTGAGTTAAAATTGCTTTTTAGCTATGAAGCTGGTAAACTTCAATGGGAAATTTCATTGGAAGATGAAAAGTTAAATTTGAAGGAATTGCTTATCATTCACTGTTATAGAAGTCAAGTAAGAAATTAAAATATGTATTATATAAGCATCCAAACAATGCAGAAAACATCGAATATTCTCAAAACATATTTGAGAAAAGACAGACAAATCAGTTTTTCAACTTTAGGTTTTCTCTTCCTACCTGTCATTGTACTTGCTGATTTCATTCTCTCCCTTCTGTTGAAGCATGAAAATTCAAGTAGGTAGACTAATGCCAAAATGATGAAAAGTTTTCATTTTCAACAGCTTTCTACTGAGTTGCTTTTTCATCTGTCATGCAACTTTTATGGGTCTCTGATCCAGCCCAATGGCTGTCAAAATGATTGATGAGCCTGATGCTTGGAAATACTTGGGTTTCTGGTTATTTGGACAAAAAGGCAATGAAAAGTTTTGTGAAAGTTATCGATCAATATCGTGATGGACTAAGAAGCATGTATTAGAAAACAAGTAATTTTTAACAGAAAACATTTGCTTCCAAATTGGTGATATCTTGACTGTTCCATGGTAAGTCATAGTGGAATCATTTTCACAAACCCAGTCCACAGACACTTAATGATAACACAAAGTGCTCACCCAAGACCATCACTCACTGGTAACTAGGTTTAAATAAGTTATAAATCTCAGTTACTCTTAGAAGTGTATCAGTAATATTCTTGCATCAATTTCCCTTACTTTTTGTGTGTGGCTTATGTATGCAGAGAAGACACTGATTTTCTCTAACAACTGTTCATATTCAACTTTGTGTATAAAATTAATCAACTATGGGGTCAAACGGGCCAGGGATTAATTATTTATTCTGCCAATTACCAAATTAGTCTTTATTTTTCACCTTTCAATAATGCTAGTAATATGTATCTCCCATGGCTGCTGTGGGCAAATCAAGGTATTAAATCATCATTCAGGTAGCAGCGACTTAACAAATGTTTGATTTTATTTTCCTCCTTTCTTTTCAGCTCAAGAGGTACTAAGTTTGGTGGAAAATACAAGTGCTTAGAAGAAAATACTTGTTAATCAATATAGATTGCCAAAAATACTGTAATCTTTAAAACAATAGCTGTCTGATGAATAACTCAATTGTTAACCATTACCTAATACACATAAAAGAGTTAAACAGCTCAGAGTCAAAGAAAGAAGACACAATATGTTAATAAAGGGACAAGAAGTAATAAAAAGAGTTTCACAATATTCAAAATGAAAAATTTTTTAAATAAAAATCAGTAATAAATAATTATACACACAACCTTCACTTTATTGAAATCTACTGGAGTGAATTCCTAATTTAGTTTTTAAAGAAATGTCATAATTGTGTAAAATCAAATAGGACAGTTAAAATCTATAAACATATAATGTTTATATGCTATTTAATAGCATGTTTTGATGCTATTACAATTTTAGTTTGGTAATTACTAGAATATCAACCCCTGAAGGGCAGAGATCTTTTTATATTCACTAACATATCCAAAGCCCACAGAGCAATTACAAATATAGAAGGAGGGCTTCCCCCCAAAATTTTTTTAATGAATAAATGACTAAAGAATCAATGAGCAATCCAGATAATATCCTAGAACAATCTTCATTTTTCCAGCCCATTCAAATCCAAATCGGTGTCAACTCTAAAGAGGAAAATATTATTAGCCCTTTTTCATATATAAGATAACAGCATCTCAATTAACTTCCCAAAGTCATGTAGCCAGTAAGTGATTCAGTCAATCCTAGGCCGTTTGACTTTAGCTCTTTATTTTACACTGGGAGTCCGATGCATAAAATTTTAGGTAAATATAACTTAATTTGGGGAAGGATGAAGTCTTCATTTTTAGCAATGATATAGAATATTTACACAAAACATTTCTAATGAAATTATCTTTAGAAAAATGAGAGAGGTCTGGTTATATATCTAATATGAAAAATAAATAAATTTGTCCAAATATTACAAGAACAGTATTATACAGAAAATATTACAATATAGGGAACAGTAAATACAAATTGAGAACAACATTAGCAACTGTCAAAATCTGCTTAGAAGTACTAATGATAATAATCTTTTAAGTATTCACATTTTTATAAAAATTTACTACTTTTATATACTTAACTAAAAACTAATTTTAATTTCTTCATATGTATTATTTGGACTTACAAAACTTTAAAATATTTATTTTCTTCCACGATAATAAGAAAACATGTCACTTTACCTTGAGATCTGTAACAGGAAGAAAGTGATAATAATGCTATGTGCTAAACTTTTTCACCTTTTTATTTGATGATGGGCCTTTCCTTTCCCTACCATTCACAGTTGTATTAAACATAAATAATGGTAACCCAATGTAACAAATCAGAGATTAGGACAGTTTGGTCAATTTTTAAAAAATAATTTTGAATTTCCAAACAGCTAAGTCATTTTGTTTTTAAATGACTTCATTTATTAATACATTAATTATATTTCTCTGTGGTCCATGCATCAGATGTTCCTGAAATTAAATTTCTGGGCTTCTCTAAATGTTCCATGAATATTTGATATGAGCATGTGTTCTGTTTTCTTTTGCAGAGTATAAATCTCTAAGTATATGAGTATATATGTCAGTCATTTGAGGTTTTATCATTTTGGCAGTTATATTAATCTTACTTTTGTCATCTAGTTATATGATTTCTACTCCTTTTTGTTTTTAAAATATTTTTAGACATTTTCTATATGCACTTTGGTATTTTATCCTCTATTATTTGCAGTAAATTAATATTAGTTTATAATATTTTCAACTTAATTTTTTAATGATCAATTAAAAGAATTAAATATAATTGTGCACCCCTTGATTTAAGGTGGTATGCTTATACCAGTTTTACACCTTCCCTTAATTCCCCCCGTATTTACTAATTTTAGGTATAATACCAGAATGTAGATTCATACAGTTAAGATTAATATATCATTTAAAAAAAAATATTGTATCTCTCGTTCCTGGATTTCTAGCACATTTTCCAACCCCATAAAATACATTTATTTAAAATTAACTTTGCTTCATCTTTTTTTCTGTGTTCACTTTTTTTTTCTTTTTTTCTTTCTTTTTTTTTGTACACTGCCAATTCTTTATATATTCCTGTTCATGAGTATTCTTTTCAATTTTTCTCCTAGTTTGCTAGAATAAATATATTTCTAATAAATTATTATCAGAACTATAGTGTCTCTTCATTCCTGAATATATTCTTATTTTTCAAATTCTGCTTTCTGGACAAGAGTATTACATTTGCACACATCTGACAGGAACTATTGGTTTTGTTGTGTTGCTTTTTAAATTTTTGTTTATAGTTTCTTGATATCAAAGAAATAGAGGATAATATTTTGGAATTAATTGTTAAAGCTTTGATAGTTTTTTTAATGAAATGGAATCATTCTGCACTGAACTTGCCACCTAATATATTTTGAAATTTTATAGTTGATGGAATAGCTTGTAGTATTAAATTAATGGAATGAGTCCATCATTATAAACGTTTTAAGCATAAAGTTGAAACCCTGCTCCTTTTCTATATCTTATATTATACACAACCTCTGTTCTTTACTTTTTATTTCTCCCTCTTCTTTATGAAATTAGCAAGTGCAAAGAGATGTCATAATATATTGGTGATTATTAAGTTCCCACCTAAACTGACATCCTTTCTTTGCTAAGCCATTTCTCCTATCTCAACAACAATCAATTTGTTATGGATATTTTCACCTAAATTTGCTTCATGCATCCATAATCAAGATTACTTCTTAATTGAACTGAAATTTTCATCTTTTCTTGCCAAACTCATTTCATCCTTTGCTTCCCCTATATACCGGGAATATATTTGCTTCCTCAATATACCGGCTGCAACAGCTTCCAACATTTGATAGCTAGGTTCATTTGGGTGATCTGCTGTTATGGGTCAAATATGTGTTGCAAAAGTTCATGTGTTGGAATCTTGATCTCCATTTTAACAATGTTAAGAGGGTGGGAAATACGATTATGGTATTTGAAAGGTGGGGCCTTTAAGAGGATCATGAAGACTATGCTCTCATGAATACATTAATCCATTTATGAAGTAATGGATTAATGGTTTAATGAGTTATCATGGGTGTGGGCTGGTGGCTCTATAAGGAAAACATAAGAAAGGGCCCATAACGTTTTCACCATGTGATACCCTTTGTCACCACAGGACTCCAAAGAAAGTTCCCACATAGAAGAAGGCCATAACCTCCAAAACTGTAAGAAATAAGTTCTATTTCTTTATAAATTATCTGGTTTCAGGTATTCTGTTATAAGCAACAGAAAATGGATGAATATGTCTGCCTAAACAGTGTGTTTCTCTTCCTCACTTAAAAATGTGTGCTCTTTCTAGGCTTATGAGTAAAAACATGCCAATTTTATAAAAACAAAGTAATAACAAATTTATTAGCCTTCTTTTTTTCCCTACTCTTAACACTCTCATCTCCTTTCTGTAATTATTTATTACATGTCTATATTTTTATCTAAGTCCCTACCTTCTCTACCACCCAAAATATATAACAGTGCCTTTAAGGCAACAGAGGTTAGTAAATACTTGGTGAATGATTAAAAAACAAAACAAAACAAAACTGAATAGACAGTTTTGTGCTCTTTAATAGCTTTTAATACATCAGTAAATATTTCATGTAAATAATGTCTTCCTATCTAAAAATATAATAAGGGAGTTTTTTAAATGTAGCCCCAGCTACATAATTATATCATTTGGTACTTCTAATATTTTGTTTCTCTATGCATCAATGAAAATAAATATTTCCTGTTTTTAAGACAATTTACGTTTGTATAAATGTTGCCTAAGAATTTCATGTTGGGGCCGAGCCCGTGGCGCACTCGGTAGCGTGCTGCGCTAGCAGCGCAGCAACGCTCCCGCCGTGGGTTCGGATCCTATATAGGAATGGCCGGTGCACTCACTGGCTGAGTGCCGGTCACGAAAAAGACAAAAAAAAAAAAAAAAGAATTTCATGTTGAATCATGGAGCAATTTTTTTTTTTTTTTTTAATATCTGCTACTCAGTGTTTGAGGCTTGTGGTCTGTCCTTTGGCATTTAAGATAATGATTGAGTTTTGAATTCTGTCACCTTGAAAATGAGTCTGTCACTAGGCCATAAAGAAATATGTGACATTCTGCCAAGTTTCCATGTTGACCAAAGGTCTTTGTGGTTCTTTAAGGGGCTTTCTTTCGACAGATATCATGTAATACTTAGGCAAAGCTTAACTTCTGAGGAAAATGTGACATTAAATAAATAGAAGTGTCACATTGTTCAAATGAGGAAGATATGGGTAAACAGCAAAAAGGAAGTTATATGACACTAACAAGTCAGGCCAATTTTTCACATGGCTGACTTTAACAAATTTGTAGTATTGTAATATTGCCTTATGTGGAATATACAGCTCATTCCAAGATGTATTATTTTTTTAATTAAAAATTTTTAATAATACAGAGTAGAATAGAATACCACATGTCCTCACTCGTAAGTGGGAGCTAAAAAAAAAAACCACACAAATAAATTTAAAAAGAAAGAAAGATACAATAATCACAATTATATGTTGAATGTTCAATAGGAGAAAACAGAAGTACGGTTACCAGAGGTGGGAAAGGGAGAAGTAGAGGGGGTTAAGGGAGGAATTGGTAAAGGGCCACAAAAAGTGATTACATTGTATAATGTTGAATATACTAATTATCCTGATTTGAACATCGCATATTGCACATAGGTATTGATATTCAATTCTGTACCCCACAGATATGTACAATCAACTATTTCAATTAAAAAAATGAATAAAAATAAAAATAAAAGTCTGTAAGAAAAAGGTAACTATAATTAATGCATTCTAATTCTCATATTCATTTATTTAATTGCTTAGTTTAAAAATATTCTGTCAACATAAAATTCCCTGTGCATGTGTAGTAAGCAACAACTTCATCAAAGTTGGTGAAAGTATAAGTTTCCAACTTACTATGACTTGTGCTGTACGTGTGTGTGTGTGTGTGTGTGTGTGTGTGTGTGTGTGTGTGTGTGTGTGTGTGTGTGTGTGTCCCATGAAGAAGTCAAAGAATGTATGTCATGGACCTAAATCCGTGCATCTGGAGACATGTAAGATATCTGAAGTAAATCCAATGATCATTTCTTGCAGCTTTGTGAGTTATCTGGTTTCCTTTGTTTTACCTTAGGTGATAGGAATTAGTAAATCAACAGGAATTAAATATTTTTATACATGCTTCTAGGAAAACCTAAAGCTTAGATTTCTTGAAAAAAATCAAAATCTGAAGCAAAGAACAAATAAGTGTACTATACAATAGTTTTTACACTTCTGATCTTATATAAAATAATGTAAGTATTATTATTTTATAGGAATACTAAAAATCATACGAAAATCATAGGAAATTGAAAAGTATATGTGATATTAGCATCAACAATTTGGTCACTATGGGTAGCATTTGATTTGGACTTTAAATGTTTTTGTCTGAGTTATTTAGATCATAACAGTTTTTAAAAAGCATATTAAGAATCAAAGGACTCTAGTATTTAGTGATCATTTTTAAGCTTTTATTACAACTTATGTGAAAAAAATAAGAAAAATAATAACCTGAGGTTTACTAATTAATTAGTATCCATCAGACACGTTAAAATGACCTTTAGTGACTAAAATTCTAACATTTTCTTATAGCATTGAAAATATACCAAACAATGAAATCAGGATTTAAATAGATTTAGCACTAATATGGTGAGAAAACTTAATGAAATAAGTAGGCTTTTAGTTTATCTTTTTAGAACAGGTAGATAAAGAAAGGAAAATACTTTTTCCTATCTAGATTTAGCAACCAGAATAAGCATGGTCCCCCAAAATGGACTTTTTAATTTATACCTATAATGTCCTCCTTTATCTGCCATTTACCCTGTTGCTATTTAGATTACCTTTTTGTTGGCCATCTTCCATCTTTCTTGTTTGGAATTTGCCTCATTCTCCTTGTATTTGTATATTTGCCTTAGTTTCCAATATAAAAAGCCCATCAATAGTTTTTTTCTTTGTAATTATTTCAACATATCAGATTAATCTTTCCCCAATATACATAGTATTTATTCATGCATCCATTCAATCCATGTATCTAATGGCTACTATTTGCCAGAAATTATGCTGGGTGCTGGAGATATTAAAAAAGGTAAAAAGGTCAATGACTTAAATGAGCACTATGGGTATAAACTGAGAGTTATAATGCAGTGAGTATTAGAAGTAGTCACAGGGAATTATGTTATTACACTCTCTTATTCACATTATCCACACTCCTTGGTAAAACTTCTGGTATTGCCATTAATTTACAGAAAAGATACAGTTTATTTTTTTCTCTACAAGTTGAATTTCCTAAAACCTCATCATAAATCAAATTATAATAAAACATACCTGAATTTCCCTTAGGAATAATGACACAATTACAATTTTATTCAGGAATAATAAGACCCTGACAACAGATGAATATGATCAACAACGTGTCATAAAGCTAATTTGAATGATTAACACTCCTAATTTGATACAGTAAAATTATGATCCAACTCATAAAATAGTGTGTAGGAAATTTACTTTGACAATCATCACTTTCAATACTCTGTTTTCACAATTATTTAATGTCTCCAATTTAAATGTAAAAAGAGTTATTTAGTTTTTACACTTTACAAAAGTCTTTTTAAATGTTATCTTTCTCAACAATCCTATGAGCTGGGCAAGGCAGATATTTCTGTATCTGATTTCATATGTGCTATTACACTTTGTGGAAGATTAACAAAATTGGCAAAACAAAACACTTATTCTAACTACTAGTTCAGTGCTTTTTCATTTGTACCACATTTGAAACTAAGTTTCAGAAAGATTAAATCATTTTCAAAAGAAAAGAATCAACCCACTTTTCAAAATAGATGTACTGTTAAATTGTCATAAATGGCCAGGGTGTACATATAAAATATAAAGCACAAGTACAATTTTTTAAACCATGATATGTCTAAAAGTATATGGAAATCATAATAAATGGCTACTGGCAAAGGGCCTATCATGCAGTAGAAAAGTAATTGATATTTGTCGAATAAGAACATAGGTTGCATTATCTCAACTTCATGCCTTATCATTTTCATCTTATTCCATCCAGTCTTTTCCCATTTTGGTCACTGACTGAAAATAAACTTTAATGGTCACTGCTAATTCCGTAATTTCATTATACAACAACTTCTTTACCCTCTGTCTATTTGTCACCTGAACTTGACATGTTTGACTCTATAGGTTCATGCTTGTTTTGTTCTACCTGGCTTTTTCTTTTTGGTTCAGTTAATTCTCCTATAGCAATTTTTGCTCAAGCTAACCATTATCTCTGTGTTATGACCACCTTAAAAGGAGCTTTCATTATTTGAGTATTTTTTAGATTTACACAATTGTTAAACCTATATTTTGTGATTTGTGCTCAGCTTTACCTGTGCATCCAGTTTTTTATTTTTCATTTATTTAATATTTTAATTTTTTTTATCAAGGTTCTGTTTTATTCCTAAGTCAAATGAAAATATTTTACTGGAAAACTAGCTTATAATCTTTCCATGGAGGAGATCTGGGTCATAGGAAAGGTGGATGTGGTGGCTCAGGGAGCTCCCCAGCTTTTCTTCTTTCCCTATCTCTCTCCTCCCTTCTGTGAGCTCTTCTTTTTTCAGTCTGACGCCTGCTTTGTTCTGATGCATTCCAGTAGCTTCAGGATCATCTGTACTCTTGGCAATCTCAAGGCAAAGGAGTCTTGCCAAGGTCTTAGGCCAGATGCTCATGAAACATGACTTAAATCAACGGACATTTTTAAAATCACATCCATACGATCAAAAGCATTCTTGAAATCCAGCAACCATTTGCATACGCACATTTAAAAATGACTAGCAACATGTATATAAATCTGCATATTTATAAAACATTGTCAAATATACTATTGAGATTCAATTTTTCCCTTTACATAAATAGTTGTAGTAATTTACCTATATACTATAGATGTACAAACTAAGGTCTGGAGAAATTTAGAAAATTTTCACATTATTGGCTAGTGGAAGATATGAGTTTTAAATATAGGTCTTATCATTCCAAAAACCATTTAATTTCAACATTAGTATTAGTTATGTACATAATCTCTTTCTCTCTCTCACTGTCTGTCATAAATCCACAAAAAAGTAAAATAAGGAATTTTATTTAAAATATGCTTAATTATGTTAGAGTTAAAGACATAAATCAATTTTTCATGGAATCAAACATATCAATTATCTGTTTACAGCAAAAAAATTTCTATTAAAGCACACTATATATAATTATTTCTGTGTTCATATTAGCTTTCTTAAAACAATCAGGATTCTGTGAGGATACATCCATATGGAACAAGAGTAAGTTTGTCTGCGTGTATACATGCACACTGACAAAGATGTTTCAACTCACAAATAATTTTTTGGAAAAAAATCTTATCTTCTTGTAAAATCACAGAAAATACTGAATAAACATTTTTTAGTGTTCGTTAAGTTATCTTTTGTGCACAATCAGACATTAGAATTAAAAGTAAATAAATACTGGAGCAGTTAACATGCCTTGGTGAGGGGTGTGGAGAAAACCCAAAACTAAAATGAAACGCCTATCTGGAAGAAAAGTAATTCAGCTTCAAGAACACCTACACTTCGGAGGGTCAGGCATATGAGCAATTAAAATTAAATGAGTTGATTTTAACATGCCTTAGTAACTGTGCTTGACCTTACAGAGCTTTTGTTGACTATACATCAAGAAACAATTTAGAATCTTGTTTAAATCAAAGATTATAATCCTGTTTAATGGATTTTTGCTGCCTCAGGCAATACAGTGCATGAAATGATTGAAATATGCCCTGTCTCTGTAATCAGTTTAACTTCTCTTTAAAATTAGTTAGGATCCAAACACTCTTCAGCAGACTTGGCAGTACTGCATCTATAAAATTTTCCAAATAAGCCATCTATCATTTTCCTATACACAGGTTCATTAGACATCTCATCCCCATCTTATTACCATTAAAGTTAGGAAAACAATCAAATCAAAAGGTCACCTTTTCACAGTATGTACACCATTGTTAGAAGAAATTTATATCAAAATCTTAACAAAAATATATAGAAATGAAATGTTAAAAAATACTGGAAAACACATATGTGTAAGGTGATAACATTCTACAGTGATAGTTTTTTAAAAACAGGTTGAATCAATTATTAAAGTTAGAAACATAAACAAATTCCTATTAGCTTTATAACTTAAAGGCATTATCTTATTTGTTATGAAATATGAATAATTTATGCATATTATTAATACACCAAATTACGTTAATAATAATTTTCAATTTATTATTAATATGCATAATAATTATGTATCTTATTTATGTATAAAACACATAAATAAATTATATCTAGATTTTTAATGAAATAATGAACTAAATTATGACTTTGGAATTAAATTTTAATTTCCTTAAGGATTTCAGGAATGAATCAATAATATCATGGAGATTTATTAATTAATTTAAGCTTTTAAAAGTTTTTTAGAAATGTAAAAAATATTATTCAAATCAACATGCAAAATTAGTGGCATTTTTAAACTCTAACAATGAATTAGCAGAAGAGGAAATCAAAAAAATAAAACACCTGGGAATAAACTTAACCAAGGATGTAAAGATCTTTACCATGAGAATAACAAATCACTGTTGAAAGAAATTAAAGAGGACATGAAAGGATGGAAATATATTCCATGCTCTTAGATTGGAGGAATTAACATTGTGAAAATATCCATACTACCCAAAGTGATCTACAGATTTAATGTACTCCCCATCAAAATACTAGTGCATTTTTCACAGAAATCAAAAAAAAAAACAAATGTTTATATGGAACAACAAAAGACAGCAAATAACCTGAGAAATCCTGAGCAAATAAATAAATAAATAAATAAAGCCAGAAGCATAACACTACCTGACTATGAATTATACTACAAAGCTATAGTAACCAAAACAGCATGGTACTGACATAAAAACAGACACATAGACCAATGGAACAGAATAGAGGCCCAGAAATAAACTCATATATTTACAAACAACTGATCTTTGACAAAGCCACCGAGAACACAGATTGAAGAAAGGACTGTACCTTTAAGAAATGGTGCTGGGAAAACTGGACATTTAGACGAATGAAACTAGACCCATGTTTCTCACCATATATACCAACTCAAAATGGATTAAAGACTTAAGTATTAGACCTGAAACTATAAAACTCCTAGAAAAAAGCAAAATACATCAGGAAGCAGGATTAGGCAAAGACTTTATGAATATGACCCCAAAAGCACAGGCAACAAAAGGAAAAATAAATGAATGGGATTACATCAAACTAAAAAGCTTTTTCTTCACAGCAAAAGAAACAATTAACATAGTGAAAAGACAATCTACAGAATGGGAGAAAATATTTGCAAACTATATATCTGACAAAGGATTAATATTCAGAATATACAAGGAACTCAAACAACTTAACAGTAAAAACCAAATAACACAATTAAAAAATGAGTAAAGGAACTTAATAGGCATTCCTCAAAGGAAGATATAAGAATGTCCAATAGACAAATGAAAAAATGCTCAACATTACTCAGCATCAGGGAAATGAAAATTAAAACCACATTGATGGGGTAGGTGATCCGCTGTCAGTCAGTGAGTAAATGTATACTATTGCAGCAGTTCCTGGTATGTCTATAGAGGGCCACTGGCTTAGCTGTTGAGCCTGGAGCAAGCCTGTGTGGATGCTGCAGGACCTAGGGGCTTTCCAGAGAAGTGCTGTAGGAAGGAAAAGCTGCTACCCCATCCGTAGCTGATTTCGGAGTAGGAATACACAGCTGTCACAGAGCCTGGCAGCTCTGAAGGTGGCTGCCTGATCAGATATTGAGCCTGATTCAAACTTGTAAGCGTGCAGCCAAGACCAGCCTGTGTAAATGATGCAGGACCCAGCAGTTCTCAGGAGGCATGCAGTAAGAAGGGAGAGCTGCTACCGAATCTTTGTTGAGCCCAATGTGAGCTTGCAAGGGTGCAGCCAAGCCCAGCAGCACTATACAGGCCTGCCTTGGGGAGAGGATGCTGACTGAATTCAGATGTTGGGATTTCAATCACTGTCTGTCCCAGGCTCCACGCAGCCCACACCCTAACCCCACTGGCACACAAATGCATGCCACAGAATGCAGGCAGTGCCTCCAGATACAGGGACCCAGGATGGCTGAGTCCAGTGCTGGGGTCCAGGATCCAAATAGCTGGGATGCTGGCATGCAGGTGGGCATATGAAGGGTCCTGGTGGGAGGCAGGGTCTTCACTAGGCTAGTCATGTGCCATGTGGGCACCTTTGGGCTCAGCACCCATGGGTCATGCAAGGCAGGCCACGAA
Organism: Cynocephalus volans; assembly: GCF_027409185.1. Taxonomy (NCBI): domain Eukaryota; kingdom Metazoa; phylum Chordata; class Mammalia; order Dermoptera; family Cynocephalidae; genus Cynocephalus; species Cynocephalus volans. Next base: position 102,114,829 of record NC_084468.1, on the reverse strand, counting down.
CGTAGGGAACCACTGGACTCCTGCTATATGCCAACAAATTCGAAAGCCTGGAGGAAATGGATAAATTTCTGGACATGTACAAACTACCAAAACTGAACCAAGAAGAAATATGAAACACGAACAGACCAATAACAAGCTACAATATTGAAGCAATTATCAGCAATCTCCCAACAAGAAAATTGTCCCACAAGCACACATACAGCATTTCGGTTTGCAGAAGATTCATTGGGTGCCCTTTGAGAGAGCGGCTGGACTATTTTGATTCTCTCTGAAGTTTTGCTTCCAGGCAAATGCCATGTGGATTGCATATTAGATGAGGTTTTCTTTGGAACACTTCCAGATGTCATTGCCCAGGAAATTTGTGACCCTTTACCGTAGCACTCTGTAGATAGAATTCTGTATGGAACTAGAGAATATTATTTTTTTTCATATTTATGAATAAACAAAGGTGAAATGGGAACACATTAGTGCTGGCAGAACAGTTTTTGTTGTCTTCCGTTTTTGTTTATTTGTTTGTTTTGTATGTTCAATCTCCCTGTTTGGGAGTTGTATAAACATTTCATGGGATTACATTCTATTTATGACTGAAAAATAAAATATTCTATATTAGCAACATCAGTTGAAAAAAAAAAGATATATATATATAGCCTGGAAAGTGACAGAGCCAAATGGCATTGATTCTGGCATAATGCATTATAGCTTTCGTCCATTTGTTCAGAACCTAATACAGAGATCAATATATTACTTGCCTGGGGAAGTCCGCAGCTTTACTTCCATTTAGACATAGGGCCTCCAGATTGCCGACGTGATTAAAGAATAATAAAGGTCTTTCAGAAGTTTTATTTTATAAAATCGTGTAGAAAATAATGTTTTCTTCCAAGGTTTTTGTTGGTCAAATTTTGTTTGTTGCTTCAGCTCCTGCAATTCTATTATGAACTGTTGTAACGGGTGTCCTTTGAGACTCCCAGCTGAGTTCAGTAATGAGCATGCGCTGACTGGTTTAAAATGTAGCATTGACATATTATGACACTTCTTAAAATATCAATCAATATTTATGAAAGATTATTGTAATGAAGTTAGGAAACTGTGCTATGGTCTGTGCTTTGAGAAGCAATTTATTGGATGCTTTGAACAACTTTTATAGATTTTGAGATTGTTTTGAATGCATCTTTTTTATTGTTAAAAATTTTTTCTTTCATGACTGAAAATAAGACTACTAATTCTCTATTTCAATTCCAAAATAAATTTTGATGTTTAAAAAATTGATCAGCTAAAATAATTTCATGTTTACCATAGTTATAAACATAAATAGTTCTTATCAGTTAAAAAATTTCACATGAAACAAATATTTTTTTCTTCTGAATAAAAGAAAGAAACAGTGTGAGGAAAAGCAGTGCTCACTTCATGATGTGATCTGGAAGCTTAGTGAATTTTATTTTCCTCTCTGACCTATGTGGATGTTAGTTATTTGTCTCTTAAGAATACAGGAGACTGTAACTCTTGAATCCCATTCCCTAGTTTTTCTGTTTTTCAAGACGCTTTATGTCTTGTTACAATTTTCAGTGTTTAACTCATGAGATCTAGATTAAGCCATCATGTAAATATGAATGTTAGTTAAAAAAAATGGTGTTGGGGTAAACAGGCAAAATAGATTTCCAGAAGACACACTGGTTAATTTAATAAGTAATATGGAAAAGGATAATTGGAAGTTTGTGTGGGAGTAAATCATAATCTAAGAAGAAATGAAGAACATTCCCACTATGTAGAAACTTATGTGAAAAGGAAATCCCCTGTTTAGCATTTATTACACCTTCAGCGTACATTATCAATACTATATTCCCTGGGATGGAATGCCAGGGGCTGCAGTAAAGGCACAGAATCCTGCCCAGGTCTGTTCCCCTAACTGAGCAAAAACCCCACATTTTGAGGGGAGGGGCTAAAAACATTGCCACCTTTGGATACCAGTGACAACCCATTGCAGTTGGGGAAAGGGAAAAGAAAGAACCCTCTACCACTATGGCAGGGTAGGAAACAGATCTTAGAATGCTCTACAAGAACATAGTAACTACCTAAGACATGCTGAATCAGAAGATTAGAGCACTAGCCACCGTCACCACGAAGCTAGTAAACATGGAGACAGGGCACAAAGGGATATTGTAAAACTGAGGGTAGAACAAAGAGTGAAAAAAGCAACGTGGTAGCCCAGGCTCCATCTTAAACACACTGACCTTAGAAGAATTTGAACCCTATGACATACTTGTAAGCAACAACAAATTCCAAAACAAGCTCACTCTATTGACTAGATTGAGTCAACACCCTCCACTGAAGGTCTAGTAAAGGTTTGTTCAATTCAGGACAAAAACACTATTTAAATGTTTCAGCTATACTATATAAGATGTCCTGTGACAAAAGCAATTACAAGGCATGCAAAATGGCAAGAAAAGTAACAAAACTCTATCAAAAGACAAAGAGGAAAACAGAAGTAGACTGAGCTACAACATATATGTTGGGACCATCAGAAAGAAAATTTTAAATAACTATGATTAGTATGTTAAGGGCTCTAATCAGGTAAACCAAATGCAAGATCAAACCAGTCATTTCAGCATAAATATGGGAACTATGAAAAAAAAAATCACATGTAAGTGGTAGAAATGGAGACTAGAATAACAGAAGTGAAAAATGCCTTCTGGGGACTCATCAGTATAATTCACATGGCCATGGAAGGAATAAGTGAACTTGAAGATAGATCAACAGAAAATACAGAAATGAAAACACAATGAAAAAAAAGATAAATAAAACCCACACAGATTGGCGAATCCAGGAACCATAGGAGAACAGCAAGTGATATAATGCATATATAATTTAAATCTCAAAGGAAAAGAGAAACATAATTAAAGAAAAAATTTGAAAGAAAAATAACCAATACTTTTTCAAAATCAATGATAGACAGCACAGATCAGAGAATACCAAGATGAATAAATATGAAGCATACACACATTCACACACAGTAACAGAGATATCTATTCAAACCACTGAAAACACTATCAGTCACATGTAATATGTTACAGGAGAGATTCTTATATCCTGTACTTACAACTCCTCTCTGAGAAATAAATATTTACAGTAGCATTTTTATGTTGTTATTTGTAAAGTCATCATGTTTCAGAACTCAAAGAGACCACTGAGGTGACCTTATCCAAATCAGAGGTGAGAAGATGGAAGTTTACCATAGGAGTTGACTTGCTCAAATTGAAAATAGCTTTGGCATTCTTAGACTAATCTGTAGTTAAAATATAATTGTAAAATAAGCCAGGAACAGAAAGAAAAATACCACATGTCCTCACTCCTAAGTGGGAGCAGACAGAAAGAAAGAAAGAGTGAAAGAGAAAGAGAGAGTGAGGAAGGAAGGAAGGAAGGAAAGAAAGAATCACAATCATACATTGAACTTTCAAAAAGAAAAAGAACAGAACTGTGATTGTTAGAGGAAAGGGGGAGGGGGAGGCAGTTTAGCAAGAAATTAGTTAAGGGTAACAAAGTCTGATTATGTTTCGTAAATGTGAGTATACCATTATCCTGATTTGATCACCACATATTGAACATATATATTATAATCTGTACCTCACAAACATAAATAATTGTTTCAATAAAAAATGTCAAAAAATTGAAATTATTTCTTAAACAGCTTTTAAAAGTTTTAAATGTCTATATTTCCATGGAAACTAATATTTGAAGAACAAGTTTCTGAACAATTGTTGGCAATCAATTTTATTTACACAATTTTCTAATAGAGGGAAAATCTAAAAATTCGTAAAAACAAGTAAAGCAGGCATACTTCACTGAAAATTAAATAGAACAGGTCAGTAAGAAAACAAAATGATTAAACATTCCAAAACCACCCCCAAGGTGAATTAAAATCAATACTGTGAAAAAATAACCTGTGATTGGAAATATATTTCAATCATTTGTTCTTGAGTGTATGTTGACTGAAATGAGTATAACATCTTTGCTGTTTATCTGGAAATGTCAGGTTGTTACATATATCCATAAAAATAAACAGGATACATTTAAATTTTCATAAGATAACATGCCAACTTTTGATATGTGATCATGGAGCAAAACAAATTTTTTCATTCACGGCTTCTGAGTCATATGTTTTAAAGACATTTTGCCTGGGTAGAATCAGTTTAGTTTCCCATGAAACAAATGTCATAAGAAACTGTGCTTTATATAATAAGATGAACAAACAAACATTTACCGGAAAAGTAATTCATGTCTTATGGGCCTAACTTTAAAAATGCAATATTAGAAAAGAAAGGAAAAGATGTTTTAAAATAAACATTTCAGTAAACATGGATTTAATTATTTCTTCTGCTAATACAGGAAAATGAATTTTTTTTTCTATCTCCTTATTAAATTAATTCCTTTAAAATTCAGCATCTTCAGATATCAATGACTAGGCATATCTCACATTGATTCTTAACTATTTTGTCTGATAGTTGCCATTATATGTGTTTGTGCATTTTATTTTTTCTAGTTTTGGGTTGCAGACAGCACATTACAGGACATGCATAAAATAAAAGATATGCTAACATTTTCAAAGAATGTTTTTAATTAAAAGATACACACTCTTCCATTTTACAGAAATGAAGTTACTCACTAGTTATAGAGAACATCAAGAAAAATGGTCTTCCTTTAAATATTAGTATAATTTTGAAATATTTCCACTTAAAGGAGATTCAAATATTAAGACTTCATCAATAAGATTTATTTCCTTCTCATTAAAAATATACTATATGGAATACACCAGATATGAACTTCCTATATTCTTGTAACAATGATCTACTTTTTTATAAGTCATCCAATTCATTCCAATTTGTCCACTCATCTCAGGTTATGTGACCCTTTTCTTGTGAACCTTTTGATTTACCCTGGTAAGGCAAAATGACAAAAAAGAAAGTTTATCTTGCAATAATCTACAACCAGTCTGAGGAATCTTAGGGAAATGGGAATGAACTCAGTCAATGAGTTTTGAAATAGTGTTTCCATAACATAGAAAATATTTATTTACCTGAAACGAGTCCAGCTTGCTCTCTTTTTCTTTCTAATTTTTTTCATGATTTTTTTAACTTAAAAATTAAATTTAATTTAATATTTTAGTAAAAACCATAACATGAGAGCTACTGTCTTAACAAATTTTAAAGTGTACACTACATTATCGTTAATAAAAAGCAATGTTGTTCAGCAGATCTCTAGAACTTTCTCAGTTCGCATAACTGAAACACAACAATCAGCAACTCCCCATGCCCCACCCCACCCCCAGCCCTCACCATTCTACATTCTGCTTCTATAAATTTGAGGGCTTTAGCTTTTGGAGATCAGGAAACTCTCTTATGTGAATGGCTCATGCAATCAATTTGTGACTACTGCCTCTGCTCAGGCACTTCCTAAAAGCCAATTTTGAAAAAACTTTCTTAAAGACAAAGCTAAATGTTGTCTCCTTTTTCTGTGTCGAGTTCTACTCTCACTGAACCTCAGATAGCACTAACGAAGCAGCAGTTATTAAATATTTGAAAAATACATAATATTTTAAAATGTAAACCTATTACACTTGTTTTACCTCACAAAGAAACCTGTCAATGCTATTAGGATCCAGTGAGTGGCTCTCATCTTGGGAGAAACAGCATCATCACGTCAAGGAAGCATGTAAGTGCCCAATTCTCTTTCTTGTTGAAAGCACGAATTTCAAATGAACTTCAAAGTTTAAGGTGTAAGAGTTATTGAAGGGCTGAAAAATTTCCGCTACTACCTCCCTCAAATTTTCCCCTACCTCCACCCCTGACCTATCTGTTCCTTTGCTCCACATTTCAATAAAAACAAATTGCCAAAGGGCTGCTGAACTGGAAGAATAATTGCTCCTACTTTGGGGACCATCTTTGAGCATCTATTGCTGAAACTACTAATTAAAACTCTTGATAATGCTCTATAAAAACTCCAACTTTCTTTTTCAAGGCACAACACTAATTCAGACTCTTCTAATGCAGTGGTAAGGCTCTATCTGAATAGTGTTCTAGTTGACTTCCTCTCATATGAACTTCCTTCCACACTAAAATGCTTCTTAATGCTCTGTTACAAGTAATCTCTTGACTTCCCAATAAAAGTTTATGAGAGTTATTCCTACAATTGTATATATATTGAAGAAAATAAGAATATATTTGTACATTGTAACCGAAAATAAATATTTTAAAAGCACATGTTTAGAAGACTTACTATTTTAGTTCACTTAAAAATACTAATTCCCTTGAAACCATGATATTTCTGATATTATATGGTTAGTTTGGATGTGCTGAAAGAGAATTTATACTTCATATCATCATGATTTATTTTTATACACAGTAATTACAACCTCAATGCTTGATGTCTAGTATAATCCTATTTATTTAAGTCATAATATAGAATAATATAGGGTTATATTTTCAAGAGGACCCTGTTCAGACATTAAGAGGCAATTGTTTTGCAAAAAAAATGCAAATTTCCTTATGTTCCACTCCTTTTAACCCTCATTGCCTCTTTGCTGATAATTAGAATCAAAATCTAACTTGTCACACATTGGATCAATTACAAAGTCAAACCAGGAGGAAAAGGCTTATATGCTAGAAAGATTATAAGATTTTGCTTATTTATCTTGATGTTCCTTAGGGAATATGTGTGAACAGATTCTGATGGTGCTGGACTAAGGAGGGGAGTAAGAAAAATATTTTAGGCAGTGCTGCAATCAGGCACTTACTGGCATCTTTGAGTGTGGCCTGGAGAAAGAAAAAGATTCCCAGTTAATCAAAGTTGAAACAGAAGTTGATATCTATTTGGCACTTGGAATTAAGAATATCCAGCAGAGCTTAGCATATGTGTGGCAGGAACACTGCGTGGAGTCTGAGGCAATCCTGAATTAGGAAATTATACCTATTTAGTGTTTTGGTGCAAAGACAAGTCTTACTCCCTTGGCTTACTCACAGTCTTCCAGAGATGAAATGTGTCTATGAGACTTCAAGTGACTCTGCAACCAGAGGTCTTTCATAAATGATATATAAGTGTAAGCTGATCCATCAAGGGAACAAAAAAAATACTCAACAATAGGGTAAATGTACATGTAATTTTTAACTCAAACAAGTAGTAGAAGAACAAGCGAGTTGGATGATCAGATGTTGCTCTTCCTGGTGTATTCCTGCTCCATGTGCAGCTTTTTCTTCATCCATACTTGTAGCTTCAGAAGGACTTCCTTATGTTATGTTTATTGCAAATATTCTAATAAATCTTAGGACCTTGAATGTTCACATTATATAAGCCTTCTTTGAGAGTAGAAGTAGCTCTTACGTCTCTATCCAAGCTGGTTAGTTTTCTCTTGCCTGAAGTCTTCCTCTGAAGTATTTTTTATGCTGGGCACTGATCCTCAGGACCTACTCCTGCTACTTCTGCTTGGTTATAGGCTGGACTCAAATTCCTACAGGCCCCCAGGGGACAGATATAAAGTTTGAACTGTGAAGAGGAGCTAATCACAACAACAAGAAAATGCAAGATGTTGTTAATTTAATATAGCAAAACCTGGAGACCATATAATGTTAATACCTCTAAAAAGTTGGATCACAGTGGGAAGAATAGAATGCTGGATTGGAAGTATTTATTTATATGGTACAATAATCAGATGTTCTGTATTCAATGTATTAACTTAAGCATGTCTGTAGTGTCACCCCTTCAGTTTGCTGAAGCTTGATCCTGATTGTAACAGTGTTAAGAAGGTGGGAAATCAGACTATAGTAGTGTGGAAAGGTGAGGCCTTTAAGAGGTGATTGGATCATGACAACTACGCCTTTGTGAATGAATTAATCCATTCATGGAGTAATGGGTTTATGGTTTAGTGGATTGTCATGGGAGTGGCACTCATAGCATTACAAAGAGAGCAAGTCACTGCATTAAAGATCTCATGCTATTCTTACCATGTGATATCCTATGGTGCCATGGGACTCTGTACAGAGCCCCCACCAAGAAAGAGGCCCTCACCAGATGTGTTCCTTGGACCATGAACTTCCCAGTCTCCAAAACTATAAGAAATTAATTTTGCTTAATTATAAATCACCCAGTTTCAGATATTCTGTTATAAACAACAGAAAATGGACCAATGGAACTACATAGAATGAAAACAAAATATCAGAATTTTCTGATAATGTCGCAAAGAAAGGTAACTAAAGATCTTTATAAATAGAAATACCAGAGTGAATTTGATGCCAGAGATGCAGGTTCTTGGATTTCCAAGGGAAGAATTCCATCAGGAACCCACAATAACTTCAAGTTCACATGGCAGAGTCTCATTTAGACTCAAAGTTCATTGCAAAGTGAAAGTACATGCAGAACAGTGCATGGATGTCCTCACAACTGAGGAGCACTCTGTGAACTCTTAGGGAAGGGTTTACATGTTGTTCTGGGATGAGGGTGTTTATCTTAACCAAAGGGAGGAATATTCAAGAAAAAGGGGGGGAAAAAGGAGGTTTTAGGTGTTCTTGCAAGTATGAGTTCTATTCTAGTCAAAGGGGGGTTTTGGGTGGTTGTAATTTTATTTCTTGCTCAGAAAACCACAGAATTATGAAGAGCAAGATGATTGGTAGGGTGGTCTAGCTGCTTCTAGCAGGTGTTAGCTTGAGCAGCCTCTCTGGAGAGAGTCCCTCTTTTATCCTGCCTCAAATATATTATGTAAGAGTTATGACTTAGCCAGTTTGGGCTGTTATAAAAAAAAAATACCATAGACTGGGTGGCTTAAACAACAGAAATTTCTCATAGTTCTGAATACTGGAAGTCTGATTAAGAAAAATAAAAATGGAGACTATAGTTTAGATATACCTTAAAGCCAACTGCCCATAGCTACATAACCAAAACTTGTTATTCTCATTACAGTAGCTTTGATCATAAATGAAACACAAACCTTAAGCTTCACATCCTTGTCAGCATGATTTAGTGAAATTAAACCTATCGGCTATAGACAAATCAGCTTAAACAGCACTACTTTCCCTGAAAAGAAGGTTAATGTATAATAGCCAATCATAAAAATGGTCAAAGTACTTCCTCCTTTATGCTTTTTAAACTTTGCCGTAACTGCAGTAAGGAGAGCTTATTATCACTTACTTTATTTGAAGTCTCTGAACCACAATCTGTACTCTCTCTTACTTTTTGACAATGAACTTTTAAAATTTTTCTAACTTGATCTGATTTTACTTTTGACATGTCCAAGATCAAGATGCCAGCAGGGTCAGTGTCTAATGAGGGCTCTTTCCTTGGGTGTGGGGAGTACTAACATTAATGAAGCAAATGTATTTCACAGGACCTAACTTTTTAGAATTCACATAGAAATGTTAAGCTTGCAAAAGACAGGAAACTTTTCCCAGGCTGAAGTCTCTCTTGTAGATAAAGAACTGTAACACAGCAAAATTGCTGGCTCTAAGGGCAGATGTCCTTGGTGAAGCTTAACCTACTGATTGCTGTTAAGATATGTTCAGGAAGCTGCTTGATTGTTGTTTAAGTATGCTAAAGAAATTGCTGTAGGGAAAGAAATGTTTGTTAAGGGCAAGCTCTTAGTTGGTGGATCTAAGGAGCTTTTTGCAAATTGCATTCTGGAATGTCACATTGTTAACATTACTGCTGTTACTAGTTTTACACTGCCTCTGTTTTTAGGTCTTTTCTTTGATGATTGAATCAACTGATTTTTCTTGTGAAACTTCCTTGTCTTTACAATAAAAAAAAAAAAAAAAAATTCTAACTTTGAATCGGGGCTGTCACATTCAGCTTTCTCCTCCTAACAGGAGAGTTGCTGAAGGGCAGTCACTTCGGGCCTCTCATGGTATAAATGGTACTCTGAGTAATTCTTTCTTTTTTTGTCTCTGTTACAAAGAGGGAAATGTAACACTTGGGTTGTTACCCTATCACTGTGTCCTCACATGGCCTTTCCTTGGTGTTTGCTACTAGAGAGGGAGAGGAAGCAAGCTCTCTGTTGTCTATTCTTTTTTTTTTTTTTTTTTTTTTTTTGTCGTTTTTCGTGACCAGCACTCAGCCAGTGAGTGCACCAGTCATTCCTATATAGGATCCGAACCTGCGGCAGGAGCGTCACCGCGCTCCCAGCACCGCACTCTACCAAGTGCGCCACAGGCTTGGCCCTATTGTCTATTCTTAATAAGGGTACTAAATCCCATCATGAAGGTTCCACCTAATCACCTCCCAAAGTCCCCATCACCAGAAATAATCATATTGTGGGCTAAGGCTTCAACATATGAATTTGCGAGGGACACAATTCAGTCCACCTTAAGCTGCTTACACATATATGCTTACTGTGGACACATATATCAACAAGTCTGTGAGAAATACATTGGCAAAGGGAGTCATAACATCCTTGAAAGCACTGTGAGACCATTATCTTCATGACAAAGTGACTGTGGTAACTGCTGTCATTAAAATGGGCCTCCTGAATTCAATGAGGGGGTCGTATATTGGGATTACATGGGCCAAGTTGTGGCACTTAAATGCCTGAGACAAGGTAAGCATAGTAATCATAATTTAATACAAATTCATAGTCGTAGTCAGAATGTTTTTACTATCAGAGATCTTTTTCAGTGGCTTATATATTACAGTAACCCTAGAACTGAAATAAATGGGCACCTACTAAAATCTTACTTAGTTTGTATAAGCAGAAAATAAGCAAAATATATTTTGAAAATAAGTCTAATTTTTTTAAACAATGATAGAGATTTGTTGTCTGTAAAAAATTCCTGGATATGAGACAGTACATAAACCCAGAGTTTTTTTTGTTTTTTTTTTTAATGTATAAAAGAGGATCCCCTTTCTACTTGAGAAAATATCTGTTACTCAGCCAAAAATTCATACTCTATACCTTTTCCAAAGGAACTTGAAGTCGGTTATTTGGATGTCTTAGCAATGAGGAAGATAAAAATAATCAAACGTTTTATGGATTACTTGACACTAACTCTGAAATAACATTAATTTTGGAGAATCAGCATGCTACCGTAGTTACAGTAGGAGCTTATAGTGGTCAAGGGAATGAATGAAGTTTTGACTGGGTTCTATCTCTCTGTTAGTATATCTGTTATTCCTCAGGACATTTCAGAGATTAATGCGTCCATTAAGACCTTGAAAGATTCAGGAGTGGTTATGCCTGTCGCATCCCATTTAACTTGTCTATTTGGCTTGTATAGAAAAATGTCTGATCTTGAAAAATGGTTGTGAGTTATTGTAATTTATTTATGTGGTGACTGCAGTTACAGCTACCATTCTAGACAGTGATTCAACATAGACCCTAACAACTGATATTCAGCTATGGAGCCAATAAGTGGTTTCTCTGTATATCAAGCACTACCAGAGCCATTTAGTTTTTTACCTGGCAGCCAAAACAATGCATTTTTACAGTCTTACCTTTGCATTAATTCAGTTCTCCAGATCTGTGCCACAGCAGAGTTTACAAAGATCTCAACCATATAGACATTTCACAGAATGATATTCTTGCCCGTAATTCTGACATCATTAAGTTGATTGGACCTGATGAGCAACAACTAGTAAGTATTTTAGAAGCCTTATTAAGGCTCAAATGGACAGATAGATAAATTTATTAAATAGATAAATAGAAGATAAATGCCAGAATTATCAAGTAACTGCTACCTCAGTGAAGTTTCTGGGGATCCAGGGGTCTAGAGCATCATGGGCTATTTCCCCCAAGGTGAAAGGCAAGCTGTTGCAAAATCTTGGCAAAATGTTTTGGATATTCAAGACAAAAACATGTTATATTTGAGTGTACTTTTTTGACCCACTTATCAAGTAAGCCATGGCACTTGTACTTGTGAGTAGAGACCAAACAAACAAAAGGCCTGCAGCACTTTCAGACTGTCATAAAGCAGATCTTATACTTAGACCTTATGACCAAGCTAATCCAATTTTACTCAGATTTCTGTGGAAAATTGGAATGTTCTATGGAGCCTTTACAATACTCCAATATAAGTATTATAGTGCAGGTGTCTAAGATTTGAGAGAAAAAATATGCCTACTTTTTCAAATAACTGTTTTTTAAGTAACAACTTCTGGTTTGCTATTAGGCTCTAGTAGAAATTAAATGCTAAATCATGAATAAATACCAAGTGACCACATAAACTGATGTAATAGATGTAACTGACTCAACCAAGTTATAAGCTGGGCTTACACATATCACTAAGTGGAAACAGTTTATAATATATCAGCCTTGAGCAGTACCGAAAGGCACAAGTTAGTTTCATGAACTAGTTCCTCAGACTTTTGTAACAATTACTCCCATATTGCCTCTTTCTCCTCAATCCACACCCTATGGGGAATTTCTTATGACCAGATGACCTAAAAGGAAAAAAAATAAATAAATATTGGGCCTGGCTTACAGATATTAAAAAATAAAATAAGGAGAGCCAAAGTTTCAAAGGAATTGAATTTATTTATTGAGCTTGAATAATTATTGATCATTATAATGGTTAGTTTGTTAAATGTAGCCAGAACATGTGAACAAAGAGTGATATAGTTAAGGCTGCCCGATTGATACAATATTGAGGAATAATACTGAAAAAGCCGAGCCCACTGCTATACATCTATCATGGCAAAAGATCTTCAGACAGAAAATGATACAGAATGCATTCATAAGAAAATAGTAGACACCAGTATGAGATAAGTGATTACAGGAGCCACCTAGAAGCTCTTCATAACTCCAGTTTTGTATAATTCCATTTTTTATATGAGAAAAATTACATCTCATGTCACTGGAAGTATTTGCAAATTACATTGTTGATGATGGCAATAATTGCTGGGTAATCATGAAAATAAAAATGAAGAAATACCAGAACAATGAATAAGCCAATGTTGGATTGTTTTTTTCAGATTTTTTCCTGTTTTTTTTTTTTTTTTTTTATGTTGGTCTCATCATAGATGGTCAGTTACTACTTTCAGAAAAGAAGAGATAGATTACCAACCAAGACATCTTCACCAAGCTCCACATCTAAAAGACAAATCATAATCTGTTGTCTTCCTATTTTTAATGTCTCAGAGAGTAAAACCGTCCACCCTACCCAGCATCTCTCTTAGTCTCCTTGCTTTCATTCATCCTGTACTTTCAAACAGACACACAGTGTTACATTCTCAATATCTCATATCTATTCTTTCCCTTATTTCCATCTACCATTACCTTAGTTCAGGCTTCATCACTGGAACAATTTCATAAATTCTACGTCTATTCTTATTTTTCCAAATCCACTCTCCATGCAATAAGCAGAATGATTTTTCCAAAGCATGAATCTGATATAGCTACTTTTCTGCTTAGAATTCTTCAGTGACTCCTCATATGTGCAAATCCCCATGCATGGAGCAAAAGCCTTTCATGATGTGGCACTCACCAACTCCTACAGGCTTGTCTTCTTCCAGTCTCTCAGGGCTCCCTCCCTGTCATCATCTGCACAAAACGCTTTGTCCTTCTCTGGAAAGTGCTACTCTTGGGGAGTGTCTGTGATGCTGCGGTACTATTTTCTCCATCGGAAATACTCGTCCTGATCCTCCGTCACACACACACAAACACACGCACGTTTCTTGGCTCGCCAAGCAAACTACCTAGTGGTTGTTTTCAGTCTGTGGGTCACCTCCTCAGAAAAGCTTTCTCTGACCCCTGTCGACGTTTATGTGTCTCAAGTGCATGCCCACACCACTGTGGCACCTCCCGGCAGATGATGATGATCTCTCTTCTCCACGACATTTTATGCACACTGGCAGCAGGATTGTGGTGCTAGGTGTTTATTTCTCCAGCAGTATCGAGTACATAACAAGAGACCAAACGAAGTTTACGGTTTAAATAAATGGACTACGGCGAATAAAATGATTATCACACTACCTTACATGAAAATATCTGCTGAATTAAAGTGTATATGATAAGTTATTTTATTCCCTTATCCAGAAATTAATTCCCTCACGCAAATACTGATGATGCCTGTTAGATGTACGCTCCCTCCCTATTTCTATAGGTTTATTAAATGAGGAGACTTGGTGGCAGGAATGTTTACACATAATTTTTCACTGGAATTTTTTGTAATCCTTGGCATATGTGCACCCTATTTCTTCTCCGTTAGCCTGTCCTTCCCATTCCTGTAACATCGCATGGTTTCCACGGGACATCTCAGGCTCATGTCCACCCTGCCTCCACTTCTGAGTGTCCTCTCATCTAACCTGAATTCTTACTTTTGGCACCATGCTTTATGAAATCTTTATCTAACCCCATTGTTTTTGCAAATTGTACTCAAGTTTGAATAAACTGTTCCTTTGATGACGTTTTCAAGAAACTGCATGTTCTCTCCCAACATTCTTAACTTGGGAAACAAAGTTCAAGTTTTCCAGTATCTATAGATTGTAAGCATATTTTCCCCATCTCATTGTAAAATGTTTTAATGAACCATGCAGCAATGTTTTCACTATCACCTGCTGTGGTAGAAAATGCTGCTGTTTTTTCATATCTATATTTCACCTCTTATTTCTGTGTATAAAACTGTGTCATGTTTCCCAGCTATCTTGCAGTTGTGTAGGGACTACTGAGTTCCAGCCAGTGAAAAGTGAATGGACCAGAAGTTTTCACTTCTAGGAATGGCCTCTACAGCATCTTGTTCCATCCTGCTATGCTCTCATTGCCCGGCTAGATACGGCAAATCCTAGCAATGGCCCGAGTGCATGAAAGGATCCCAGATATGTGTGCTGCCTTGGAGGTAGCTTGCTACATACTCAATATTGCATTTTGTGAATGAAAAAAGAAAGTTTTATTACTTTAATGGTATTTTGCAAGTGTTTTAGAACAGTTAGGGCTAATTGCTCATAATCAATGTATCTTCTGATTAGATGCATATCCTGCATTCTGAGGAGAATGTAGTACCTGACTCATCTTGTTTTATTCTATTTCCACTCTTGCCTTACCCTGAGTAACTTTAATTTCCTCACAATTTCATAATCTTCTCTATGGCAAGAACTTTAATTTTATGTTTTTTCAGTAAACCATGTCTGAGGCCCCAGTCAGGATTTATCATCTCCCTAAATGGAACTATATTCTGACCCATTAACTTGAAATCCCTCTATCTGATAATAAACACTTATCTGCACTAAACGTATTTTTTTCATTCACTGTAGCCTTTAAATCCCTCCATATATTTTAAGGTTATCATTTGCTTCTTGACTTTACTAATAAAAAAAATTGATCATCAAAGCTGGCCATTTCAGGTCACACTGATCTCCAATCCCCTTCTTCTCCTGCTCTTTGCTACATTCATTTAAACAGACTCTCAAACTGGATCTCTCTAATCAAAAGTATTTTCTCTCTCCTGAGCTTTGCTGGAGAAAACTACATAACTCTGCTAGGCAGGGCAGAATTATGGTTTCCAATTTTGGTTGGGTCCTCAAAATAGCTTGGCAATTCCATTACATGTGCACTCAAATGACTCTTGGCTTAATAGCTCCAACCTGAGAAATGGTGTGAGCAAGCTCTCCTCTTTTCAGTGTTGTCTACTTATTTCTCATGTCTCAGAGGAGCTCTTTACACATTCTCATGTGTGAATTTGTGGACTACAGTCCCCAGGTTGTGTTACCTGGGTATTACTTTTACTTCAGATTTACCTGCCCACACCTGCTTCCCTAGCTGCTTAGAGAAGCTATACCACAGCCACTTGCCATCCTGAAGTGCCACCAGGAAAGCAGTCTCTCAGTGTTCAGAGGGCCTCTCTTCCTTGGAGGGTCAGAATGATGCAGAATTCCCTATTAAAAAAGAGCTTCAGGCCAATCTGTTGCCAAATTATTGATTACCTGAGGCCTTAAGTCTGGAACCTCATACAGTCTTCCCTTTAGAATCCTAAGAGCTTGGGATCCTCATTAGCTGGTTAAGATTAATCCATAGTGCCAAATGAAACATGCACACCAACATCCTCCCATATTTCTCTTCTTTTACTCTTGGCCCTTTCTTCAACCAAAATCTTTTCTCTACTGCTAGAAATAAAACAAATTTTGGGGGGATTTTAATAAAGACAAAATATATATTTGTAATATGTAAAGGACTGTAAGTAGAAGAACCATTTTGTATAATCCATGGCAGCAGCAATAACACATATTTTTTGTTGTACTTGTCTACATTAATCATGCCGTACCTTCTTGATTTATTTTACCAATGTAAAATATTCTATCTAAGCCTTCATATTTTTATGATATCCACAGCTATTCTGTATACTATAAGCTGATATTACTGCCTTCTGTATCAGATGAGAAAAATAATTTCTCTATTTTTTAAGCAAACAGTTCATCATTCATTTAGCATATAATGAACAAGTTATGTTGAAATAAATACTTTTGAGGTTAGTTTTCTATATCCAAGAAATACACAGTGGAAAAGCAAATGCGTGTAATAAATTAAGTAAAATGTTAAAATTTTCATGATAAAAGTCTCTGTAATATATCATAAAATCATAATGGAAGTAGGAAGTAACTTGATTTAAGGAACATAAAACAAAGGCTTCTTGGAGGTAATGATGTTAGTAGGATCTGATTACATTAAGAGTGGCTACCTCTCGTACATAAGGTTATGGTAAGTGTATTAGTCTGTACCTGTTGCTTATAACAAAATACATGGAACTGGGTAATTTGTAAGAAATTGAAATTTATTGCTTACAGTTTCAGAGGCTGGGAAGTCCAATGTCCAGGGAACACATCTGCTGAGGGTTTTGGTGGTGGCAACAATGACCCAAGGGTCTCACATGGCAGAAAATGGGCGAACAGAGAGAGAGAGAGAGAGAGTCTTGCATGATCTCCTTTTAAAGTCCTCAGAACCATGCCCCTGGCTACCACTTTTAATACATTCACTATGGCATGATCCTACAATCTAATCATCTGTTCAAGGCTCCACGTTTCAATTACCGTAATAGGATTTCCCACTCTCTTTATACTGTCACAGTGGGAACTAAGTTTTGGAGGGACATTTAACCGAAGGCAAGGCAGTAAGCACTAAAATTAATAACACATATGGAATCCCTTTGGCAAGTGAGAAGCAACACATACATATTTTGAACATACAGATATGTATATGTATATATGTGT
Source organism: Cynocephalus volans (assembly GCF_027409185.1). Classification (NCBI taxonomy): domain Eukaryota; kingdom Metazoa; phylum Chordata; class Mammalia; order Dermoptera; family Cynocephalidae; genus Cynocephalus; species Cynocephalus volans. The sequence goes on along the minus strand of NC_084468.1, from coordinate 102,097,663 downwards.
TGGTTTATGTGCTATCAATAATAGGAAAATTTATTCCTGGTCTCCTTTTTACCACACACACAAAAAAGTATTATGTGCTCATCTATTCTCATAACTACCATGCCATGGACTGTTCTAGTAATTCTGTGAGTGGATATCTCTTTTCCAAAATTTGTTGTATATTCATTTTGGCATTCTGCCTAAGGTCTTGTTCTCCTACACTTCTTGACTTTCAATTTTAATCATTTCTTAAAAATACTTATAGAACAATTATTTATGGGTAAAATGCTATGCTATAATTTATGACTGGGCATGTTGAAGGGGATTATATTGATGAATAAGGTTTGATCTTTGCCCTCAAATTGGTTTACAGTAGAAGGTTAAAAAAAAAATATGATACAGACCAGCTCAGTTTTCAAAAATGGAGCACTGATGTTTTATATCTTCTATTTTTTTCCCTTTTAATCTTAAACACTATTTTTTAAGTCATATATCAGCTAAAAGGTGATAATCCCTCTCTGTTTGGGGAGAGTATTTAAAGCTGTGCACAAGTGAAACCTCTTAAAACCCATCACAGTGGTACAATTTGATTAAGAAATTAGCTCTAGATACTTTATTAACACTAAAATGTACTAGATTGATAACAGCTTTGAGTATTATCACTACGAGCAGTCTTAAGTAACACCAAACAAAGTCCTATCATCAAAGAAAATGTAGTCACTAACCTCTAAGGGAGGACTTTTTGGTTTTGCAGTATTTTGGATTTCCTTGTTTTATGGATATTGTGCTATTACTGCTTTAAGAGACATATTACACCAGCAGTGTCTATTGAGAAGAATTCTAACCTATAGGATTGGCTTTTGTATCAAAGTGTATCATTTGGGTTGGTTAGGATAACAGAGCCTGTTAAATTCTCATGATTTTTAAATATTATGTGAATAAAGGGGTTCAATATAAGAGTTAGAGCTCATAGAAAACTGGGAAGAGTTGAGAGGCGAAGGACAGTAGGGAACACCATAGCTGGAAAGTTAGCTGGAGAGTCAGCTAGAAAGTCACAGGAGCAGCCAGGAGCACTGTAACCAGGAGTTCTACAGATTTTTCCAAGAAATTGTCACGGAAAAGATACAACCAACCATCTCAGCCTGCAGTAATAAAACAAGAGATTCCCAGAACTCAGAGTACAGTTATATGGTTGCCATAATCTTGTGAGAGAATAATTACCATCCTTTTCTTCTACTTTCCAAACTTTGTGAGAGCCTTTTTAATCGGCAAATTCTAACTCAGATACATATAAGGAAGGAAATACCAGAAAATGCCATAGCTGGTGTTGACTGCTGATTTAGAACAGAATAGATGATGTACTGTAAGCAGGACTTGATTTTGCTCCTCAAAAACACTGATATTAATATCATGGAAAAAAATAATTGAATGACATTTGGTGAAGGATGCTGATAGAGGGAAAATGCTCTGGTGGCCAACCAATGGCTATTCACTCACCGACTAGACAAATATTTAATTATTCATGATAGATGTTATGGATTGAATCATGTCCCCCAAAGTCCATGTATTAGAAATCTAATCCCCACTGTAACAATGTTAAGACGGTGGTAAATCCTATTACGGTAATTGAAAGGTGGGTCCTTGAAGAGGTGATTAGATTGTCAAAACCATGCCCTAGTCAATGGATTAATCTACTGATGGTTTAAAGGTGGCTGTGGGCATGGTCCTGAAGGTTTTAAAAGGAGAACACATGAGAAGCTCTTTCTCTCTCTTGCTTCTGCCTTTTTTTCGATGCGATGGCCTGCATCACTGAAGTCACCACCAAAGAAGGCCCTCAACAGTTGTGTTTCCTAGACTTTGGACTTCCCAGCCTCTGAAACTGTAGGTAATAAATATTGTTTCTTTAAAAATTATTTGATTGATTTATTATTGGAACATAGTTGATTGTACATATCTGTGGGATACAGCATTGAATGTCAATACCTGTCTGCAATATACAATGTTCAGGTCAGGGTAATTAGTATATTCAACATTATACAACATAATCAATTTTCATGGCCCTTTACCAATTACCCAGTTTCAGGTATTTCTGTTATAAGCAACAGAAACAGACTAGCGTAATTGGCTAAATCACAGCCCAGACTTGATTAAACTGCATTCAGTCCAGTGATTAGAACAACCTCAGTTTCCCCATAACTTCCAAGAACTTAAACAGTGAATAATTTTCAGAACAAAATCAAACTGTGACTGACCTTCCGCAATCAATCCTGTGAAGTTCTTAAGCTAGCTGTGCACCATAACAAGGCTTTTTGAAGTGTTCTTACACTGCAAGGGTATAATAAAGGTTTGGACTAATGGCTTTCATCATTTTTCTTCTTCCACAACTCTGACATTAGCAGTTTCACATAATATATTAACTAATTTAAAAGTGAAGGAATAAGTAAAAGTGTATTTTCTTTCTTAATTTCCCAACAAAACTGAAAAAAAAAAAAAAACATTACTATAGGAGGATACTAAAAATTTCTATTAATCTACCAGAAGTTTTTAAAATCAATTTGGTATTGCTTTATTTGATTAGATGGATCACACAGTGACACTGCATTTGATTTCACTTGACACTGAACATGTCATATTAAGAATTTACTTATGTGCTTGTTGCTCTACAAAATCAAAAAAAGAAAGAAAGACCGTAATAAAATGTTAAACTTTCAGAAGGAGAGAACAGACCTGTAGTTACTAGAGGTGGAAAAGGGGGAGAAGGGGGAATAATTGGGCAAAGGACACAAAAAATAATTACTATTTGTAATGATGAACATGCTAATAATATTGATTTGATCATCACATACTGTACACAAATACTGATAGTCAACTCTGTACCCTAAAAATATTTAGAAATAAAAAATAATAATAAAAACAAAACAAAGTAAGATACCATTTCTATTTCTCTAAATAATTTGCCTGAGCAGAATAAGGTCTTTTTTCTTAAGAACATGGATAATACAATGCTTTTGTGATATTTACATAATTGGGTGTTAGCACACACTCACATGCACACACACACTCACATATACTTTTATTCAAGTTGGTAAATAATAGCATTTGGTAAATTATAGCAATAGGAACTCTATTTAACACAATTTACTTTTTTTTAACTAACTACAATTACGTTCTGTACTCATGAGCTAATTCAATCTAGTGACAGTGCATTATTTTAACCCTGTCAGGATTTGTGGAGGTAGAACCATAATACATTTTGTACAAAAAGTCTGCCTTCTAGATATCAGGAATTTTTTGGCTCAGGTAAGACAACACTGATTTTGTAACTGTGTTTGTGTGTGCATGGGTGTGTGTGTGTGTGTGTGTGCACGCGCGCGTGCGTGTGCCAATGTTAAACCACTTTTTAAATTAAATGTCAAATACAGCTTAGCACCGTCTATGCTTGTTAGAGGGGTGGCTGTCAGCTTGTCTCCTGTCCTGTCAACTTGCTAGCTGCTATGCCTTGATTACTTTAGGCCAAAAAATTACAGAGTTTCATATCAAAAGTGGCTCAATAAAAGTGGGGGAATTGTGAGACAATCTGTTAATTTGGAGAAAATTGAATTGTATATTTTTAATTATTTAAGGATATTTTAACCACTTTCCCTGCAGATGAATAACCATGTCAGAAATCCCATTCAGAGTCAGGCATTAAAAAGAGTAGCAATTTCCATGAAAAATTGTATATTTTAGCCTTGTACTATAGTGGTACTGGAAGCTTTTGTTATGTTACTTGCAAAGGTGAATTTTTGTTTTTGTATTTCTTTTTGTCTGGAAATAATCTCATTGAGTATCCACTTAGATACAATTTTATCAATCAACATACTGATCGATCAATCATCTATATATTTCTAGCCAGAAAAAAATGGGTAATTAAGGATTCTCGGGCTCCATTTTCAGGTGCTAAGAGAATATAACTCATTCAGCAAGGCAGATCTCGCAGAATTGTTGTGGACATCAGTGGTGTCAGTAGTTATTTCCAGCAGTAGTATCAGTATCCAGCTGTTCTTGCTGTATCCACTATAACACTTAACCTGACTGCTCCTTCCATCACAATCTTGGTTGCAGTATGTAAAGCTTAGCATCGCTATCCTTATTTCTGTTTGCCTAATTCCCCAACCTCCTTGCCAGCTAATGAGCTAATCAGTAGCTTGCCAACATTTTTTTTTTTTTCACTTGTGTTACAGCTTGTTTCTCTTGCTTGAGATGGCAGAACCTCTGCTTAAAGAGAAATTTTGAAGCTATATTTTAGGTGCAAACTGAATTAAAATTGTTACATCTTCCTGTTAAAATAATTGTGGTCACCCTAAGATATAATTTAAAGTACATAATTTCAGTCACTATCATTTTTTGTCTTTTCCTTAAAGTCTGTGTTGCTAGATACTAACATAGCTATAACCACATTTTTGTTTTATTTTGTTTTATTTTGGATTTGCCTGGCATAACTTATTCCATTGTTCATTTTCATTATGTGTTTGTCCTGTTTTAGATGCGCTTCAGAAGCCATGCAATGTTGTCAGGGAATGATGTAGGTTCCAACCCTGCCATAGACCCACAGGCATTTCCTGAGAAGTGGGTGGTGTGGTCATCCATGACACTCTTCAAATTTGGAATCCAATAGCGAGCCCAGGAGAGAAAATCATTTTGGCTGCCACTATCCTAAACTACTTTTCACGACTACCAATGCATGTGATACTTGCTTAAGTTATTTAAAGTTATTTAAACAGGTTAATTGTCTCCATTTTATTCTCGAATAGAGGTAAATAAATTTCCCAAGGAGATACAAGAAGGAAAGCAAGGATTCAAACCCATAGCTTTTGACTTTATAAGTATGCTAGTTTTTTTTTTTTTTTTTTTTGTCCTTTTTTGTGACCGCGCTCAGCCAGTGAGCAAACCGGCCATCCCTATATAGGATCCGAACCCGCGGTGGGAGCGTCGCTGCGCTCCCAGCGCCGCACTCTCCCGAGTGAGCCACGGGGTTGGCCCATAAGTAAGCTATTTTTAAAAACTATTGTACAATTTCTATGCATAACAAACACATTCACATTCATAAATCAGGATTAAATCATTTGTCCAGCATCATACAATGTCTTTCGGATCCATCCATTTACTTTTCCACGCATTTGTCTTTATTTCCTCTTTGATATATCATTTTGATGAACACAGTTTGTCTGGAGAGCAAATGTTGAACCTCACAGAGTAAAGATACCGGGGGCGATATTTTAAAAATACCCCTCAAAGAACATAACAACAGTATTCTGTGCCTGAAAATATATAAATATACACATATTTATATACGTAAAAGTATATATAAATACTGTTTAACAAGCTTTGTGCTACAGGTTTTTCTATGGGTTGATTTATTAAATCATATGTAGATATGCAGGCATATGAAGTTGGGGCTAATGTTATTCTTATTTTGCAGATGTGGAAACTGAGGCTGACAGAGATTAGGTGTCTTTCACAAGGCTTTGCAGACAGTAAGTGGAAGAGCTGCATTTCAATCTGATGTTTTCTTCTTCAGACCCTGCGTCCTTAACCACTGCTCGGAATGGCCTTTTATCTTACAAGGGATTTTGAATATAAGCATTTTTGGAAGACAATATTTATTTCAGAGAATATATTGACAAATTCAGAGAGAAAAATTAGTTCCCATAGTGTCCCTGAAGAAACAAACACTGATTTATTGGGGTATAGGCTCCCCAAGTCTTTTTTTTCCCTGGCTTATATGTTCTAATAATATATTTCATAGTCTAAGGATAAAAAGTATTTTTGAAATACAGATATGCTAATTAATATATATCTTAAGACACTGTGTTTAAACTTAGAGTTAACAATTATCCTTTAACTCTCTTTAGTAATCTATCAATTTGAATCCCAGAAATAAAAACCATATCATTTTTCAACAAATATGCATATATTGGGCATTTGCCTTTCAACAAAGTATTGTCCTGAACTCTGAGAAAATAGCAGTGAGCAAAATGGTCAATAAAATCTACAGTTTAAAGGGGATCACATACTAGAGTGGGTAGATAGGCAATGAACAAAGGAAGAAGAAAGTATATATTATACATAGGATGGTTAATGCTATGAAAAATATAAAGAAGATAAGTGGGGTAGTAGTCAGTGCTAAGGACTAGAAATAGAGTTGAAATTTTAAGTTGAGGTGATCAGAGAAAGCTTCATTGAGAAGGTGATATTTGAAAATGAACATGAGGGCCGACCCCGTGGCGCACTTGGCGCTGGGAGTGCAGCGACACTCCTGCCGCGGGTTCGGATCCTATACAGGGATGGCCGGTGCGCTCACTGGCTGAGCGCGGTGCGGGCGACACCAAGCCAAGGGTTGTGATCCCCTTACCGGTCATGGAAAAGACAAAAAAAAAAAGAAAAAGATAAAGAAAGAAAATGAACATGAAGACGTAAGGTAGTGAAATGTCCATATATTTGGTGGGAGAATTCCAGGCAGAGGGACTCACAAGGGCAACAGTTTGGATGTGGTCGGGTGCCTGCTGTGTTCACAGATACTAAGAAAGTTGATCAAGAGCACTTAGAGGGAGCACGTCCATCTCTTATCTTTCCAAACATTGCAAGTTGTAGCTCTCGCAGATTAAAGAGAATACAAGGAGGATGTTCATGTTCAATAAATGTATGTCTAATTGCTGTAGTATATACATATGTTTTTATGTTTTCTATGAAACATGATAAATAAATTTTTCGTTATGTAAATTGACCTTGACTTTCACAGAAGCTACTTATTTAACTAAATAAATACAAAATGCATTACTTTTCCTTAAATTTTCCAATCAATTATTTTACACTTATTTAGAATATCTTTCAAATATAACTGTCTCATTTCATAAAGTCTATTTTTTATCACATAAAATATTTTAAATGTAATTAAAACAATTAAATAGAAATTTTGGACATATATTTTTTAAATAATTCTTTTACTTTAGGAAGACATTTATAACATATTTAAAAATTCAGTTTAACTGGGTAATTTCTGTATCCAATACAATCAATATAGAAGCTGTCTAGAATGTGAGCTGTGATCTTGCAAAGGTATGTACAGAGAATACTCTATTGGCATTACCGTCTTCTATGGAGTTGGTGTTAATCTCTTAAATTCTTTGAAAGTTCTAGCTAGGAGGGAAATATTTTATAAGTATAAAGACAATTGACTACACATTTTTGCTTTAGAACAAATGCTCAATTTTTCTTTGAGCATATGATTTATAAAAAGTTTTCTGGAAATATTGGTGAAAGACCCCTTTTTAGATAAATGGCATTTAATGTTTTCCATTCTTATCTTGTAATCTCTTAGGATCGCAGGGAAGAAAGGTTCCATGACCAGGACTTGTTGGTTTTACTGTTTTTCTTCAGCTTTTACCTAAATAAAGCCACTATCAGGCAATCCTCAGCAATGCTGATTAGTGTTTTTTGCGTGGAGGGCGGCAGGGGTGGCTTTTGTTGTTGGCTATTTTATCTCTTCCACATACATCATATTCCTGAGTGATTTTGTACCACTGTGTCTTTAGTTGTCTATCTGCATGGTGATGACTCCACAAAACACATCTTCATCTGAGATCTTCCTCTCCATATCAAAAATATAGTTACCTATATTTTAATAGCTCAAGAGCATCCAGAATTAAAAATATTTAAAAATCAATTAATTTTACCCCACAAACTTTTTCTGTGTTTTCTGCCTCAGAGAATGGCACCAATAGTTGCTGAAGCAGAAAGTTGAATGATGATAAATCCTTACTTTCTAGTTATACGTATGTAGAAGAATCAAACAAATTAGTTAATGTACACAAAGTATGATTATATTTTGTAACATCGAATATGCTAATTATCCTGATTTGATCATCACACATTGTACACAAGTATTTCAACTTTCTATCCCATGAACATGTATAAGCAATTATGTTTCAATAAAAAATTAAATGTATAAAGGGTGAAAAAGCCTAACTCATTACTATTGTTTGAATCTGTCTGTTCTCTTCACTCTCAATGATATTGTTTTAGTTCATAAATCCATATTCTTTTGTTCATTTTTTTGTGAAACAGTCTTCTATTTGACCAAATTTTGTCTGATCCTCACCACACCATTCTCCAAAGCATAGCCAATATTTTCTTAGATGCAAATTTGATCACATCAGTATTTTGTGAAAAAGTTTGCTATGTGCTGTACTTTGGAATACTCTTATCCACTGTTTAAAGGATCTAATAACTCGTTGTTCGTTAGTTCACAGCATAAGCATCAGTGTTTTGAAAAGACTTTCTCATACCTAAAACGAGCCTAGTTTAGTTTCTCCAATCACATTGCTTATTATCATGTATTTTAACTCCCTGATAACTAATCTCTTTCTCCACTAGGCTATAAAAAGTAAGAGAAGGAACTGGGTTTTTTTTTGTTGTTGTTGTTTTTGTTTTTTTAACTTTTAAAGGTAGGGCTGAACATAGTGTTGGATTTAGCAAGTGCTCAGTCTCTCCTGAGTTGAATTACTCTTTTATAGCAGGCATAGTTAACAAGAATATATAATTTGAGTCCCACTTTGAACCTGATAATGCACCAGGTGCTATAGAAATGTTGGATATACAGGGAAGCATTAAATTGCTGCCCTCAGTAGTTTATGGTCATATATTGTCCCTACAAAGAGTAAACTCATGAAAGATAATGAACAATAAGCCATTTACTTATTGCCAAATACATGATACTGGAAGTAATTTTCATAGGAGGTCATTGGAGAACAAACCCTAATAAGAATGTCTATCTAATAATGCCTCTCTCCTTCCCAATTAAGCCTCCTTCCTTGTCTGTAAATAGTTCTGTTTCCACGACAAATGAGAATCAGGCTTACCAATTTGAAAAACAAGTTTTTTACGAATAAATATATTCATTTGCATTGAGTTATATACATGCATGTTGAATTTCTCATATGCTACTTATATGCTCATATGCTCATACTGTGCTAAATGTTGGGGACAAATAGCCATTAAGTCTTGAAGATTTTACAGTGTAGTGAGGAAAAGAGGCAGACAAATACATACTTTAAATCTGTATGGTAATTTTAATGACAGCCATGTGCAGAGGGTAAAAGCAGAAATCAGGAGAAGCTTGAATATCCAGGAATCTATGATATATTGGGGAAATGGCTGGTATTACAATGATTTAAGAGAACTGAATAAAACAGAATGATATATATATCATCATCATAAATACATTATTTAAATTTAATGAATATTTTCTTACATTCTTAAGTATAAAAATTTTCTGATCACTACAGTATCTCTATTGGTTGATAAAATATGTGTGCATCAAAGTTGTAGTGAAAAAATTGGAGGAGTTATTATTTTTTTATTACTTGTGGGTAATTTTATCTCATGAATATTTATGGTGAATTAATTTTTATGCAAAGCTTTTTATTGTGTCTGGATTGTGTATGTGTATGTGTATATATATATATATATATAATTTCCTTTTCTTTTTCAATCTTTTTAGGCTATTAAGTGAAAATTGACCAAAAATTAAATATCAAATGGGGAATCATGATAGTTTTTGGTGACTTAAAGTTCTTCAAATAATTATGCAGAGATGGTTAAATCTTTAGTTTAAAAGTTATTAGTAAAAAAAAAAACTTTAAGATAAGAAATTAATGTGATTATAAGGAAGACAGGGCTTATGAATTTTCCAATATTGTAAAATCATTTTTATAAGCACAAATACATAATGCTAACTAAAGAGGAAAGTTTTCTTCCCTGCTGTTTTAGTGCTTTGAACTTAGAGCAATTAGTTTGTTAGTCTTCTGTCAATATTGAAGTATTTAGACTATTTTATGTAAAATAATCTCAAATATGTGCGAACTATCTTCCTTTCCTCCTTTTAGGCATAATTAATAACAAAACTTTATTAGGCAGTTAATATCAGTATTTTTTTTTTTTTAATACAAGAATGAGTAATGTATTTCTGCTAAAGAAAGGCATATTTCACAGTGCCTCATGTAGGCACTGGGAAAGAGTTTTCCTTCTTAACAACCTTGAAAACAGATGTGAATAAGTTATATTTTCAGGAAGGAAAATCAGCCTGTGGGAACATCACAAGATACATGTTATGAGAAGCAGAGCTGCTGATGAGCTGTAGTCATCCTGATAGCTGCACCCAGGGGAGGAGGAGTTGAACTGATAAGGATTCCCTGCCAGAACCAATTACCATTTAACATCTTTCCCTGACCCAGAGATGATTTCTCCTCTCCAAAGACTAAAAACTGGGATCAAGTGCACTGCTTTAATAATGTTAAATTACAAGAATGACTGAGATGAGGGACGACTAAAAGCTTTAGTTACTCACATAAGAACCATCTGGCAACAAGTTAATGAAGGAATGTAATAAAAAGATGTTTCTATCAAGGACCCCAGGATAAACTCAGCTTTCTTCATGTTTCATATGAAATGTGTATGGATATCTGTAATTCCATTTCTCCTTTACAGTATTTTCATGTTGACAATTATTTTAAAGCAATTGTACATTACTTACATTCTGGTAACTATACACACTTTCTGTATTTTTCTAAATGGTTTCCATGTGATACAACTTAGTGCATTAATTGTCTATCATCTTCCCTAGGTTTCATCAGCTTAAAGATATATCATTTCCACAGAAATTTCATTAATGCTTTAACTCTCCACCAGTGTGACTTGAGGAGTTATCAAATTTATTGAGTTTTTTTCTTCACTCTGGTATCTAATATCGTACAGACTCACAAAGAGGTCTGAGCAGTTCTTTCAGCTGCCAACCTCATTTTGCCACTTGATCAAAGTTACCACTTGATGTCCTTCTTGAGCGAGGGCTGTGCCATTTCCACCACCACTCTTCAATCAGCCTGTTAGTTTCTCTGCACAGCTGGTGAACTCTGGCTATTGTGCTGCCATCAGCACTGCCACTCCTGTCCAGGCTGCAGCTGGGGACTCACATTGTGGCAATGCCAAGCACAACTGGTCAAGGCTCTGCTGAAGTCAGGAAGTCCAGTACTTGCACCAGAGCCACTCACCTTGCGCTGCCAGGGAGGTAAATGCACACTCCACCCCCTCGTTTGTCTTTCTGAAGTCACTCTCTCTGTTCCTCTAGGTAACTTCTGGACGTTGCACTGAAGCTGATTCTCAAGCTGTGTACGCAACTGTACTACAAATTGCTGCCGGGCATATTATTTATCACAGTGTCTTCACTGCTTACCATCAGGTCTGAACTATACTAAGCACTCAATACGTATTTGAAAAATTGAACTTTATTTATTTTATCTGATGAGACTCACTTTTCTCCTGAAGATGGGCAAATGACTCCCAGCATTTACTGAACACTTTTTTATAGAGATGTGAGAGTCAAATGTTTAGGCACAGAGGTTAGTAGGGCAGGTCTTTCACTTTACACAGAACTTTGTTATCACCAGGGCAAATGGGCTAGACCAGGTTCAACTGAAAGATATGACATTATTCCCGAAGTCACTGTTCCCTGTGACTGTCACTTACTGTTAGTCAGGTCCCCTTGTTCCATTAGAAACTTTTGCAGGACCAAAGTCTTTTTGTTTGTTTGCCTTCATTCAGACCCTTTTTCCCTTTCTTCTCCCACTCATACAATTTTATCAACTGTGCCCCCATCACTGACTTGTGGCATTTGAAATTTTGAATATAAATGTAAACAATAGAAATTATTCTGTTGTGTTATCAAATGGATAAAATGACATTCAAAATATTTTCTTGATGCAAAATTGCATTTATAAGTTAAGCTCTGAAATGCAGCAAAATAAGAATTTTTAAATAGTGTCTCACTGTCTCTCTCTTTTTCTCTCTATATGTATATATACAAATATACACATATATGTATGTATACAAATGTACATATATGATTATATATGCACACATGTGTATGTGTATAAATGTGTGTGTATGCCATTACATTTGTTTAGTATTCTCAATAGTGATAATTACATGGAACAGTAAAACTTAGGTATTTTTGTTTTGTTTTGTTATTTGTTTTTTAAAAAGAGATCTAAAGATTTCTGAGTATCTAATAAACACTTGGTGCCTTTGAAATCCATTATATCGTCTGATGTTACCGTAAAGTAGGGAAGGAGAAAATGCAGTAAACCAAAATGCACAATGCAGCAATAAATAGTAACTGCATGTTATCCTACAGCTACTTTCAAATATCAGATCATGTGACTATATTATCCACCAAAACTCAACTTCTTGGCATTTTCATAAATATGTTTTCATGACTTTTCTCTAAAGTATATCACAGATTTTGTAGCACTTTTCACTATGAGTTAAATGCAACTTGGATATTATAAATAAAAATCTTTGCTATAGCTCTTTTATTGACACATGGAGCTAAACAGCAATTACCCAGTCTTGCACATGAAGTTTTTGTATTGCAATACAGGTTTTAAGATTGTTTTATGGGAGGGCATTAATTATTTTGAAAGGGTCAATACATACATAGTAAGTGAGGCAAGAGATATACAAGTTGAACCTGTGGCATCCTGATAAAACTTTGCTTTCTTTTGGTACCTAAGGCAATGAAGTACTCAAAAATTAAAAAAAGTAAAACATACACACATACAAACAACTTCATAATGAGGGGTGTGTGTCAAAGTGATACACGGAAGTCAATTGAAATAATTCCTGATAGCCAAACCTAAAAAAAAAAAAAAAAAAAAGAACTAGAAAATAAAGTAATATTGAAGTATACAGTACACAGTATAAAATAAATATCCAGGAGTTTGTACCAATATAAATAAATGGTTGAATATATAAATAGATAAGGGAAAATAGACAAATCTCCCCTACAGAAGAATTCCAAGTAATTTAAGCAGATGCTCCGCTTTCAAGTGGAGTGTAATTCTCCACTCTTTAAGTGTGGGCCGTGCATAGTGACTTCCTTCCAATGAGTACAGCATAGAAAGGGGATAGAAAAAGGAATCTCAAAGTGGAGAAACCTGAAAAACCCTACTTCAGCCAGATGATCAAGGTCAACAGAGATCGTAAGTCAGATTCATAGCATGATATTAGGTTATAAAAATGCCAATTTATTTCTGTTCTCTTCCTATACTTCTAAGCCCGTGTCCATAGTTTTGGACAAGCCTTCAGAAGTGTTCTGCATCCTTTATGGTACTACTTATTTTCTGCCCCTTTAGTTCTTGCAAATGTTTCCAAATATAGCCTCATGGGAGCCAACTATTCAGATAATATTTTTAAAACTAGGTTTAAATTTTTAAAATGAAATTTTGTTATTACTGCATATTTCATACCTAAACTGAGTAACCATGAATATTCAAATGGTAGCTATAAACAGTTGTGTTTTTTCTATTTTAATTTACTAATTTACAGGCATTTGTTCTTCATGGGCCTCCAGTGTGTGCACAGACAACAAAACGATATTCAGATGACATGGGTTGTTTTTGAAAAAAACTCGAGAATATTTTTGTGTGAACTTCTTATTACAATGGTTTCAGTAATAGTGTGTGGAGGCTTCAATATTACAGCTTAAAGCAGGATTAGCAGTGATAGAAATAAGAAAGATAGTTTTAATATTCTCCCAAGAGTGAACTTTTTTATTGTTATCTACTGAGCTTCCAGGGATTAACTTGGGTTTTTATAAGCACAGGGAACGACATTGTCCCTGAACATTGAAATTTGTTTCAGTGTGGAAGGAATTTGAAATTTATATTGAGAGAGATAAAATGCTTTCATTACTGATTTTCAATGTATCATGTATGCTGAGTGCTTATTTGAGGCTTTCTAGCCAGCATTTTACTTAGTTGTTTTGTTTTACTCTAGGCATGTAAATATAATGTTTTCTCCTATGAATGAAAATTACTCCTTTTCAATGAGGAGGTCCATTTTTATTTATTTATCTTGTGTCTTGTATGGTTCTGAATAGAACCCAAAGCCCCTCTATTTTCAAAAGCCACTCCGTGTCTGGCTGCTCTCCGTGGAGTATTGAACACACTGAGAATTGTCAAAGGTCAAGACACTGACATTTTATTAGATCATATTTAAATAAAAACCCTGTGTAATACTTGAAAGTTGCCAAAATGAAACCTTCAGAGGAGAGGTTTTCTAATCTGTTTCCACGTACATGAGATCAGAGACTGCTAACATAAAAAACTCTATTGAGTTTCTCCACCATAAACAAAAAAGCAAATCGGTATAAACAGATGTCTTTAGTTCCAGTGTCACTTTCGTAAAATGTGGAACCAAATAAACAAAAAGAGTCGATACTGAACACAACTTTAAGTACAAGTGCAGTGCGCAGGAGTCGACTGTGTTGCAGACATGGCTCGCACTTTGTTCCCTGTTCCTCTCCCGGTGTATTGATATGGACTGTGCTGGGATGAAGGACAAAACACCAGAAGGAACTGGGGAATGGATACATGCAGCACACTCCACTTCCCATAATTCAGCCTTGTAAATATTCTGGGAGAATATAACAATCATGTATTTCTGGGATTAGAAAAATCTTTATTTTCAAGAAAATTTAATTTTGTGAAATTTGTAATTTGCTTTTTGTGATTTATAATTTATAATTTGGTTTATTGGTCATCTTGGCGTACTCCTTTCAGGAAAAAATAAAAGGTGTATGTGATTTAAAGGATAAAGGTTACATAAAATTGCCTTATTATCCCTGTATTTCTGCATATTATGTGCTAAAAACAATGCAGTCCAACTTGCCTAATTACCCTTATGATGCTGAACAGCATGCTGTGATCACCAGACACTGCTTTCTGCATTTCCCAAAGCATCCAAACAAGTACATGTGGAATGTGATCATGTAAAATGCTTCTGAGTTAGGTAGAACACCAAACTATTATTTGCTTGCAATGAATCCCTGTTCCTAGAGGTATTCTCCTTTTGTCATTCCATTCCTTTTAATGCTCTGTTGCACTGTCTTTTCTGCTTTGTTTTTGTATTCCCAGCTGCTACTCAGTTCTTGGCTCTGACAGCTGGATTATGAATGGTATTTGAGGTTAATTAAGTCAGTGATGAATTTTAAATAGAGGTACAAAACGAGGGCAGCAAGACACGAGAAAAAAAAATCAAATTTACTGACAGTAGTCCAGGAAAAACTGACTATGATGTCCCAGTCTAAGAGAGAACTAGTACCTGTCAGAATTGTCCATAGTTTATCCAGAAAAGTAGATGTCTACCTTAACTGGACAATCCATCGCTCATCTTACCTTCATGGTCAACATGACACTAGGTTGCAATAATCCTTAGGGGCAACACAAAGTATTAAAAATACTGCTATAATTCCTGAACTTTTGTTCACATTTGTCATTGGCATCATTTTCACAGGACTTATGACTTCACGTGTACAAGCATGATAGATATTTTTCTTCTGAAAGTCACATATTAACATGAAAAGCACGAAGCTTCATACATAATTTGTGCAGTGATTTGGGGGTAGTTTAAAATGAACTCCAGACTTTATTCTGCAAAAATAGTTTTTTTACTCTTAGTGGCTTTTTTAAATAAAAAACTACTTTCATGTATTATCTTTTCCTTTTCCAGTTCTGCACAATGAACGTTGTCTGTATTCTATACTTTTTGATTTTAAATTTATATTTCACATTAAATGTAGCCTAAACTTTGAATTTTAAATTTAATTTTTTCATTAACTTTACAGTTCCATAAGACAAAGGAAAATGCCAAATTTCCGCAACTATTGACATCTACAAAGGCATTGTAGTAATATTTTATAACACGGTGTTTACAATTTAACAGTATTTTGAACTTATTTGACCAAGAATAACATGTATGTACCAATATTTTCAGTATTTATGGTGGTAAAGAGTTATTTTATTAAGCATTTTCATTTAATAAAGCAGATATAACAGATTACTTAATATATTTTCAGCATACATTTAGCTTTATGCGTGTGAAACAGATAATTACTATAATTCAGGAGAGGACTTCTACTTTTAGACATGACTGAGTGACTGGAACTGGATTATACTACCACAGTTAACCCACTGAAAACTGGACAAGATATGTAAAGCAGTCCTTTTCAGAAAATGAGCAAAAGGCAGAGACGGACTGTGATCCCTGCATAAACAAATAAATAAGGTCATCCCTATAATCAAAAACATAGCGCATAGAAAACATAGTAACTTTCCAAAACATAGCGCATAGGAAAAACAAACAAACAAACAAAAGAGAGTAGACCGATTTCATGGAGGTTAAGAATGAGAGTTGGAGTTCAGGGAGTCTGAAGCAGCTAAATCTGCTGGAAAGAATCCTGCAGTGAAAGGGGGTAGGCAGAGAAAGAGCTTAAGAAACCTTTGTAGGTGTCCCTTAGAATAGGCTACTGAATATTACCACATAGGCATAGGGTGAAATTAAAAGAGAGCAGACGAATAATGAGAGGGGAAATGAAATGGCAAATTTTCCAGAGCTCATACACATCTAGAGGACTCTCAAAATCCATCTCCATCCATGGAGCATTCCCACTGAACACCTGTGGCATTCAATAGAGACTCAAGTGGGGGTACATCTTACTAGTGGGTCTAACTTAGCCCGACAGTGAAAGATCAAGAAGATCTGCCTTAACAAAGGTTGAAAACAAGTCTCAGCATTTAAGCTGATTCACAAGGTACTTAAACTCCTGCCAAATCAAGTCCAATACTTTTTAAAGGAAGAAAACAAAACCCTCCAGTCAGTAATAAGAAATTCTCACTGTTCATCATCTAACAAAAAACTACAAGAAATGGGGGACAGGGGATGGCAGGAAAATGTGAATCATAACTGGAGAAAAAAGCCAAGAGAAACTGATACAGAATTTCTAGAAATAATATAATTAGAAGAAATGACTGTAAATTTGATGTTTTTTTTCACCGCTTTTTTCCAAAAAAGTAAATTAAAATAAAAAACAACTAAGTAAAATGACTTCTTTAGGTCATTTATATTATTTTTTTCCTTTTCCATTGGTTCCACAACTGAATGCTTGTTGTGACATGAGTTAGTATAATGGATACTCCACTGGAGTTGAAAGAAAAAGATAAAGTAGAATTGCATTTCTTCTATTAAAGATTTTATTTGAATAGTAATATTTATTGAGTTTCTGTGTGTTTTAAATGCTATGTATATAGCATTGTATATGGCAGTCAAATTTCCTGCCCTTGTGGAATTCATATTTTCATAAGAGGAAACTGACAGTAAACATGTAAACAAATAAATAAACAAGATGAGGACAGATATATGACAAATACTATGAAATAAATTAATCAGGGTAATACAATACTTTGGGTGTATGGCAAAAGCAGTAGGGGGGCAATGGCTTAATAACATATTGGTAGAATCCCTTTCTGAGGAAATGATGTTGGGACCCATTCTACAAGAGACATGAGAAAGCATTCCAGGGGTGGGAGGTGCAAGTGCATGTGTCTGAGACAAAATAAGTCAATAGAAACCGAAAAAACATTTAACAAAATTCAGCATCGCTTCATGATAAAGACTCTCAACAAATTAGATGTAGAAGGAAAATATCTCAAAACAATAAAAGCCATGTATTGCATACCTACTGCCAACATCATTCTGAATGGGAAAAACTGAAAGCTTTTCCTTTATGAAGAGGAACAAGACAAAGATGCCCACTCTCACCTCACCATTCCTGTTCAACATAGAATTGCAAGTATTAGTCAAAGAAATCAGGCAAGAGAAAGAAGAAAAAAAAGCATCCGGATTGGAAAAGACAAAGTCAAACTGTTCCTGCTTGCAGATGACATGATCCTATATATAGCAAAACTGATAAACTCTACCAAAAAACTCCTAGAGATGATAAACAAATTCAGCAGAGTTGCAGGATACAAAATCAACATACAAAAATCAGGAATGTTTTTATTCACCAAAAATTAACAAGACCAAAAAAAGTCAAGAAAGCAAGCACATTTACAATATCTACCAAAGGAATTAAATACCTAGGAATAAATTTAATGGAGGAGGTGAAAGACCTTTACATGGAGAACTACAAAACACTGCAGGAAGAAATTAAACAGAACACAAAAAGATGGAAAGACATTCCATGCTAATGGATTGGAAGAATTAGTATTATGAAAATGTCCATACCACACAAAGTGATCTACAGATTAAATGCCATCCCCATCAAATACCGATGACATTCTCAAAGAAATCAAAAAAGCAATCTTAACATTCATATGAAAAAAAAAAGACCCTAATTAACCAAAGCAATCTTGAGCAAAAAATACATAAAGTAAAAGACATTAAACTACCTGACTTTGAGTTATACTACAAAGACATAGTAACCAAAACAGGATGGTACAAGCATAAAAACAGACACTCAGACCAAAGGGACAGAATACAGAACTCAGAAATCACCCCATATACTAATCTGATCTTTGACAAAGTCACCAGGAACATACACTGGAGAAAAGACTGCCTCTTCAATAAATGGTGCTGGGAAAACTGAATATCCATGTGTAGGACAATGAAACTAGACCCATACATCTCACCACATACCAAAATCACCTCAAAATGGATTATAGACTTAAATATAAGACCTGAAACTATAAAATTCCTAGAAGGAAACATAGAAGACACTTCAGTATGTAGGACTGGACAAAGACTTTATGAACATGACCTCAAAAGAATAGAAAATAAAAGAAAAAATAAACAAGTGGGATTATATTAAACTAAAAGCTTCTGCACAGCAAAAGAAACTATCAACACAGAGAAAAGACAACCTACAGAGTGGGAGAAATTATGTGCAAACTATACATACCACAAAAGATTAATATCCAGAATATACAAGGACATCAAACAACTTAACAGAAAAACAACAAAACAAATAATTTGATTATAAAATGGAAATGGAGCTGAATAGACATTTCTTAAAAAAAACATACAAATTGCCAGCAAGCATATGAAAAAATGCTCAACATCACCAATCATCAGAGAATTGCAAGTCAAAGCCATATTTAGATATCATCTCACCCCAGTTAGAGTGGCTATTATCAAAAAAACAGAGAATAACAAATGCTGGCAAGGATGCGCTGTTGGTGGGACTGTAAATTGATGCAGCCATTATGGAAAATGGTATATAGTTTCCTTAAACAACTACAGATAGAACTACCATACGATTGAGCAATTCCTGCTGGGTATATACCTAAAGGAATAGAAATCATCTTGTCAAAGAGACACCTGCACTTCCATGTTCATCAAAGCTCTGTTTACAAGAGCCATGATATGGTATCAATCTAAATGTCCATCAATAGATGTTTGGATAAGGAAAATGTGGTATATATACACTACGGAATACTACTCTGCCATAAAAAAGAATGAAATACTCCCATTTGCAACAACATGGATGAACCTGGAGAAACTTATGTTGAGTAAAACAAGCAAAGCACAGAGGTATAAATACTGCATGTGCTCACTCATATGTGGGAGCTAAGAGAGAAAGGAAGGCAGGAAAGAAAGACCACAGTAGTGCCATGATCCAACAGAGGGAGGGAACATTCCTCAGGCTACAAATTGGAGTGGAGAAGAGAGGGGGAAGGGGAGGGAGGTTGAGGGATAATTGGGAGGGGACAAAGGGTACAAAAGTAATTTCTGGTAATGGATATGCCCTCAATATGAATCTGGCCCCCACATCATGGACAGGAGGGGGGACATTCAGCTTTGTATCTCATGGATATTCATAATAAATAAATTAATTAATTTTAAAAAATAATAAAAAAATTTTAAAAAGGATTTGAAGACACAGGAAATAAGATGAAAGACATCTTAAACTGTAGTAAACATATTTTCTTTGTCCAAAAGTGCAATAATTTATTGCAATAGTTTTAGTTTCCTATTTCTAAAAGGGAATTTTTTTTAAAAAGTCTACCTTATACTTTAAAAAATACAGCATGCTAAAAAGTCTCATATTTTCTTCATTTTTTCTTAAACTTTCCCCTGGGCAGAGTTAGTATTCTTGGTTCAACCACATTAATTCTCATTTTTAGGGGCTAAATATAGAGGAAAATATTTTCTTTCTCTTTAGCCTATTCTATATGTTATTACTGTCACTTCAGTGAAAGTATTTTAATGGAAGTGAACAACATGTCGCAGTGTAGTTGAGGAGACTCTTGGAACTACACTCCTCTTAGTCTACATGTTCTGGTGTGGCTTGCAGAGGCTAAAGGCTTTTAAGATAGGGCTTAAGCACAATTACAACATCTATTTATGACATTGCAAACATGCTAAAACAACTTGTGCATTTCTTATGGTACATGCAGGACAGTTCTTTGAGTGACCTTGGATTGACCCAGTTATTTCTTCTCTCTTGTTTGTGGTTTTCAGGAATGTGCTGGGAATGCAACATCCTGTGATACAGAAAAATTGAATGGAATAGGCTAGATTCTGTTCCAGTCCCCTTCCCCCTAGAAACAGAATTTCCTTCAATGCTTTATCTCAGTGTGTCATGTTTTTCCCCAGGGTGTAAAACTCAGGGTGAGCTTCTTTTTGCATTCTCGGCTGTGGTGCAAGTTCGACACATGAATATTAGACTCCATCCACCCCGGGCAGCTTTCCTGAGACTTGGGAAACCAGCTCGCAATGAATCATAGATTTCAGTTGTCCCTTGTTGCCTATCTGTATGTAATAAACTCACATCATATAACTGTGTGCATGGGTATTCTGTTTCACTAGACTCAGACAAGTTGGTAACCAGTGCACAGTCAACCTGCTTAACACATGCCTACCAACAAACTGATACTGTTATTGTAAGTCAAGTAATAAATGGTGTTTCCCTAAAAAGAGCTTTTATTCACTATATTTTAGTGTGAAGGACCCAATATGTATTCTTATTTCTAACTGTAGTTGTTACGTGATGCAAATAATGCAAATATCTTTCTATCGTATATTGTAGATATACTTGTAAGAAAATTTATTAGATTCCTGTAATTTCAATGAGTTTAAATATCGACTATAAATGATAAATATTCAGCTGCATTCTTAGAACATGAAATAAGTGTAGATTTTTCCTTAAAGCATATCTTATTTCCTTGGATGCTCAAACCATATGTATTTTTATGCTTCCACAAAATCTCAGTACTGTCTAAGAATTCAATGTCATTGCTATGGTTTGAATGTGTCCCTCAAAGAGCATGACTTGAAAACTTAATCCTCAATGTAAGAGTGTTGGGAGACTGGGCCTATTGGGGGGTGATTAAGTCATGAGGGCTCCACCTTAATGAATAAGTTAATATTAATTGTAAAAGGACTTGAGGCTATGAGTTCTCTCTCCTGCTCTCTCTTATCCTCTCTTTGACCTTTTGCCATAGGATGAGAGAGCAAGAAGGTCCCACCAGATGCCGGCCCTTTGATATTGGAATTCCCAACCTCCTGAACCATGAGCCAATAAATTTTTGTTCATTATAAATTACCCAATCTCAGGTATTCTTTTATAACAGCATAAAATTTACTGAGACATCCATGGCATTCTTTAGGCATCGCTCTGTTGAGAATGATAAAGTGCTTACAGTGAAGTGATGAAATGTAATGATCAAGATCATAGGTTCCAGACTCAAACTTCTGAAGCTCAATTCCTGGCTTTAAAGCCATATTAACTGTATGTGTGAAGACACATTAGTTGACCCCTTTAAGCTCTACTTTTCTAAATTAGTGAAATAGAGATTATATTGCTAGTTTTTCCATGGTAGTGTTTTAAGATTTAACAGTATTTCTCAATGTAAGCTTTTGACAGCACATGACACGGTAAGACCAGCCCAATATATTAGTATTACAAATATAATGACGTCTATAAATAGGAAAAAAAAGTGAGCTCTGATATATTCAAAGATCAATTCTAAAATCTATTTTTGCTTTACTAGGAATTTTAATATGTAATCATCAGAAAGTTATTTAGGAATCCTTAGCTTACATTATGAATTGGAATAATTTATTTAATCATTGTACTGGTTGATTACTGTCAGAATAATGATGATTAACAAACCACTCTGAACTTCTAGGCCTTGGTGCCTATCTCACCATGAATATAAAAGCAAGCAGAAGAGCTCAAAACCCATGTGTTCTTCATTTTTTTCTTGTTATTGTTGGTGAACTGTCTATGTTCTCTGCGAAGCCAGAAGCTCTGCTTGGAAGTAAGATCTTCTCACCTTTCAAGAACCCAGCTTCAGCCATCTCTGTCTCATTACCACTTACACAGTTATTCTTCTGTGCTGCATCTGTTATTCTCTCACACAAACAATCCTAAAACAAAGGCGAAACCTCTGTAGAGTCTCTTGCTAACACCACACATAAATTTTGTGAGTCAGTGACTTAAACCTCCCTACTCTCATTTCCTCTTGAACCCACTTGTCCATCCTTTATTATTTTCTTTACTTCATTTTCTCTCCATAAGAACACCATTACAAAATAATAGACTCAAATTTTTAACTTCTTTTCATTCTCCTTTTCCCTTTCCTTTTCCTTCTTTTTCTTGCCTATTTGTACACAATAAAGTGAAAGATACATGATGGCAGGCATCTAAGCATGCTTTCTTCACTGCTGTGTATTCCACTTTTAGAATATTGTCTGACAAATAGCATGCACATAATATTTGTTGGTTAAATAAATAAGTGAAAGTTTACCTAATCTGCAAATAAAATTTGACATATTAAAGATAGTTTAGCAGAACAGTTTACAGTCTGAAATAATAGTTCAATGAGAGCAGATGAAAACAATAAATTGTGATTATTTCCCCATACCAAACACCAAATTTAACTCTGGTTGCATTACCTAGTTAAATGTTCAAGAAGAAAAAAGGACAGGAGAAAATAAATTGAGAAATGTTCTTTAAAATCTCTGCCTAGGGAAGGCTTTTTATTAATGAAAGCCAATATAGGCACTAGTAATAAATCATTATATAATTATAATATATAATTATAAAATATAATATATTTTATATTTTATAAATATATCTTATAATATATTTTATATTTATATAAAGTATAAATATATAATATAATTATAATATATAATTATATAATTATAAAAGTGTCATAAAGAAAAATATTGATAAATTTGATTATATAAAATATGTACTATATGTGTGTATGTGAATATTATACACACACAAGGGGAACTTCAAAAAGTTCTTGGAAAAATGGAATTAAAAGATAATGCTAATATTTCCATGAACTTTTTGAAGTACCCTTGTATGTGTTTATAATCAAAGTTAAAGCTGGATAAAAGATTAATAACCTAAGGAAAGACACTAAAATGTCAAGGGATAAGTTAGTAATGGACATTAATAGACAATGTAGAAACACATTTATGAAACAGTTCTGATGAGGAGTTGGGCAGGTTATACACTTTTAGAATGTTTTTGGTTGTATTCTTACTAGTACTTAACATTTCAGCAAAGAAAATAAAGTATAGACACACAGCACACAGACTTACATACAAACGATTTGTATCTTAAAGTGAAAACATGCTATCCAATTGTTTTAATAAGCATTTCAATTATTACAAAAGCATTTTATTATTTTATGTGGTTGTTTCTCATTTGTATTTTCTATTTTTCAAATTGCCCTCTTTATATGCATGACTGTCAAAGTGTTTCTTTAATCTTTATCTTTTTTGTATGGTCACAAATCACATTTGTAAGTCGGTTGGATATAGTTCCCCAAACAGGTCCATGGCACTGAAAAAGAACATGTTGGAAAAACCAAAGTCATTATTCTCCATCAATGATTGTCGTTCCTATGTTTGAAATTTGACTTGATGAGGTCACTCAAAACTGTTTTTGCTCTTGTTCACAACCTGGAGTGGTTTTTCATCTGTCCTTCTACTACATAAATCAACTAACATACCCTGTCACTTCTAATTCAAAACTTGATTACATGTCTTCTGTCCACTTACCTGCCATGCATGGCCCTTATGCAGTTTCTCATTAACTCTCGGACTCTCATAGTTACTGAAAAGCTCTTTCTTATTCAGAATTGCTCCATTTCTGATTTATACTGTACACACTTGCCAGATGATGCTTTTAAAGTTCACATTTGATCTTTTCCTTCTCTCATTCACAAACTATAAGACTTGTCTTATTGTCCAACTCTAACCTTCAGCGTTCCATACCTGCGACAGGAGTTGCTGGCCTCAGGACCTCTGGAATATACTACATTCTACTTTCAAGTTCAATCAGTTAATTGGTTGTAGAGGAGAGAGAGTCAGACAGAGAGACAGACACAAAAAGAAAGAGACAGAGACAGAAAGGAGAAAGATTTACTGTCTTTTTAATACTTGTGATTGGAAAAAAATCTTAAAATGTTAGGGTTAGGATTCTCCACATGCATTTGCTTTTACCTAGCATTTGGAGTCCTCTTTGTTAGGAAGCCAATCTCGTTTTCTCTTCCCAAACTGTAGTGTTCGTCCTGGAACTTTAATATATACACTTATATGTAACAAGCACCAACTTTGGTGAAAAATTAGAAATGCTATTTTCTGGATTTATATTTTTAACGTTAAAAATTCCTTAAGAGCTATTATGCATTCAGCTCTGGAATTTTAATTGCCTAAGTTTTAAGCAGCTCTGGGGCCAGAGGGGCCAGCTCATCCTCCTGAAGAGAATTGACCCCACTAACCCTGCTAGGAAAATGTAACACTCACTGGCTCCTAACATTTAGGGGGTCTACAGCAAAAGTCCCCATGGAAACACATACATTCTCATAGTCTTGATTATTAATAACTTGGTTCACAAATTTTACATGGGTCTTGCTCTTTAAAGATTATCTCACTTTTTTCATTTAAGCTTTATTTTCCCCTGGAGCTGCACTATTATAGTTTCTAATACTAACATGAGCATTATTCTATCATGGTTTATTTTCAATGACATGTAGGCTTGAAAATAAGTATATATTCAACATTTAAACTTCGAAAGTATTTCTATAAAAAATGTTAATTAAATGCAAGCATTTATATAATAAATATTATTTTGCTTTTGCTTTTAATTGGCATTTTCCTTTTAAATTATTAAAATTTGTCCATTAAAATTAAAAGGTATGACAGTTTAAAATGCCAAAGTTTTAATTTTCTTTATTTTATACATCTAATTACATGTCATTAAAGATGTTACAAAAGTAAAACTACCTCCTATTCTAAACCTCACAGTCATCTAGTTGACAATATAACGAATGGCGATGCACTTCATGCATGTTATGTCTACAGCACATATACAATTTCAAGAGTAAGATGAATTGTTTAATATTGCAAATGTACATCAGCCTTCATTTGCCAGTGTTGTGAAAACCATTTCTAATTCATGAGTTCCTCTGAAATCACAAATGGGAACATCAAGATAAGGAAGAAAACAGATGTTTAGAACTACTGGGAATCAATACCTAATTATGCAAGAATCTATTGCATTCTTGCTATCTGAGAAGAAGGATTTGACAAGTTAATTAATTTGTCTTTCCTCTTATCTAAGCACATCCATCACTCAAATCCCACATACACTATGAATCAATATCTATCTCTAACATTGGCCTGGAATACAATATAAAAACTTCATGGCAGCCAGATGCAGTTGCACTTTGTTTTGAAAAGTCACAGGACTCTTGTCCAATATGGAGGACTATTTCTTTAGAGCCCAAATGTGTTATCATCTGAGTGGATGAGTAGATTTTACAGACTGTGCTCGGCCAAGTACTAGTGCTAGAGTCTGTGAATGAAGCTCTTGTGTGTTCTGTAATAAGTGTGTTTTTCTGTTTGTGATTGTGAATTGTGTCCTCAAAAATGCTGGACCTCTCTTTCTGGGTTGTAAAGGCAATACCAGTGGAAGCCATCCATTGGGTTCACAAATTCTTTGGATGCTATGCTAACTTTTCATGGTAACTTCATAACCTTCAGGAGTTCTATATTACATATGAAAGATAGACTTTTAACTTAAAGTAAATCTTGTCCAAAGTCTAATAAAGAGTAGCTGTAGGTTTTCCTGTATCCTATAGGTTATCATGGCTGGGGTAGTCAGAATAGAAATAAATATCAGTTACCTGACTAAACGAATTCCATGAATTTAAACTTCACCAACCAAATTAACTCAATAAATGTAATTTCTTCAAGTCCTCACTGGTGTCCTTATCCCTGTGGTGTCCATATCAAAAATGAACCATGTGAGTATGTTTGTTTATTTGATTTTCTCTCCTTTGTTAGCCTCAACTGACTTCCTTTTCCATGTATGCATTGAAGCAGGTAATGTTGACTAGGAATGTTGACTAGGCTTACTTTAAATTAACAACCAGAAATATCAAATCAGCAAACATCTCCCAGTAATGCTACACATTTTCTTCATATGTTTATTTTCTCACTCTCCAAAGAAGTGTTTCATATGCCCTAAACTGTAAAACATTCCCTGTTCTTCTACTCAAATGATGGCATTGGCTTGTACTTGAAGGAGAAGAATTGTAAGATGCCAATGTCTCATCTAACTGACAGCAACCAAGCTTTTCCCTCCTTTCCGTAATAATTGACAATTTAACTTGGCTTTCAAATCCTTGAGCCTATTGGCATCCTTTTGCTATGCTAGGAACCTAGTAACTAATTTCCTCCCCTATAGAATACCAAATTCTCTAGTGATACTTGATCAATCTCCTCACATGTCAGCATGCTTTAGTGTCTTCCATCACAAAACAGGAAAAAAGAAATTCTCACTTTGCTCATGTCTTCTCCTAACAACTGGTTGTTTTATATATATATATATATATATATATATATATATATATATATATATATATATATATATATATATATAGCTGCTACACTTCAGAATAAAACATAAAGACAAAACCCTCTGTATTTCCACCTCCACTCTGCCTCACCCCCATTTTCTCCTTAACCAACTCCATTGGATTTTTCTGCTCCAAAATTCACCAAGTGCTATTATTAGTGCCATTGAAGTAGATTACATTCTGTTTCATCTGAGACTCCCTTTGCTGGTTTCTTTGTTAAAACTCTAACCCCCCTAAATTTGCTTTAAATCTCTTTTACTCCTCAATGCCTTAGATAATTTAATTATATGATTTATGGAACACCTATATGTTAATGATCTCTCTTTATCACTACAGAGTTATGAACTACCTAATTCATTACTTGACATATGCACTAGAATGCCTGTAGGTTCAAACTTTTTCTTAAAATAGAACACTTAATTCACACTTTACCCACATACAGTAACACTGATTTTTTCCTGTCTTTCTTATATCAAAGAATCTTGATAAGACACACACAATTTTTAAATAAAAATATCTAGGAATTTTCCTTTCTATGTCTTTCCTTTACCCTCTATATTCATTTCATCAGCAACACTGTAGTTATAATGTATGTTAAATTGCCTCTATTCCATTTTACCTACCTCTGTTACTACCGTACTATTTCAAACCACAGTCATTTTTCACCCAGACATTGCAAAAATTTTACATCCTTGCTACTCTAATCTACAGTGTTGATGGGAATTCCTGCCCCAGACCCACTTAATCAGAATCTGCACTTTAAAAAGACCCCTCCCCATGTGATTTGTAAGCACATTAAAGTTTGAAAGGCCCTGCTCTATATAATCTGTATAATCTGACTCCTGCCTACCTCTCTGAACTCACTTCTTAGACTTCACCCATGGCCTATGATGTCTTTGTTTCCCTGAATCACCCAGTTTTTTATTTACTTCGGATCTTTGCAGTGGTTTCATTTACTGCTTACGAGACTTTTCCCTGATCACCAGTGGCTGAATCGTTGTTGCCATTCAGGTCTCTGGCTGAGTGTTACCTCCTAAAAGTGATGAGATACAAATTTTAACGATTCTCAGGTTTCTGCAAGTCTTAGATCAGATTTCGTCCCAGACCCCATTCAAGGAGGTTTGCATATTTTTTAAACATCTGTGTCATAAAGAGAAATTTCTCTGTTCTGGTATAGGACACAGTTTTGTTTACTGTTCAGGAAGAAAATAAAGGTAAGGTCTCCCACTGGGGCAAAGATTGGGCAGTTTTACTAGAATTCCACTGTAAATGACTGGATGAATTACTTCAGCTGTGCCACAAACCTGCTGTGTGTACAGCATTCAAGTGGGCCTGCCAAAGTACCACTCTCCTGAGACTTGAATGGTAAGGGACACTGATGTAAACATGAAGTCTGTGCTGTCTACCATGCTCTGAGAAATAAAACCCTTTGCCTCTTCCCATAATTCATGAAACAAACAGGCTTTGGAAAGAGGAAGGATTGGTAGGAAATATAGCGATTCTGTTAAGCAAGCAGAGTCCTGGAACCAAACTGGCCATTGAAAACATCAAATGTCGTTTCTCTACGACAACATTAATTGTTTGCCTGCTTGTACCTATCTGAGCCTACCTTCATTTAAAAAAAAAAAAAAAAAGTTAAAATGAATTGAGATATAACACATAGGTGTTAAACCATACTGTTTTGATTATTCTTTTGATTCTTTCTCTTTCTTCAATATCAATTAAAAACAATCAGGTAAAGCACATCCAATCATGAAACATGCAAAAACACCAATTAATTTTTACTTCATTACTGCTTCATGAGCAGCTTCAGGGTTCTAAAAAGACTATAACTGTTTATTCTTTAACAGCTTCTAGGTGCTTGGAAGAGAATTTTATAATGAATTATGTTTTCCTCTACACAGCCAAACTCCCTACTGAGCTTTTGGGCATAAAAAGCTCATTATTCCAACATCTTAGTTGATAGCATTTCTCAAGTATAAATAGTAATATTAATTAAATTTGTAGTGGTATTCTATTACTACAGTATAATTTGAGATATAGTTCTTTAGTGTTTCTGGAAAAAATTTTTTATTTATTAGGTCTTCAAAGAATTGTGATAAGAGAATATAGAAAGCTCACGTTAGGAAAATTATTCATAGAGAATTAAGGGAGACAATAAATGTGATAGAGATTTTTAGTTATTATGTTTAAATTAATGTTAATTTGATGTCAAATTATATATTGCTATTTTATTTTATGTATATTGTCAACATTAAAAAGTCATTACAAGAAAAAATGAAATTTAGTTAAAAATATAAATAGAAGGAAATGGTTTACTAGCATTATTTACATATATAATTTCCAATATTAGCGTGAGTCAACAGTAAGAGATATTCGACAAGCATGCTAATAAAATCTTAAGATACTGTAGTAGAAGTCAAATATTTAGAATGAGTGAGGTGATAGTTCTATTTTGCTCTTTGCCCGCCTGGAATCACCTGGTAGTTTATTCAATTTTAGACATTTATTTGAGGAAATATGAAGACATTATGGAGAACAATGGAATCATGAGACTATACAAAACCATTAAATATTGGGTAATGAAATTAAGAATATGGGTATTTATACTGTACAAGAGAAAATTCATATTTGTCCTCGACCATGTGAATAGTTGTCAAGAGGAAACCGACTTGTTCTGTACATCTTGACTCAAGTTTTTGATAGAGAAGTTATGTGAGACAATTTTGAGAAAGTGACATTTTATCTTGAATAATGTGATATAGTGAACCATATAAATACACAGGCAATCCAGAACAATGTACAATAAGGGAACAGCAGCTGCAGAGGCTTGAGGTTAACATGAGAACAGAGAAATAAGAAAAAGCAAGATTCTGTATAACATAAAATGTGCTATGTATATCATACACGTGTGCATCAACAAATAGATATCTATGAATCTGTTTATGCTTTTAAAATCCCTTTGTCAAAGAAGTGTCCTAGGCAGTTATATAGACACACATACAATGGTTGATTCTAAAACTGGGTTTCTTTCAAACTAATCAATGCTGATTTCCTAAACGGTTTAATAAGAACAGCTAATCCTTCAGGTTTCTTTCCAAAATACATATTGTCAATAAACAGCAATACTTGGTTTTATTGAAAGTTATATGGAATGACTTTTAGAAATGTTTTTTTTTTTTATATCTAAGAAAAATTGTTGTGACATAAGTTTATGTCCTGTGTCTATCCGTAGGACTTTGGAAATCTTAACACAGAACACAGTGAAAGTTTGAGGTGCCTATTCAAAGGCAAATTATCTGCATTGCAGTCTGTCTAGAAATATTTATTTTTTCAAGTTCTGGTTGATAAGTTCATCACCTCTTCCACTTAATTAATTTTCTTCTTATGCTGTCTTGCCCTCTGACTTCCCATTATTTATTACTACTTTTTCTGTCTCAAGTTTTCAGCAGATTACTTTAGGATTATCCTTATGTAGATGTCAATCATATTTTTACAATTCCAGTGGTTATAAATTTCTGATAAAGAGAATCTTAAAAATGCAATATTAGGTCATTGTCATTTTCTGAGAACTGCATTTAAAATATGTTAGATAAGCTGGGTAGATAAAAATAGAAAAAAAAAGAAGTCAAAAAATTAAATTTTTAAAACACAAAGAACTGCTTAAAATTATGTAATATTTTACAAAGTATATGCAATATAATACCAAATTTTTTCACAAATTTTTATGCAAGGTAGGTATCATTACACAAATTTTTTGAAAATTCGGAAACACATCAATTGACATGGTGCAACTTTTGAAAGTTGAGCAGAACAGTAAGAATCGGATCTAAGGTCTCCTTCTCAGGGAGGGTTATACTTTTAGACAACCATTTAACCTAGAAAGATTTTTCTGCCAACTTGAAAAAACTATTCAATCAACAACAATGAAAAGTCTAATAAATTGAATTCAGTTATGCTAATATGTATAAGCAAATATATTTCTCCTCAAACTTTCTGTAGCATTTGACCACGTAAACTTTCTCTTCTCTTTGAAATTATGTTCTCTCTTAGTTTTCAAGATCTTTGATATTCACAAGTCTTCATTTTTTTTTCCAGTTCCTTTTACTACTTTATCTTTGGAGTAATAGAATTGCATTTCAACATGCATACACGTCTTTAAAAATACATTCACATTGGTGGAATAAAAATTCAAGATCTTTTACTTCAAGATTTTCTTTTTATTTAAAAAAATTTTCAGGGCTTTTCATTTTCATTTTCAAAATCCTAACACAATGAGAACAGGGTAAATAAGACATTAGAAGGTGGAAAAGTAAGGGGCTCAAGGATGGTGGTTACTGTCACTACGGGAGAGAGAAAAAGAGCAGCAAAATATATGATCCATTAAAGCAGAAAAGTTGTCTATTGTTTTCACTTCTCTAATGCTATCACCTACAAATATAGCTACCGTAACATAGTCAGTTCTGCAAAACTTTGTTGAAAAATTGGAATGAATGATTGCATGGAAGAGTAGAGGAGTTTTACCAACACAAAGCATGTATATGTTTTGCATTTCTACCTTCTAGAAGAATAATTCTCAAATGCTTCAGGCTCAGGAATCCTTTAAGCTTTAAAAAATTTTAAGGACCTGATTGAGCTTTTATTTACGTGAGCTATATGTGGTATTTACCATACTGCAAATGATGATATTAAATATACGTATTTATTATATTCTTTTTCGAATAGTAGCAATGAACTCATTACATCTTAACATAGCATATATTTTGTGAAAAAAAATTTTTCAAGATAAAAAACATCAGTGAGGAAAAAAACAGAATTGTTTTGTCTTCCATATCTTCAATGTATGACTTTCTGGATAATTATGTATAATCTTTTTTTTTTTAAATTAAGGTCATTCTTTTTATTTTAAGAGGAATTTAAAAGCAAAATTTCTTTCTCAGAGACGTTTGCAAACACTGGTAATTTCCATTTGTGACTCTCAGCACAGAAAGAGAGAAAAAAATAAAAGGAGGTGACTAGGTGGGTGACATACATGTATCTCAGCTAACAAGAATAACTGGATATTCTTTTTTGATGCTATCTTAGAACATAACAAATTGCAGTTTCTAAAAAGTTAATCTCAATGTGGAATCTAAAACTGTGTCACTGAGCTTTTTTGCAGTGTTTCGTATTAAAGTTCACTGGATTTACATTTTGAATGAACATTTTACCTATGCATGATTTCATAATATAATACATGGTCATTTGGAAAATATTTGTTCATCAAATTACAAAAAAAGTCCAAATGCTGACACGTCTCATTGTACAACATTAAAATAATTGCATTTGCCAATTTTCTGCTCAGAATATTATTTAAGCATTGCATGTTGTCAAAAGTGGCAGATACAAGTTTTCTGAAATGTTAATGTATGATCTCAAGCTCAAATTTTAAGTCATTTTCCTTAAAGTGTTAGGCTTTCTTAGCTCACTTTGGAAAAATGTTTGGCAAGTATGTAAACCTGCATAACCACAAGTTGTCTCTCATTCTTTCAACTAAAAATTAAATTTTCGTTCATTTGAAAAGGTGAGTAGTTCAGTTGTCAAATCAAACAATCAAATAGGTGCTTTCACTTTGTAACAATTGTACTTTTCTATGCACCATAAGTACCATATGCATAATTCACATTTTTTCAAGCATAGTATTAAAATGCCTGTACACTATTTATTGCCAATATTTAATAATTATTATTTTTATATATTTATCAAAGATAAAAACTTCATATTTTGGCTTTTTTTTTTTTTTTTTTTTTTTTTTACAAGGAGCACTTGCTGGTGAAAAACACAATGAGTACTAGAAGGGTTTGGTGCTACCGTTTTGATTCATGCTAAGGCAGCAGGAATAACGCTCATCATTGAATTTATAATATTAATGCAAATGTTAACCCTATAAAAAATCAAATGACATCCTGATATTATCATAAGAATAGTTTTTTTTTTTTTTTTTTTTTTTTTTTTTTGTCGTTTTCGTGACCGGCACTCAGCCAGTGAGTGCACCAGTCATTCCTATATAGGATCCGAACCCGCGGCGGGAGCGTCGCCGCGCTCCCAGCGCAGCACGCTACCGAGTGCGCCACGGGCTCGGCCCATAAGAATAGTTTTGATCTCATAGACTTCCTAAAAACATTGTGGAGTCCCTATGGGAGTCTGTCTATCACACTTTGAAAACTGCTGCTCTACACGATTATTAAATTCAATTGAGTTCTCTCCAAAATACAGTCTGACTAAAAAAAAATAGTTTCTGAATCTATTTTTCCTATATGCGATTATTCATTCCCCTAACTGTATATAACTATCAGATTCTATGGCTTCACACAAAAGAAACAGTATTTGGCAAAACCTTATATTTGTGAAAGAGAGTTAAATGATACATAACATGTGCTTTCAGTTTCTTGACCAGATTGGACTGGTATTGATTGCTCTCTGACTATCTTAAACAATATGTTATGCCACTTTGGCTTTATTCTTTCCAGCTCATTTATTGTGCTAACTGTAATTTTGTTACAGCATTGACCTTGTCTTATGTTACAATTCTAGGATTAGCAGGGTAAAAATAAACTATTTATGGAGCATTAGTTAATACTTACACCTGGGGGGTGTGCAGACCTGGTCTTTCAGAAGCTTTCTTTAAAAACTAAATAACATTACTGATGTTTTGCTAATGGTTATTAATTATAATTAGTAAACTTGCTGTCTTCCAATAAGTATTTTTTGAATTATTGTGTAATTGTGATTGGCTTAGCTTGAGCTGTACACCTTTCCCTTTGTTAGGAAAAGGCAGATTTTCTGATGAATTTCCTCCAGTGGAGAAATCATAAGTTTCCAAAGGAAATTGTAGTGCTGTTGGAAGGAGAAAAACAGTTGTTTGGGGCTGATTTGTTAAATAAGTGACTCATTTCTGTAGCTTACAGGCATCCTGGATATCAGGTCCAGGGAGGCAGGAAACATGAACTCCAGGGAGGGCCCTGTATGATCCTTACTCTCTGGAATATAAATCACTGGGCCAAGTGACAAGGAGAATGGGAAAGTTGGAGTTTATTTATCTTTGTGGAGCTTGGATGAGGATACGTAGAAATCATAATCTTTACTTCAAAAGGCTGTAACTTTTTGTTTTTGTTATTGTATGTAGAGCTAGGGCTGGGTCTGGAGCTCACAGACCCCTTAGGCCTGTTATTCAGACTGGGTCACAAAACCTTCACATGCAGGTCTACGATCTAGGTAACAGAAAAAAAGGTCCTTGGAGCCTTGGTTGAAGAAGGAATAGTCTTTATTCAGCACACACATGTCTAAAAGTTAGATAGTCCAACAGAAACTCTGAGACTCAACTGCTACTGACAAAGTCCAAAGAAAAACTCAGCAGCTGCCAGCAAAGTAAACATGCTATCTTTTTAGACGTGAGCTCTGCTGGCCAGCTGCTGCTTCACAAATTCAAGAACACATAATAGCAACAAAACTAAAAAAGATACATGGGCGCCCAAAAGTACAATTGTTACAAAGTGAAAGCACCTATTTGATTGTTTGATTTGACAACTGAACTACTCCACTCATACACAACTTGTTAACAAAGAATGTGCTGCACCACCCCCAACCAGACCTGAGGTGAGGGGGCCTGACTAAACTATTCTATTTTACTCACATTGTGTCATAATACAACTGAAATTTTCCAATATGAATTTTTGAATGAATTAATAAGAAATATGGTATGTACAATATTGGAAACAATACATTTAAAATTGAAGCATTCATTCATATTAGTGAATTAGCCCTATGTGATGAAAAATAGCAAAAATTTTTAGTCTGCTTTTCTTTCTTTTTTTTTTTTTTAACTTTTATTTTGTTGATATACATTGTGGTTGATTATTGTTGCCCCTTACCAAAACTTCCCACCCTCCTCCCTCTCCTCCCTCCCCCCCAACAATGTCATTTCTGTTTGCTTGTCGTATCAACTTCAAGTAATTGTGGTTGTTATATCTTCTTACCCTCCACCCGGGTTTGTTTTTGTTTGTGTGTGTGTGCGTGTGTGTGTGAACTTATTTATTTATTTTTAGCTCCCACCAATAAGTGAGAACATGTGGTATTTCTCTTTCTGTGCCTGACTTGTTTCACTTAATATAATTCTCTCAAGGTCCATCCATGTTGTTGCAAATGGCAGTATTTCATTCGTTTTTATAGCTGAGTAGTATTCCATTGTGTAGATGTACCACATTTTCCGTATCCACTCATCCGATGATGGACGTTTGGGCTGGTTCCAACTCTTGGCTATTGTAAAGAGTGCTGCGATGAACATTGGGGAACAGGTATACCTTCGACTTGATGATTTCCATTCCTCTGGGTATTTTCTCAGCAGTGGGATAGCTGGGTCATATGGTAGATCTATCTGCAATCGTTTGAGGAACCTCCATACCATTTTCCATAGAGGCTGCACCATTTTGCAGTCCCACCAACAATGTATGAGAGTTCCTTTTTCTCCTCAACTTCGCCAGCATTTATCGTTCAGAGTCTTTTGGATTTTAGCCATCCTAAGCGGGGTGAGATGGTATCTCAGTGTGGTTTTGATTTGCATTTACCAGATGCTGAGTGATGTTGAGCATTTTTTTATATGCCTGTTGGCCAATTTGTATATCTTCCTTAGAGAAATGCCTACTTAGCTCTTTTGCCCATTTTTTAATTGGGTTGCTTGTTTTCTTCTTGTAAAGTTGTTTGAGTTCCTTATATATTCTGGATATTAATCCTTTGTCAGATGTTTATTTTGCAAATATTTTCTCCCACTCTGTTGGTTGTCTTTTAACTCTGTTAATTGTTTCTTTTGCTGTGCAGAAGCTTTTTAGTTTGATATAATCCCATTTGTTTATTTTTCCTTTGGTTACCTGTGCTTTTGGGGTCTTATTCATGAAGTCTGTGTCCAGTCCTATTTCCTGAAGTGTTTCTCCTATGTTTTCTTTAAGAAGTTTTATTGTTTCAGGGTGTATATTTAAATCCTTAATCCATTTTGAGTTGATTTTAGTATATGGTGAGAGCTATGGGTCTAGTTTCATTCTCCTGCATATGGATATACAGTTATCCCAGCACCATTTGCTGAAGAGGCAGTCCCTTCCCCAGTGAATAGGCTTGGTGCCTTTGTCAAAGATCAGATGGCAGTAAGTGTGTGGGTTGATTTCTGGATTCTCTATTCTATTCCATTGGTCAGTGTGTCTGTTTTTATGCCAGTACGATACTGTTTTGGTTATTATAGCTTTGTAGTATAGCTTAAAGTCGAGTCGTGTTATGCCTCCAGCTTTATTTTTTTTTTTTTGGTCAGCATTGCTTTGGCTATGCGTGGTCTTTTATTATTCCATATAAATGTCTGGATAGTTCTTTCCTTTTCTGAGAAAAATGTGTTTGGTATTTTGATGGGGATTGCATTGAATTTGTATATCACTTTGGGTAGTATGGACATTTTCACTATGTTGATTCTTCCAATCCAAGAGCATGGGATATATTTCCATCTTCTTGTATCCTCTCTGATTTCTCTCAGCAGTGGTTTGTAGTTCTCATTATAGAGATTTTTCACATCCTTGGTTAACTCAATTCCTAAGTATTTTATTTTTTGGTGGCTATTGTAAATGGGCAGGCTTTCTTGATTTCTCCTTCTGCATGTTCACTATTGGAGAAAAGAAATGCTACTGATTTTTGTGTGTTGATTTTGTATCCTGCTACTGTGCTGAAATCATTTATCAATTCCAAGAGTTTTTTTGTAGAGGTTTTAGGCTGTTCGATATATAGGATCATGTCATCTGCAAACAGGGACAGTTTGACTTCATCTTTTCCAATCTGGATGCCCTTTATTTCCTTCTCTTCTCTGATTGCTCTGGCTAGTACTTCCAACACTATGTTGAATAGGAGTGGTGAGAGTGGGCATCCTTGTCTAGTGCCTGTTCTTAAAGGGAAAGCTTTAAGCTTTTGCCCATTCAGGATGATATTGGCAGTGGGTTTGGCATATATGTCTTTAATTATGTTGAGATACTTTCCCTCTATACCTAACTTATAGAGGGTCTTTGTCATGAATGAGTGCTGAGTTTTATCAAATGCTTTTTCAGCATCTATAGAGATGATCATATGGTCCTTGTGTTTGACTTTATTCATATGGTGTATCACATTTATTGATTTGCGTATGTTGAACCAACCTTGCATCCCTGGGATGAATCCCACTTGATTGTGGTGAATAATTTTACATATGTGTTGCTGTATTCTGTTTGCTAGTATTTTAGTGAGGATTTTTGCATCTATATTCATCAAGGATATTGGCCTGTAGTTTTCTTTTTTGGTTATATCTTTACCTGATTTTGGTATCAGGATGATGTTTGCTTCATTGAATGAGTTTGGGAGATTTGTGTCTGTTTCAATCTTTTGGAATAGTTTGTAAAGAATCGGTGTCAATTCCACTTTGAATGTTTGGTAAAATTCTGCTGTGAATCCATCTGGTCCTGGGCTTTTCTTTGTTGGGAGCCTTCTGATAACAGCTTCAATCTCCTTTATTGTTATTGGTCTGTTCAAATTTTCTACGTCTTCATGGTTCAGTTTTGGGAGCTTGTGTGTGTCCAGATATTTATCCATTTCCTCCAGATTTTCAAATTTGTTGGTGTATAGTTGTTTACTGTAGTCTCGAATGATTCCTTGTATTTCAGATGAATCAGTTGTAATATCGCCTTTTTCATTTCTAATTTTTGTTATTTGAATCTTCTCTCTCTTTTTCTTTTGTTAGCCATGCTAATGGTTTGTCAATTTTATTTATCTTTTCAAAAAACCAACTTTTTGATTCATTGATCTTTTGTATTGTTTTTTGGGTTTCAATTTCATTCAGTTCTGCTCTGATCTTAATGATTTCTTTCCATCTGCTAACTTTAGGTTTGGATTGTTCTTGTTTTTCTAGTTCTTAAGGTGAAGTGTTAGGTTGTTCACTTGCCATCTTTCCATTCTTCTGAGGTGAGCATTTAATGCAATAAATTTCCCCCTTAATACTGCTTTTGCAGTATCCCACAGGTTTTGGTATGATGTATCATTGTTTTCATTAGTTTCAATAAATTTTTTGATTTCCTGCTTGATTTCTTCTTGGACCCATATGTCATTAAGTAGAATGCTGTTTAATTTCCATGTGTTTGTATAGTTTCCAGAGTTTCATTTGTTATTAATTTCTAGTTTTAATCCATTGTGGTCTGAGAAAATACATGGCATAATTCCAATTTTTTTGAATTTATGGAGGCTTGATTTGTGACCTAATATGTGATCTATCCTGGAGAATGATCCATGTGCTGATGAGAAGAATATATATAACAACTCTTAATGTAAAAGGCTTAAATTCCCCAATCAAAAGACACAGACTGGCTGACTGGATTAAAAAGGAGGACCCAAGTATATGCTGCCTACAAGAGACCCACCTCACCCATAAAGATTCACATAGACTAAGAGTGAAAGGATGGAAAAAGATTTACCATGCAAACAGAAAAGAAAAACGAGCTGGAGTAGCTATTCTTATATCTGACAAAATAGACTTTAAACTAAAAACCATAAAAAGAGACAATGTGGGACACTACTTAATGATAAAAGGACTGATCCATCAAGAAGACATAACAATCATAAATATGTACGCACCCAATGTTGGAGCAGCCAGATTTATAAAACAAACTCTATTAGACCTAAAGAAGGAAATAGACACTAATACCATAATAGCAGGGGACCTGAACACCCCACTGTCAATATTAGACAGATCATCTAGGCAAAGAATCAGTAGAGAAACACAAGATCTAAACAATACTCTAGACCAATTGGAATTGGCAGATATCTACAGAACATTCCATCCAACAATCTCAGAATATTCATTCTTTGCTTTTCTGAAATAGATTTGTAGACACAGCCTAGGAAATAGGTACACAAACCAATTTCTCTGGGAAGTCAGTCAAAATGCACAAATGCATTTGTGATGACATTACAGTGTGTCAACTCGGAGACTACATTTTCCAGAATTCCTTTCCAGTTTGTTTTCAGTTGGTATAGGCCTTGAGGGAGAGTCTAGTCTGAGATTTGAAGGGCAAAAGTGAAATAATAGCCATTTTCTGTACCTCATATCATTGTTGACTTTCTGTTGGCTCACCTTACTGTGGTAAAGCAGCAGATGGGCACAGAACTGCTCCACATTCCCTTGGGTCCTCCTTCAGCTTCTCTGAAATCTGAACCAGTTTTATTTTCCTTTATAATATAGGGCTCCCTTGCCTTTCATCAAGGTCAGAGGCAATAATAACTGACACAGATTTCTGTCTGCCTCATGGACTATAGCTCACGCTTGTGGCGCGAACGCCTCCTCTTCCTCTCCCCTACCTACATCCATCTTCCTTTCCTGACTGCCTGCTGTTCTGAGGCCTTCAAGCTCCAGCATCAGACAACATGATAATAGCTTTACAGAAATAGCTTAACCAGCCTCCATAGTGTGAGATCAAATCCCTGTAAACTGTGTTTACTTTCACATATAGTAAAGGTTTTTGTGGTATTAAAATGAAATTTAACTTTCCTTGTAGGTCATTAAAATCTTTTTGTGATGCATGTTCTTACATTTTTCAGTTTGGTATACATAGATGGCTTCACACTCTGTAGCAACCATCCATTGAAAAGGGAAAGTGACAAAGTAGGGAAAATTTTTATTTCTGAGATGAGTTGATTTATTTTATCACATCAGGCCAGGAGAAGCATAGCAAAAACAATGGAGACTTTTATCCATTCTTCTTATCAGCTTCTAACTTACTCCACAACTCACTTCTTTATTATGCTGTTCTATTTCTCCATGCTAAAATGCAAGTCTTATGAGGCTAGATAACTTTTTCTGTTTTGTTAATTAAACAAAGCACCTAGGATATAACCTGGCACAATTATAAGTGCTCAGTAAGCATTTGATAATGAATAAATGAATGAATGAGTAAATGAATGGGTAATAGAGTCCCTTTTTGCCTCAGGCTGTCTGTGATCTAATGGAATCGGTACTCCATGTGACCAAAATAAAATTAGCCTTGGTGCTCTTAACTTCACAGGAATGGTCTTAGTTTATGAAAACAACACAAATCTTACTCAAAATGTTCATGAAGAACAGAAGGTGACTGAGAAAAACAAAACAATACAAAAGCAGCAAAATCCCCTTCATTCCTTTTCCCTAGGCTGCTTCTCCTGATATCTTTCTCTTTCTCCATTAACAAGCTATGCTATCCCTCCTTCTAACAAGCTACCCTTCTCTTTACCTATTAACTGTTAAAATGTACCCCTGCATACAGACAAAATGGACTACATGTGGCTAAAATTAGACACACCAAAACTACGAAACAGAACCAAATGTCTATAGCAGGATGAGGAGTTAGACATGTGTCCCCATGCTCACACACACAAAAGAATGTCATAAATATTCATAGATTTTCCCCAAACCCACTAAATATGTATGTAAGACTGACACTGTAAGACCCTGTTATGTAAGAGTGACCCTGTAAGACCTAAATACCGGCTTCCTCCTTCCTTCCTTTGAGTGTGTTCTTTTGGTTTTCCCTGGAGGATCTGTTCCCTGATCTATAGATTTCCATTTTCTCTGAAAATATAATTTTATTTTTTTTCCTTCCTCCATAGATCTTATGGCCTTATATTAACATAACTAAGCTAATGGTCTTTTAATTCTTCAGACATCCCTAGCTGGATTAAATCTATCTCTTCTTTTATCTTTTAGAGTTATAAAGCTGAATACAGGTCAATGGCAGCAAATTAAAGGTCTATATTGGAGATAAAAATAAGAATCAGAATAAAAATTTTTACCATGAACACACATACAAACATACATTCTGTACATAAATATTATAGTACAAAGAATGCCGTAAGTTCTGAAAGACAGATATTAACCACATGCTATAGATACACAAAGTAGCCAAAAGGGCTGACCAAAGGAATCTGGAAAGACTCCAAAGAAAAAGATATTATTTGAATTAGAACTTGATGGTTAAGTAGGAATTTCAAAAATAATACTTTTATGGTCAATATAATTTTGGTCAATATGATAGCCTGAATGAAATAAAAAAGGTTTCATCGGGATATAAAAGTGAGTAATGCTAAATAAAGTAACAGGAAGCAAAATGATCACGTAGCTGAGTTTGATACCAAGTAGTAGCAGAAGAACACAAAATTATTATGTTATACATTTGTAAAAGATGGAGAAATGTTTAGTAAATATACAAAGATGTGCTCAAAAACCACAATCATGTAATTCAAGACAATGGTTAAATCTAGGATATATATGTTGTCAGGTAAGATCACTGATGGGTAGCTAGGATACTTCAAAATATATATAAAATATTTTATTTTGTAAATAAGTTGATTACAGATTTTTAATTAATTGAGCTTTTCACTGTCAGTTTTTTCTCTCATATCTTCAGTTTTCTCCATAATAATCCGCAATTATAAACTCTACTTGCATACTGAATTATTTCCCCTGCCTCTCTCTTCCACAATAATATGTGCTTTTCAAAATCTCAAATTGTTTTATACTTGACTCTCTTTCCATACCTGCAACTGAGCACCTAAATGTGGTTGCTCTTGTCAAAGGACAAAATTACAACAAATTTATTTAAAGATAACAATTGGCTTTATTGCAAGTCTAGAATAAGACAACACATCATTCCATAGAATAAGTAAGTAGCGTTACAATGACCTGAGCAAAGGAGGATGGTTTGATAGGCAGAAAAGCTGGAGAAAGTAGAATTAAAGAGCACCAAGCAGATTTGTCATTTCAAGGTTACTTTCTTTGTAAGGTGGGTCAAGGAGACAGAACAACAGAAAAATAACGTTATTTAACATCAGATTACTTCAGGCTATCCTTTTTGTATAAGGATTAAAGCAGAGGGAATTTCATTACACATATTGAAGATTTAAACCTATCTGCTTTGGAAATTGGCTGTTATCTCTTAGTTTTCAAAGGATCAGAACACAACCTAAGTAACCTGAAACTTAGCAGGGGTGGCTCCATTTGATTTTTAGTCTGTTTTTTGGGGGCCAAGTCCAGGAACTTAGTCCAAAACAATGACCTCCTGTAATTTTTATTTAACACACTCAATCACTCAATCATACTGAGATAGGAGATGCTCAGTTTCCTTGGGCTTGGGTTTCAGGCAATACCTCTGGGTTACAAGCCAAAGGCCCCTCCTCTAGGGCCTCTTCTAGAAGAAATTTACTGTTGCTAGTTAAACCTATTTTCAGTACCAACAGGGGAAAAAGAGACCACATGGAGCTGGCTTAGGCAAATCCAGTGGCTGGGCATGTTTAGTAAAGAAGAGTTATATAACTCTGGTAGCTAAATGACTTTCCACTAGAGGTGCCAGAGAGCACAGACTGTTCTTGAGTATGCCTGGTACATGTGATAGAATTTGACCAATGAACATGCTCCAAGAATAAAACCAACTGAGCATGTGCAAGACTACATTACATAACTGGGAGCCACCCCCTTAATTGAATTTTCATTAAGCAAGGAAACTATAAAAGCTGAATCCCAGCAGAATGTGGGGCTGTTGGTAATTCTCCTGGAACCAGCCCACACTCTGTGAAGTGTGTGTTTCTTTCTTTTTGTAACAAACTTACCTTCAGCAAGCAGCTGCTCATTCTTTTGAGACAGCCTGCACTCTGTACTGAACTGTCAGTATGTATTTCTTACTTTTGTATGAAAGTTGGTGTGGGCTCTGTTCAGTCGCTGGAGCTATGCTGCACTCTCTCTGTGATGTCTGTATCTCTTATTCCCTATATTATACTTGTTTTCATTTTGTACTCTGCTCTCGAATTCTTTCCTGTGGCGGAGTTAAGAATCTGATAAGAGGACAGGGTGAAGTGAGGCAGGCTATTAGGTCCCCTGGACCCTACCTCCATCATCTATACTTCATGATTTCAGTTTAAATAAATCATCTGAACTTCAGTGGATCCTAGGTGCTTCTGGTTATTTCTAATATATTTCATGGCTAAATTCATTTTATTGCCCTCTGACATGATGATGTAATGCTTCTTTTTTTTTCCCATTCTCAAATGAAAATCATATTTATTATGAAATAATGCAGATAATATTAAGAGATATACCACATTCCTTAACCACAAAAATCTACTCTTCTACCTGCCTCTGTTAAAAGGTTGAATACTTCTTTTACCTTGTCTATGGTCAGCCTTTCCACTTGTTAACCAGAGTCATGAACTCTCACCCAATTTAGGCCATTTCTCTTCTAATCATTTTTTTTCTCTTCTATGTTGTCTGTATTGTTCTGTTTCCTGGACCTTTCCAGTTAGTGTATAAATGTGATGAAATGAATTGCATTCAACAAAAATCTTCCCTTGACAGCACAGGCATCTCCAAGTACTGGTTTAGTTTTTACTTCTATTTACGGAAATCTCAACATTGTTGTCTATATTTGCTACTTCCAATTTCATTTCTCCAGTGCTCTCTGGGAGGAACACTCCAATACAGCTCTTATCTTGACCCCTTCATTGAGAATTTCTATTGTCAGTGTCAATGATGACCTTCACACTGTCAAATCCAAATTTCAGTTCTTTTTTCTAATCTAACTTGACCTTTAAATAACATTTGACCAAGCCAATCACTCCATCCTTTCTCAACTTTGTGTCCCGACTTTTGATGCATCACACCCTCCTGGATTTCTTTTCACCTCAATGACTATTTCTTATAAGTGTCATATGTTATATTTCCTAACCAATAAATAATAATGTGTTTTATGTTCCCCGCCCCTGGCTCTTTTTCTTATTTTTTTTAGTACTTACTGTCAAGATTACCTTGTTTAGTTACTTGTTTAATAAACTCTCTAATTTGATTGCTCCAAAATTTTGTATCTTCATTCTTGAACTTTTCTCTGAACTTCAGATTCATATAGAGCTTAAATGTTAAAGAGGCACCGAAAATTACCTACATTGATG
Source organism: Cynocephalus volans (assembly GCF_027409185.1). Lineage (NCBI taxonomy): Eukaryota > Metazoa > Chordata > Mammalia > Dermoptera > Cynocephalidae > Cynocephalus > Cynocephalus volans. The sequence continues at coordinate 102,053,864 of NC_084468.1, read as the reverse complement.
AATAAAGCCTTAATTCATCCCAATATGTACTTCTCTCCATGCTACTTAAAACAGAAAATGGAACAACCGATTACAACCGATTAACTGATCATCCAAATTATTGCTGTCATCTTGGCTTTTTTATTTTTAACTTAATATAATCCATGAGGCAGTGCTGTTTTTATTTTAAGAAATTATGTCCCAACTGGACACATTACAAGGAGAGACTAGATTGACAATATAAACTCTCTGATCAATCAAATTTTTATATAAAGTGGAATAACCACATATCATGTGCTTCAAGAAGTAATGTAATAAGAACTGCACAGCATAACTGTAAAGTTATAGCTTCCTCTTAAAAATGGTGGCTAGAGAGAAATATATGAATCAAGTTTGGCAAAATGTTAATCATTGAAGGTATATGTTGGGTATGTATGGGTTCAGTACACTCTAGTATTGTGCATAAATACAAATTTGCATAATAAGATCATATATACACATTTTATGTACACAAATAATAAAGCTAAATATAATAAAACCATATATACAAAATTACATATTACATGTTATGAAATTATATACACACATTTATATGTAAAATTTTATATGTACATACACATTCATGTATATGGCACAGATCTCCTTTGCTACAAATCTCCCCCTTATCACTCTGTATCAGCAACATTGTCCTTTTCGTTGTCCCTCAAGCATATTAATAAAATAGCAATTTGAGAACTTTACACATAGGCTCCCTTGCCTGAAATGCTCTTTCCCAGATATTCACATGGCTGGCTCACTTTCCCATTTCATTCAGTGCTCAAAAATCCCCTTGTCAAAACAGCCTTAGGTTGTCTTCCTAACTAAAATATCACCCTCTGTTATTTCCTCTCTCATCTGTGGTTCTACACCATCAGAATGCGAGGTTCGTGGAAGAGATAGACACCCCTGTTTGGTAATCATTGTATCTTCAGTGCCTTGTGCCATGCTTACTACATAGTCGTTGTTTAGTAAATATTTGTAAATAGAATAAATAAATAATTAAATTTTATTTCTTTTTTGAGCCAAGAGTTAAAAGTATTTTTTAAATATCCCTGATATTAGTATTTTTATATTTATGTATCAGATCTATAGTTTTATTATATCCAGATCAGACAAAATTTTATTAGGTCTAATTTGTGTAATTTTTTATCTTTATTTCTTAATGTATAATCAATGTTTATGATTATCCCATAGTCTTCATGGCAGAATCTCTGTTTTTATTGTACAGAATTGTACCACATGCATAATTGAGATTAGGCCTATTTTATTCTTAATTAAATTCCTGTATCCATATCTTTGGGGGTTCCATATGAGTAATCAATTACTATGACTGATAAACTTTTCTAGTATAGCTCTAAAGAAATAATTTGATTTTATTGTGGTTTAAGTCTTTATACATTTTAAATTATTATTCTTTGTCTTATCTACCATTAACCAAGTTTCTGGCTACTGATATTTCATGGGTGCAAATATCACACAATTCTGAGCAAAAAATAATGAGAGAATATGCTGTGGAGCCACTAGAAAATATTTTCCACTTTAGGGCACAGATATGAGTAAAGATGGTTCTTTTCTGAATCTCAACATTGCCATGTCATGTCTTGATAAACATGCAGCCATTTACCAAAGGGCAATTCTGACACTGAGATGCTGACAAAGTAGAAAATGTTTTGAAATCTGCTTTGCCAGCTGACTTAAGATGTTAAGTATCCTTATTGTTCAAGATAATGACATGAAGCCGACATTATCCAGATACAGACTCTAAAATATTCTCCAGGCAAAATCCTGAAAATTATTCTCCTTTCATTTTAAAAAATATTTTGAAGTGTTTTTGACTCGGTTACTTTTATATTTCAATGACAGTTTACTTATAAAAGTTTTGGTTGAAACACTTCAGGAAATAGGACTGGGCACAGACTTCATGAATACGACCCCAAAAGCACGGGCAACCAAAGGAAAAATAAACAAATGGGATTATATCAAACTAAAAAGCTTCTGCACAGCAAAAGAAACAATTAAAAGAGTTAAAAGACAACCAACAGAGTGGGAGAAAATATTTGCAAAATATACATCTGACAAAGGATTAATATCCAGAATATATAAGGAACTCAAACAACTTTACAAGAAGAAAACAAGCAACCCAATTAAAAAATGGGCAAAAGAGCTAAGTAGGCATTTCTCTAGGGAGGATATCCAAATGGCCAACAGACATATGAAAAAATGCTCAACATCACTCAGCATCCGGGAAATGCAAATCAAAACCACATTGAGATACCATCTAACCCCAGTTAGGATGGCTAAAATCCAAAAGACTATGAACGATAAATGCTGGCGAGGCTGCGGAGAAAAAGGAACTCTCATACATTGTTGGTGGGACTGCAAAATGGTGCAGCCTCTATGGAGAATGGTATGGAGGTTCCTTAAACAATTGCAAATAGATCTACCATACGACCCAGCCATCCCAGTGTTGGGAATATACCCAGAGGAATGGAAATCATCAAGTCGGAGGTATACCTGTTCCCCAATGTTCATCGCAGCACTCTTTACAATAGCCAAGAGTTGGAACCAGCCCAAATGCCCATCATCAGATGAGTGGATAAGGAAAATGTGGTACATCTACACAATGGAATACTACTCAGCTATAAAAACGAATGAAATACTGCCATTTGCAACAACATGGATGGACCTCGAGAGAATTATATTAAGTGAAACAAGTCAGGCACAGAAAGAGAAATACCACATGTTCTCACTTATTGGTGGGAGCTAAAAATTAATATATAAATTCACACACACACATACACACATACACACACAAACCGGGGGGGGGGGGAAGAAGATATAACAACCACAATTATTTGAAGTTGATACAACAAACAAACAGAAAGGACATGGTTGGGGGGGAGGGGGGGAGGGAGAAGGGAGGGAGGTTTTGGTGATGGGGAGCATTAATCAGCTACAATGTATATCGACAAAATAAAATTAAAAAAAAAAAAAAAAGAAAGAAAAAAAAAAAAAAAAAAAAGTTTTGGTTGACCTTTTCTATATTTGAATATTTCATAGAGTATCATTCTTTTAAAAATGAAAATTGCAATGTGAAGAAATCTTAGGAGAATTATTTTTTTTACATATTGCTTTTTGATTTTGTAAAATGGATACCAGATTCTGCCTTTTTCTATCACGAGCACGGGGTTTTACTAAAGTATGTCTTGCTGTTTATCATTCTTTTTCTTTGCAAGGGGAGCAGTGTACAGTTTCAGTCTATAGATGTGTTTTATTTTATTCATCAAATGGTGTTCTATATTAAATCTTTTAATTGTTATTTTCTCTTTTATTTTATTCTCTTCTTCATAGATACATGTTGTGTGTAAATTTGGTCTCGTTTTTATTTTTTATTTCATAGGAGCATTATGTTTCTGTCTTTTACATATTATGTATTTTTTATGTAAGTCTATATATTTTTTTGAGTTCTTCCTAAATAATAACTGAGAAATTGAACTGTTTTCAGTGCTTTGAATATTTTGGACAACCACATAGGCAATTTATACCATAAAATATAATGATCTCTCTCTCTCTCTTTATCCTTCCATTCCTTCCTCCTCTGTTGACAACGTGACCCTGATTTCTGTGATGGTTTAATTTTTTCCCACTCTTAAGTTTTACCAGATTATTATTCATGTTTTTCTGTTTTCTTTTAAACCATAGCTTAAAAAGTATTGAACAGGGGAATTTAATAACTGGAAAATGGGCTCTATGCTCCAGAGATTGTGATTTAATTATTTCAATTATAAGTTGACCATTGACATTTATAAAAATTTTTCAAAGAGTTGTAATGTACAAGTACCACAAAATATCAACTTATGTTAATTTTTGTTTATTTCTGCTTTGGTGTTAGTTTCTATAATTCCTATTTTCCTTATAATTCATCAAAGCTTTTATGTTTATTTGGAAAATATCGAGAAAAATATTATTTTTCTATTTTTATTTCATTACGATTTATGGATAGCATCTTATTCTCATTTCAATTTTAAATTATCTGTAATTTTTTCGTGACCATATTAACTTGTTGCTTTGTGTTGCTTTGCCCCCCACAGATTTGTCACCCCTCTTCCCCTGGGTGATGAAAATGCAAAGGATTACTCAAAGCCCATCTCTTCTGAGTAGTGAGAGGCCCCAAAGTGGTTAATCTCCCACTGGAACCCTCAAGAGAGGGATCCCTTCCTTGGGAAATTAACACCAAATTGGGGTTCTCTTCCTGCATTTATTTTCCAGACCAGGAAGTTACAAGAAGAGAACAAAGGTGGAGTTATAGGTTAACAATACAGACTGATAACTTTCAGTGAAACAAGCCAGATGACATTCCAGTAATGCTATCAACAAAAGCTTTGATCTTAGCAAACATTCCTTCTTACAGCAATTTCTCAGTATCTTTACATAACAATCAGTAACTAGTCTGTCCTTGAGCCAGCAACCTTGCTGTGTCACAATTCTTATCTTGCACCAGAGACTTATAGCCTGAGGAAAATTTCCAGTCCTCTGCAAGGTTAATATTTGAAACTGCAAGGCTTTGGAAAACCAGGCCCTGTGAAGTACATATGCTTTTTAGTATATTCCACGTTAACTAAATGCTGATCTTTTTTTATTGTTTTATATGAAAGAAAAATAGCTCTTGTATTTGTTCAGTAGTTTTCTCAATTTTCTGTTTTCTACATCATTATTATGTACATTTATATTTATACCTCTGCTTTCTCTTAAATTATTTTATTTCCTATATAACTTTTGAATTCAGATGACTATCTTATTTATTTTCACTATCTTTCTAATAAATATATTTAGTTAATGTCAGAATATTTAACTAAATGTAAGTTCAGATATATCCTGTAAGTTCTGTTAAGTCATGGCATTAGGATAGAATCTGTTCCGCTATTGAAAGTTGGTGAGAATGATGACTTGTCCTTAATTTAAACTTGCTTTTCTTTTCTTTACTCTTCAAGCAGCTACAAAACAGGCAAAGTTATAAATTAGAGATGTGGGGGTGTGGACATGGTGTCCTGCTTGCCTCCAGATTGTCTCAGTCTGTATTGTTCAGGCCTCTTGGCTACAGTCCCAGAGTGAGCTCTGCCGAACTGAAGGACCAGTGTGCCCATTGCCCTATATAGCCTGTAGGAACCCAAACTAAGCTTTCATTAAAATATAGAAAATGATATTTCTACCCAGTGACCTAGGCTTACTGTCACTAATATTCTAATATTCTGAATTTTTTTGTGCTAGTCCTGGGACAATCCTTCATTATCTTTGTGTGGAGTATAAGACCTAGACATTCTCCATCATTTCATTAGAGGTTTTCCAAGTTCAAACCTGTCCATCACCTGCTATAGCAGTGTTTTGCTTCAAATGTGTCCTTTAGAGAAAATTTCTTATGGAGTCTTATTTTAAACTTTATCTACTTTGTATTGGACTTCATCATTTAGTTATCTATTCTAATTGAGAAGCAGAGGAAATAATAGGAGATTTAAAGTAAAAGAGACCAGAGTCTGAGCTTTAGTTTAATTAATTAAGAGAATGAGAAAATTCTTAAACTTTTAATACGTAGATTCTCATTTTCAAAAAGGTATATTATTTTTTAGAATAAAACATAATAAACATGATAATTTCATGATATATAAAAATATCTCATCAAATTATACCCACATTAGTTTCATACTTGTTCTCTTGCAATAACATTGCTATATCTTCTTAATTTTTAGTATTACTGTATAATCTTTCTGGAAATTATATACTGAAGGTGAGACCTCATCCTACATTTTTTATTTTGGTCAAGGGTTTTGATCTATTTGTGCTAGTTTCTTCCCATGTATAATATGGGAAATTTCAAAGTAATAAATGAGAAAATTATTGCTGTTATTTCATTTCAGAAGTGTGAACTACATTTGCAGATTATGAATAAGATGGGCATAGTTAACACCATCCACAGCCAATTTCCATTATGAAATGACATCAAATTAGATTTTATTTTTCAAACTGTGAATGGTATGTCCAATTTTCATACTTTTCAATTTTTTTTCAGTTTTAATTTGTGTGTGTTAGCAAGAGTACTAAAGAATTTTGATTTGAACTAATTGGCTTGATATATTCAAAAATAGTATAAACTATAGATTCAATGAACTCTTATTGAGAACTTAACTTTGTACAGAGTACTTTATCACAAAGATGAGCACAGTAAGAAAGTCGTGAGTTAAACATAAGATTGACTTCATGCGGCGATTTTTAATTCATGTTTACTTTATGTCCAACATTCTATTTATCATATCGATGGCATATCAAACTTAATGAAGTAGTAGTTAGTGAACTCTTATGTGTGCTCTCATATGAAGGATACATTCCGTGTGCCTCATTAGCATCACATTCTGAAAATAAAAAGGTGCTTACTTCCTTTTAAGCATTAGTGATGAACAAACACTAATTATTTTTTAAAGTTCAATTAGCAAATTTTAAGTGATCATGCAAACAATCTGACAAACTATGTCAAAGGTTCATAATTTTATTAACATGATGAAGTTAATCTACAAAGAAATTAATTTATACTACTATCCAACTTTATTGCATGTAAATTGCAGAAATTATATTCAAAGCAAAGCTGTATTCTCAGAATTAGCCCATAAGTTTATAAAATTCAGCCTGTTATGACTGAAATTAGCTGAAAATAGCAGCTGCTTGGTTTTTCATTCTTTACAGGATATTTAGAATACAGTAGCATACAAAAAATTGATTTTGCTTTCAGAAATTTACATCTTTAAGGAAGTGAAAATGGTTGCATGAAGCACAGATACGAGTAGCTGCAGAAAAGTCTAAAGATGTAAGCAATATTCACTAGCCTTCTGTTAGTGAACAAGAAAGAACCAGTTAGTAAGAATATACGCACACACAACCTTATTTTCAACTCCAAAAGAAAGTTAGTAATAAATGTAGACTGTATTTTCTTGAATTTTCAATATTAAAATTTAAATAATGGTGCCAACTACAGCATATAAAGTGTGCTTTTATGCTCTTTTTTAATTTATTGATAAAACAGTGATAGGATCTATATTTGTATGTATGTCTTTATATATTTTATTTATATATTTTTTACCACTTTAATATAAAAATGATAGCATCCTACCATTTTCTCAAGATTACTCTTTATTTTTATATTTTATTATCTTTGGGGAGCAAAGGAGGAGTAACAGCATCCTTAATTAAAAGAAAATAAAACTGTGATAGAAAACATCATTATGTAGACTTTTGGGTGTTTATGAAAGCCTGGTTTTCAAATCTTTTAAAATAATTTTAATTCTTAAATGTCTAATTTCAAGTCTTTATAGAAAGTGTTTTATTCATCTAATGAATGTTGATAAATAAAGAGTTAAAAAAACACCGGCCCTTTTACACTTCTTCAGAAATCAAATTACTCTCCCAGGTTTTTAACTGGCCTCCCTGCAACACTTAGCATACCCTGTCTCATTCTACTCTCCACCAGTAGCCAAATGATTCTTTAAATGCAAAACCAGGAAAATCTCACTTCCCTGATCAAAACACTTTATACTCCACAGCTTCTGTATCATCTGGCTCTGGAACCCTTTTCAGTCACTTGAAGCCACTTTCTCTTGTACACACTGTAATCCGGCTGTATCGACTTGCTTTTCCTAAAAAGCGATATGCAAACTCTTGCCTGTACTCTTGCACTTGCCGCTTTGCCTGAAATTCTTCACCCTCAAGTATCTACAGAGCTCAGTCCTTTACTTCTTCAAGGGTCTGATCAAATGCCTCCTTATCCCAGAGGCCTTCTTTGATCACTTAATATAATTCATGAATTGCCTTTCCATACTTAAACCCCTTACCTTGCTTTATTTTTCTCTTGTCAGTTTAACTAAAAATATATTATACGCTAATCTAACTCGTTTATTTTCTGTATGGGCTGAATTCTATCGTCCCTCCATCCCCCCAAAGATCATATGTTGAAGTCCTAATCCTTTGTATCTCAGAATGTGACTTTATTTACAGATAGGATCTTCAAAGAGATAATTAAGTTAAAATGAGGTCATTTGCATGAGCCCTAATCCAATATGAATAGTGTCTTTATTAAAAGAGGTGATTAGAACACAGACACAATTACAAAGGGAAGGCCATATAAAGGCCTCAAAAGAAGATGACTATCTACAAGCCAAGGAGAAGACCCCAAAGAAGAAACTCCTTCTGACAACTTAATCTCGGACTTCTAGCCTCCCAAATTGTGAGAAAATTTCTGTTGTTTAAGCCGCCCAATCTGTGGTACTTTGTTAGGGCAGCTCTAGCAAACAAATGCACTGTCTTTCTCCTAATTCCCTATCCCCCACCCTCAAAACCTCCCAAAAGGTATGAGGGGAATTCAAAACGTTCATGAAAAAATGGAATTAAAAGATATGTGGTACATCTACACAATGGAATACTACTCAGCTATAAAAACGAATGAAATACTGCCATTTGCAACAACATGGATGGACCTTGAGAGAATTATATTAAGTGAAACAAGTCAGGCACAGAAAGAGAAATACCACATGTTCTCACTTATTGGAGGGAGCTAAAAATTAATATATAAATTCACACACACACATACACACACACACACACAAACCGGGGGGGGGGGAAGAAGATATAACAACCACAATTATTTGAAGTTGATACAACAAGCAAACAGAAAGGACATTGTTGGGGGGGAGGGGGGGAGGGAGAAGGGAGGGAGGTTTTGGTGATGGGGAGCAATAATCAGCTACAATGTATATCGACAAAATAAAATTAAAAAAAATAAAATAAAATCCAAAAAATAAAAAAAAATAAAAATAAATTTTATATTTCAACACAAGTTCCATCAAGTTCAAGACAGTTTTTTTAAAAAACTATTATTTTTTTATACATATTTATGGGGTAAAGAGTAGACTCTCAGTATTTGTGTGTAGTATGTGATGATCAAATCAATATTATTAGCATGTTCATCATTACAAATCGTAGTTATTCTTGTGTCCCTTAAGCAATGGCACCAGTCATTTATTCCATACCTAAAGAACTGAGGGTCTGGGAATTTAAGCATGTCAATGAAGTTATTTTTACATTATTAACTGAAAAATAAATGGATGCCCTTTAAAGATTTTTTTTTTTTTAAGATTAGGAAACAAAAAGAAGTCAGAAGGAGCCCAATCGGGATTCTAAGGTGACTGCCTAATTATTTCCAAGCAAAACTCTTGCAAAATTGCCTTTATTTGATGAGAGAAATGAGCAGAAGTATTTTCCTGGTGGAGAAGGACTCTCTGGTGTAGTTTTCCCAGGCATTTTTTTGCCAAAGCTTTGGCTAAATTTCTGAAAACACTCTCATAATAAGCAGATGTTATTGTTCTTTCATGCTCCAGAAAGTCAAAAAACAAAATACTTTGAGCATCTTGAAGAACGATTGTTGAGGACCTTTGCTCTGGATTGATCTGCTTTTGTTTGACTGGATCCCTCCCACCTCTTGGTCGCCATTGCTTGGATTGTGGTCTGTCTTCAGGACTGTACTGGGAAAACCATATCTTATTTTCTGTTACAATTCTTTTAAGAATGCTTCAGGACCTTGATCTCACTTGCTTTAAATTTCTATTAAAAGCTCTGCTCTTGTCTGTTGATCTGGGTGCAACAGTTTTGACACCCATCAAGGGGAAATTTTGCTCAACTGTAGTTTTTCAGTCAGAGTTCTGTAAGCTGAACCAATTGAGATGTCTATGGTGTTGGCTGTTTTTTCTACTCTTAATTGGGGTTCTCTTCAGTTAGAGCATGATTGCTTAATTGCTTTGGGGGTATGAGAGAGAAGGAATCAATTCTAATCCTAGATTTCAGAAATGAGCAAGTGGACAGAGAGAGGCAGCATTCAGTGATATGAGTACAAAGAATTTGGGGCTTTTTCAGTGGGATAAATTCAGTTTGAATATATTAAAAGTGTGATTTTAAGAGTCTGTATCAATATCCTATAGACAGGTAACTTTTTATATTGTACTGTGAAAGAGGAAAAAAAGGGAGAGAGAGAGAGAGAGAGAGATGTGCATTTTCTGGAGGAGAATTTGGGGCTAAAAAGGATTAAAATATTATTGTATTTTATTTTTGTATTAGGGATATTTAATGCTGATTAAATATGGATGGAAGTAATAAATGACAGAGAAGAGAAGTTACCCAGATGCCTCAAATCATCAGAGTATTATTAAAACAGTTAAAAATATTCAAATTATATATGGAAAAATTCTAATGGGTAAGTAGTATAAGTATTTATTTGGTTGATTATTTTAAAGTTCAGATATAAAGAAAAAAGAAAATTATTAACATAGGACTAAATTAATTATTGTATGTTTGTCTTTTTGTCTCTTGTGACCAACTTGAGATACATACACACATATACACACACACCACAAGTTGGAGGAAGGAATTAAACACAAATATTTTGGAAAAAAATATTGTACCGCCTTAACATCTCACTAGTATCATAACAGTCTTGTAAAGGTAGAGTCTGTCTGCATCTTGTCAGTAGTATGCTTTGCACAATTTGTTAAACTGAGAGGAAAATTCTGGCTCTGACATGCAATCACTACACCTAGAACTGATATCTCTTGCATTTTCTCCACACTCATCCAGTGTGCTGTGTATTATTGCTTCTTGCCCATCATCTGCCAGATTCATAACGGAAACAATTATCTGACCCAGACTCTGCACCCAATGTCATTTTTACTGAGGTTTTCAATCTACAAAACCCCAGGTACATTCTCTACTCTCACTTCAAGATGATTCCAGATATTCAATCAGATCCATCATAGAGGCTAGACTATGGTAAAGTTCTATTTGATGGTGAGTGTAAAATCTAATTTTCCATTCTGGATGAAGGGTATTTGGAGAGTTGTCATTTAAGGAGGGGATGATATAGAATGGCATACTGTTAGGGGAAGCATTGTCATAAATAATCTATTTCTATTCATCTTTTATTATAAAAATTATGACTTTATAAAATCAAGGCAAATAGGTTACATTTTATGTTTTAAATTTTCATTGAATTTGAACATGGACAGTTAATTTGACTTTCTAAAATACTACAGCTAAAATCGGGATACACTTATCAGTTTACATAATAGATAAACATTTATTGCGGTAATGTTAAAATTTCTGTTTATTAATTACACAAGCCATTTTCTGATGCTGCATATATTTTGATCATGACAATGCCAATCTGGAACTAAGTGATATGAAACAAATTCAGGTGTCTGATTAATCCTGGAATGGAGAACATTTTCTGTATGTGGGATCTAACAGTAGAGTTTGTAGCCTGTATTGGGGGTAGGAAACTGTCTCCATGATGAGGTTGTCTGATGAAAATCAATTACAGATCACCTCTGTGAAGGGCATGCAGGAAATGGTAATTGTTTTATTTCTTTTTCTTTTTTTTAACTTCTTATATGCAGGGCAATAAAAGACATATACAGGGACTTTGATAACTAACATCTGCAAAATGTTGGCAAGAAAAAGAAGAAAGTGGTGTATTTATTTTTTCCTAGAAAAATGGCTTAATATTCCTAGCATACCTTTCTCACAAATCTCTTCCTAGAGAATGCATCAGTACATGAATGCCACTTTTGTCACAGTCATCATTGGTATTCCTCCTGGTACCTCTACGACTGCACAGGCTCTAAAGTAGCTTCTGTTAGAGCCTACACAAATAGGAAGACTGAAATCTTTGCTACCTTTATTTCCTTGGCTCACACCAGAATCATTTAACATTATTGTTTTTCTGTTTACCTGCCAAGAAAATTTTTCAACTAAAACAGTCCATTTAGAACTTAGCTCTTTCTCAAGGCCTTAGTTATTATATCATAAAAAATATTTAGGTCTATACCTGTGGGGAAAAAAGAGTAGAAAAGTTTATGTTGAAGACCGTAGGGCCAACAAAAATCTTTAAATGATGATGTTTTCTGATTTAAAGGAGCTTTTTAGTTTTTCAGGTGATAAAAGTAAAGCAATGACTTAAGCTTCTGCTACAGCAGTTTGTATTTGTTATTGTGAACTTATTCATGGTATTTTTTTTTTTAACTGAGTAAAGATAAAATGACTTATGGCTGTGCAACTGCAAAGAATGTCAGTTTATCTTTTTCCCAATGAATTCTTTGTCACTACTCACTGAATTGCCATACAATTTTGTGGGACGAAAAATAAGCCAATTCTTTTATAAAACAAGATATAGGTAAATATCACTTTTGATACCACCCCCACAAAACACAATTCAGAATAACTATGCTGTCATATATTGATATAAATAAATAATTTTTAAAGATAAATGTATTATTTTTCTAAGGACTACATAAAAATATCCCACAGGCTGAGTGGCTTAAACCACAAAAACTTATTCTCTGTCAGTTCTGGAGGCTAGAAGTCCAAAATCAAAGTATGAGCAGGAAAATGATTGGCCTGAGAGTCTGGGTAGAATCCTTTCTTGCCTCCTCTCAGCTGTTGGTGGTGGCTGTCGATTTTTGGTGTTCTTTGTTTTGCAGTGTCATCGCTCCCATCTCTGACTCTATGGCCACGTGATGTTCTACTTGTGTGTTCCGGTTTTCAAATTTCCCTCTTCTCATAAGGACCCCAGCCACATTGGATTGGAGCCCATCCTAAAGACTTAACTTGTTTACATCTAAAAAGAACTTATTTCCAAATGAGTTTACAGTCACAGGTTCTAGGAGCTAGGACTTCATCATATGATTTTGGGGGAGCACAGTTCAACTCATAGCAATGACTGTAGTGGTGCCATATGAAGATGGCACATTTAGGGACAGATAATGTATAATAATCTTATCAGAGAGAAGCCTTTTAGAAGACAGAATTCTCTTGCTCCTCTGCTGAGGATCATAAATAATGGTTTCAAACGTTGTGAGGGAGAACTATGAGATGGAGGCAGGCTCCAGATCCTTAACAGGCCTTATTAAAATACGGGATCCTGTATACGGATCAAAACAAGGATGTCCTTTCCAGGTAAGACCCAAATATCAAGAGCTGGACTGGTGGCAATAGTCGTGGTGCTGACACCATTGTTTAAGAATAGAATATCTCCTGGATGTCATTAGGAGAGACTTCAGACACGAAAAGGAGTCTGAAGCTGAATTTAGAGAATCAAATGGCATTGTTGAAGATGAGAAGAGAACTACAGAAGTTACAAACTAGTTATTAAAAAGCACATCCCAGTATGTTTTCTAGAATCATTCTTTATTTAATATCATATTGGACTTTGTTGCTAAGTCTTGAGTGCTAACATCTCAATATATTATCTTAGTTTTTCATTTTTTCCTGTTGAAATTCTTAGAAGTTAATTTAATCATCAATAAACACGGTTTGTTTCTACAAGTAAGAATACAAACTATTCAAAATGGCAATGCTCTCTGGGAGGCTCAGCAGGACTGTGTTTTTCTGATCAAAGCACGACTCAGATGTGCTCCACTGGTTTCTTCTTCTATCTTCTCTAATTGGACAGCAGTATCTGGTATCTCATTAGGCACCTGACTACATAATTAAATAACAGAGTGTAAAACAAAGCTTTGCCTGTTAAAGTAAGCTTAGTTTGTAATTACATTAAGTAAATTAATTGCTTTTGTCCATATCGTGCATATTATATTATTAAATATTTATGATTTTTTTATTATGCAGTCATAATGGCTTTTCTGAGAACGTTTTCTTTTTGTTGTTATAAGTAAATGATTTGAATGAGTATTCATTAAAATCCATGAATGTTAATCTGATTATTAGGAACAAGTACTAAAAATAACACCTGATATTTTTACAGTGCTTTCTATGTGCCAGGCAGTTTTTGAAGCCTTTTATCTGTCTTGACACAGTATTCACAAGGACCATATGGGCTAGTTAATACTAATTTCACTTTTAAGATGAAGCAACAGGAGCACAGGGAGACTAAATAATTTCACTCACATTACTTAGTGTTGAAGTTAGAATATGAATTGACCACGTCAGGCTCCAGAATCTAGTCTCTTAACCAGTTCATTATCTCTTTTAGGTTGTAAAATGGTTTCTAAGACAGTACATCAGAATTATATAGAAGCACTTAAGGCAGTACAAATTGCATTTTAAAAGTTTTAAAATTATTTTAAAATACGGAGAGAAATATTAATATTCGTATGAGGAGATTCATTGTAATACGAGGATCTATGAGTTAATAGGCTTGTAAAGTTATAGTTATAAATCTAGGACTGGAGTGTAGTTATTTGGGGGCAAAGAATTCCAAAAGTAATACTTGTGGGGTTTTTTTGCTTGTTTTTTGCTGGTTTTATTAGAGTTTGTAAACCTGTAAACTGGTATTTGGAATTAGTAATATTTATTCATTCAGCAAACATATATTAAATGATTAATTTAAATCTGGATCTTTGGTACATATTAGGAGAAGATTAAAAATAAATAAATAGCAACTCATTTTGTCCAAAAAACATATATAGATATTTATGTTATGATACAATGTTAAAAACCAAAATATTAGAAATATACAAAAGAAAGGAAATAGTGACTTTCTAACAGCATCAGTGAAAACTCCATAGACACAATCACAATCACAATCACAACTTTCCCAAGAGTGGGAAAACATTTCAATACAAAGACAATAGTCTGTAGAAAGGCACAGAAGGCAATGACATTATGCCCCAGACATTTATGTGTTCTTTCTCTCATCCATCTTCTGCCCTTCTTTGCTTTACTCTGTATTGCAAGGGTCTGAGGCCTGCAATATGTCCCCGGTTCTCCTGCTCCCTGGGTCTGGTTGCAGGATACCAATGGGAAGCTTTGGAAAGAGAACGGAAAGTGGCAAAACCAGAATATTTCTTCTATTTTATCTTTTTTCGTATCATATGTTATATCATCTACTGTTTCAGCTTCTGACTGACAGCCCCTCTTCAACAGTTTCAATTCCCATTAGAAAGCCTAGTAACATGACCTCTTTCCTTTTTCTCTCCAGTCCTAGACATGGTAGCTGTTTCTTTCTGAGATACCTCATCATTTTATGTTTGCCTTTAAAGCTTCCAACAAATTTGCATTGGCAAAGTGAGGTTTAGGAGTGAGATTACTCAGTGGTAAGGTACAGAGAAGAAAAATGGCAAAGAGGTTTGGCAAAAGAAACCGAGAAAGGAGAGACAGAAAAAAAAGGGCGGGGGATGGGTTGGAAAAACAGGAAAGTAGTGTTACAGATGCCAAGGGCAGTTCACGGAGGGATCGTTCCCCAGAGTAAAATGTCTAGTGAAGATAAAGCCTGAGAAGATTTCACTGTATTTGGAAATTAGAAGTTTACCTGAATGAATATCAAAGAGATTTAAATTTGGGAGAGAAGTTTGTAGAAAAATGAGACGTTTGGATTCTCATTAGGTGATGAATGGGAGAGAGAGTTGGTCAAAATAAGATGGATAAGTAAAGACTGTTAATGGCTGAAAAGAAAAAAAAAAAACTTTTGTCATTTATCCCCCAGAATTTCTCAGGTGCTTGGGTACAGAACATAAGTTCAATTGTGCAGATGATCTACACTAGATAGGTTATATAGAAGCACCTAGAGGAGTAGCTATTGAAGATTCCAAAGAAAGTAAATCGTGTGACCAGCTACAGATGTAAGATGGTAGTGGGAGAGGATTAAGCACCTGAAATAGAATAGTGATTGCATGAGCTGGAAGACAAAAATGTACTGTATGTAATATATCAGATATGTATTTTACATTATGGTAAGACTTATAAAGGTGTTTATGTCTCTGAACACTTCAGAAGAACAAGTATTCTAACACCAAAGAGAAAAATGCCAACATTACTCAACATCAGGATGATATAAGGCACAGTGACGTCTACAAAAGTAGTCTTTCAGGGAAATACAGGCTTTAATGAGACCGAAAAGGGATATGAGGCCATTTATTAAGAGACTGTGAGTGTAGGAGTATATATTTATGATGGTCCCATTGTCACCATGGTACGAGTTACAGGGAATGTCAATAGTTGAATGATGAATTTAGGGTTCAGTATTACACAGCAGTGTAAGAAAGACTATAGGAGAGAAAATATAGGTGCAAATGGCTGCCTTTAGAGATGAGAACGATGATAGCAGTTATGTAAATGATTGCATTTAATTGGTGGACCTAACTGCTCCAAACTTTCAAACATACTGTAATAACAATAGAATCCTAGAGCATATTTTATACCTTTCAATTTTAAATGTCCATATTGATTTCCCTTCCTTCTAGCCTCATTTCTTAAATTTTTTGAAAATGTGTATGCCTATCCAAGCTGATCTGTTTCAGGCATTCAAAACAATTTTCATTCTTCTCTGTGTCAGAATTTGAAGAGTGAGTAATGCATCTTTACAAATTTGGTGCTCACAAAAAATTGAAAATCCCAGGAAAGGATTGAAGAGTAGAGAGCAATCGATAGAAGCTTTCCTCTACTCACATTTGAAGAGTTTGAGATGTTTCATTAAGAGAGGCTGCTTCCTTACGTGTAGTATATTTCACATGTCTGTGAAAGAGAAAACTAATTATGGTATCTTAACAGTGGACTTATGAGTTTAATTTCATTTTGACATAAATATAACAAGATGTTAATTATTATTTTGTATATTAAACACCTTTTATTCTGGTTGTATCTAACTGTTAAACAAACTTAGTGATCCCCTTCTACATGTTATTCCCAGGTAAGGTCTCCTTTAGTCAGGTCCTGGTGTTTGTAGTACCAGTCAAATTAAATTTATATGGAAAAGTACATTTGCTACAAAACCACTAAAACTCATTGCAGAATATTTTGTTCTTCCTGTAGCTAATCTGGGTAGTTGCAGGTGAGCAAAAGTGTAAACATTTAGGGAATATTGTCATTATTCATTCCTATGCATTGTCAGTATTGCCCTATAGTTAGAGCAGCTTCCAAAAAATATTCCAATCAACATTTGGAAGAACGGTCATAACATACTAAAGTTTTAGAAAACAAAACTAAGCATGAAGAGATACAGACCTTCTTTATTACATATAATTTTCCAAAGGACATGTGAAGCCTGTGTTGGCTTCCTAAGCCTGGACCACAAATATTGATGCATCAGGTAGAAACAATTTGTTATGTTTCCCTTTAGTACCTGAGCCTTATGGACAGATGGAAAAACTGGATCAGGAATCAGGTTCAGTGTGGTATAAACAAACAAAAAGCCTTAAAACATAAAAGAATTTATTCTAATGAAAGATAAAACAAAAATTCTATTTCTTCCATCTTGTGTTATAAAATGAAGTAGTATTGACACTAAAATGTATACAAAGTGGTCAACAAAAAGTACATTTTGGAAGGTTTTGCTTTTTTTAAAATTTTTTTTATTTTTAAAGTGTTATTTTCATGCACTCTCTAGAGATGGTGAAATCAAACCCAGAAAAGTAGAGAAAAAATGAAAGGAGAAAGAAAAGCAAAAATAAACAGAAGAAAATAAATATTTATACTATTGTGAATTATGCTCAATAACTCTGTCCACTTAACATTTGTCTGCAGATTTCTGAAAGTTACACCACTCTAGCCATTATTTTTCAGTATGAGAGCATGTACTCATAGAGTATGTGCTACAAACTGAATATGTACAACAGGTTTATAATCCTACATTTCCTTTTTTGGAGACCACTGAGGACAGCATCACAGGTTCCATAATGATAAAACAAACAAACAAAAATACTACAAGTGCATTATATAAGGGAAGAATATACTAGTCATAAAATATAATCCTCTGTATCAGTGAGGATTCAGTCAAGAGAAGAGACACCACTGCAAATATTTTTAAATAAGAAAAATTTTCATTGGAATTTTCATAGACTTTACACAATTGTGGGGAAACGTTAGATGAGAAAGAACCCCAAAGAGGAGAATCAGAGAAAAGGTCTCACCGGGCCTCCTGAATGCATTGTGCAGGTGAATACACTGAAGATTGCATGGAGTTCTGGAAGCCCACCATGTCCAGCCACTGGATTGGGCCTGGAAAGCGAGCTAAGTAAGGCCGTAGTCTCTTCTCACCACTGTGTTTATAAATTTACAACAAAGAATCTGATGCTGATCCAAGGGTTATTGCTGGTTAGCAGGAACCACAGCTGGAAAGAAGAGCTCAGTGTACAGTGGAATGAGCAAGAATGAACGAGATCTGCCAGCACATCCACCTTCTAGTTCTCTATGCCATAATGACCTTCAGAGAATAATAGCTGCTGCCTAATTTACCTTTTGCTCAGTTATTTTTCTTTAGTCACACAGGCAAGGGGATTCTCTGAAATATAGTGTCATCATTTTGGATTATTTTATCTATTTTTTTTTTTTGATGATGACCTTTTCTGCCATCATGCAGCCCCACTAAAAGAGAAATAACATGTATTATAAAATTGTAATATGACAAAATTTGTATTATTTTTGCCAGTGATTTTATGGCTGCAAGGTATTATTTATTTCAATATTTTAAGAAGCTCAAGTATCAACCAAGTGTGTTAGATTTTGATCATATCAATTTTAGATGTTTGAAATTTTTTTTAAAACTTACTGTTGTTTATTCCTGTTTACACTAAAAGTATTTGATAATTTATAGGCAATTTCATGTCTTTCTTATTCTCTCCAGAACTGTTGAAATAAGAAACACAACTATTCATTTCACTGTGGGTGAGAAAAGTTCAAAAATCAATGTGAATGATCCCTAGAGAGGTATTTAGAGTTATAGATAAATATACCTTTAGCTACGCTCTGTTTTGTGAAGATGTTACAAAGAGAAGAAAAAATACACACACATACTTATAAATACATTTCAAATGAAGTGACAACTGAAAAAAAATATGAGTCAAAAGGAAGGAATTTAGAAAAATGACAAAAACTATTTGGCAAGACTATGCTATTACATTACCAATAATTTTGAGTAGCTTTCTGTTATGCCTTGTTTTCTGTTTTTATTTTAGCATGTGATAAACATAAAGCATATTTTTTTGCTGTAAAAGTGCAGATGTTTCAAATAAGAAAATAGTACTTTAAATTATTTAAAAGCAGTTGCAGATTAAGTTGAAATTTTTTAACAGTTAATGTATTAGTATATTATAAAGACTATCATTTTCCCAAATATTCTCTATTTTCAGGTTAAGCATGTGCAGCAATTTCTTTTTTTTTTTTTTTTTTTTTGTCTTTTTCGTGACCAGCACTCAGCCAGTGAGCGCACTGGCCATTCCTATATGGGATCCGAACCCGCGGCGGGAGCGTCGCCGCGCTCCCAGCGCAGCACTCTACCAAGTGCGCCACAGGCTCGGCCCAGCAATTCTTCTAATAATCATAAATGGTTCTTCATTTCAGTTTGCAGCAGCAAATTTCAATGATTTTGCTAATTTAAGGTCTATAACCTCAGTTGGAGCATTGCAAATTTCTTTAATAAGCCCTTGTTTTTCTCACGCTACACTTTTTATTAATCCACTGCAGATAACACCAATAATCTCAAAAATCCTTTCTGTTTGAGGTAATTAGCTCATTAAAAAAAAATAATGGTTTCATAATACAAATTAGGTAAGTACCAGTATAATAATTATAGTTATGGTAATGCTAAACATTCTAAAATACAAACACAAAGTTATGTTAGTTCAGACAAAATCAAATTTTATTATTTGCTCAGATTAAGTTCAAAATGCTGCCTGGTCAGCAGGCAGCATTCCTCCAGTTGATGATTCATAAAGCCAGGTCCTTTTAGTCTGTGACTCAGTCATCCAAAGATGGCTCATCTGTACCTAGATGAAATTAAAAAGAGCATAGAGATTCAGATGTGAAATGTTTCAATAAGACTTACATCACATTGGATGGAGCATAGTTTCTCAGCCTTGCATAATTCCCAAGAGCCTAGAAAATTCAGTTTCTGTGACTAGAAAGAAGAGGAATGGGTTAGAGCGACTGCTAGTCAGTCTCTTCCAAGCAAGGTAAATTATTGGAAAATATTGTTTAAAGTAATTAGTTTGGGGAAGTATTGTTTCCCAGAAAATAAAATTAATTGTTTGGGAATAAAGAGTATTTGCTAGGAAACATTTGTCTTATCCACTCTTGCAAGTGCTTCCTGGTTAACTCATTTTGTTTCTGAGAGCTTCAAGATCTGAAATTGTTGACTGTCACATGTTCCTTTGCACCACAACAGAAAAGACTGGGAAAGATATCTGAAGCCTACACGTGAGAAAAATGAGAAGACCACTGGACCCTCAGAAGCCATAATAAATGTCTTAAGATTTGGTGGTGTTTGTATGTTTGGGGTAGATGATGACAACTGTGAAAATCAGCCCATCTAATTGTCAGGTTAATAAGGCCATTGCTATTTTGTGGGATGTGGCATCGTCTATGTGGATGAGCAATACTTATAGGCTAAAGTTGGAGAAACAGAGGTCTAAACAATTCTAAAAGCATCTTCTGAGAATAAGTTGTTACATGATGACTGGGAAATCCTGCCTGCTCATTTTGGTAGTCATGATCGCTAAAAGAGGCTAAAAGACTAATTTAGTCATGCTTCGTATACAGAATCCTGGACTGACTCCATCAAATGTGATGTGGAGAATTAATCCACTTATCTTGCTAGCATGAGGTAAATGAACATAAAACTTTCTTTTCCTGTTTACAGCCACCAAAGAATGGAATAATGTATTTGGGAAGCGCAACTACCCAAAGGACTTGAATCAATATTCTTTGTTAATTTTTAGTAACAAGAATATTTAAGGCTATGCATTTATCTCCATAAAGTAACTAAATTATCTTTGCTCTAATATTTTCCTATTGCAATTATTTCCAGAATACTGTTTTATTACAAACTTGACTTTCTCTTTGAGTTTAATGTTATTTAATAAGGGGATTATTTGAATATTTCATTAATCAATTTTATTACAAATTTGACTTTTTATTTGAACATTGTGTTATTTAATAAAATGTTATTTTAATTTCCATTGCTCAATTATATGTTTATTATACTGTAACATAATTTAGCAAGTTTATTTTGAGGAATTAATTAATCATTTTATAATCACCTAATTTAGGTCAGTGCTTTCACATGTTCTAAATTGGCTTAAAGTGTATTATCTGATGTTGTGATTTACTATTTGAGATACTTCCCATAATTAATATACTTACAAATTACTTATTTTCTGTATTCTTAATTATTTTATACCTAATTTGTTTGACAAATACCAAATTTCTGACAGCCTTTTCTGTTTTGAAATTCATCAACATGCAAATGTTATTGGCTAATGCAAACTTACAACAAATTGTGCTCTCTATAAAAACTATGTCTCTATCTTTACTATTTAACTTTTTCCACAGAACAAGTTTTTGTCTATTATTTATATTTTAAAAATTGATTATCTCGTAATGAATTCTTTTAGGGAGTTTTGCCCTTCCCCCCTTTATTCTCATTAACCTTTTTGCTTAAATATCTTCTATGCAAGAGTTCTGACATAAACTTACTCTCATACATTTTAATGCATGACTAGATAATATATACACCTCTTAGTACCTTCCAGTTAATTTTCACTCTAATTGAATTTTATTTAACTGTCTTACAGAGGGAGACTATGTTTCCATCTTCTCCTTTACTTACTATGTTGAATAGGTAAATATTATTTATTACAACTTAATAGGAGAAAACTCTTTTCTTGCTAAAAATTAATAAAAGAAACACTAAGTCCTTCATATATCACTCTTTCTAAATTCAGCTTCCTTTCTTTCTTTTTTTTTTTTTTAATTAAAATAACACACCTGTGGTGTATTTCTATCTTTCACTGGCATGTTTGGTGTTTAGGTGAGACTCCATGCAGAATTCACATGGTAAAATAAGGGCCTAGTATCTCCTCTCCTTAACTTCTCAGAAGTCTTTATTAACATTGGCTTTATTTTTGAGCAGGATTGATAAAAATATTTCAGGCTTCATGGAAATCCTGCAGGGATCATTGTGGCTGCTGGATCTGTGCAATTACCTTAATTCAGTGTTTTACCCTTAGAGTTGGGGATAGAATCAACAGAAACATATTGCTGTAAATTGTGGGACAAGGTGGCCTCCCAAAAGAAATTCATATTATTGTTTTTAAAGTTTGTGTTTCTGTTGCATTCCTCTATAGCTAAAATTATTTATTTTTTAGCTTATTTTAAACTAACAAATACAATCTTTGTACATGAGAGATCTTCAAAAAGTTCATGGAAGGATTCATATTATCTTTTAATTTCATTTTTCCACAAACTTTTTGAAGTACCTGGATATATAAACAAACAATGAAAATACACTATGCAAAAAATTTGCATACATTTTTTCTACTTTATGAAGTTCTGCATTGAGGAAAACCTTGAATTAAAACTTTAAAATTACCTATTAGGTGCACAAAATAAAAATCTCCCTTAGGAGATTAATAAATTCATCTCTATTGCCCCCAAAAATAAAATGCTAAGGTACTGTAATTCATATTAAAAAATATAAGACATCAAAAATGGATAGTTTTATAGTCACTGGTTGTTCATTTTACCAAGAATTTTCCTTTTGCTTACATTTTTGTTTAGAGATATAACCTGACAACTCTTTCCAATTCACACTCCAATTCTCCTGACTCTATGAACCACTAACAGTTGTCCACTCTATCCATTTTGTCCACCTAGCTTTACTGTATTCAGCTATTACAGTTAAAATATAAGACATTCAGGAAATTCCCAAAGTAGTATTGAAAATTGTTCTTTCATAATTTAGTGCTGACAGGAAGCTGAAATGAAATTTTGATGTATGGGTGGGTTTGTGTGTGAGTTTCTACAGTGACTGACTCACTTGCGCTACTGGGTTTAAATTAATCAAAGGTATCTAGACAAGCACACAACAGAATATACATACCTTCAAATACATATTCATGTATGCACATGTGCGTATGTGTGTATCAGAAAAAAACTACATGGTGAGTTTTCCAGTTACATCATATGATTGTATTATAAGCCTGTTGAAAATGGGTAAATCAAATTAAATACTTTGTTCATCCTATTAATCAGTGGTTCTCAAACTGGACTTCTGAAAACTTTGAGCATAAAGAGACTTTTCTACTTGCTCATTTATTGAATTATCAATAGAATGTCACAGCTTTTTAAACATCTTTCCTAAAGACAATCTTGTGAATTACATACAAGATAAAATTTCCCTAACTTATATTTTTTAATCTTTCATGAAGAGACAAAGAAGATTAAAAAAAATAATTTCACAGAGATTATTTGAATCCCAGCCTTGAAAACTTATGAATCAACTTACTGTGGTTCTGTGGAGGGGAAAGAAAGTGAATTCTTGCTTTGAGGATTAAGCATAAATGAATTGTTTAAAACATTGAGAATCTGCCATCAGCCAATATCATGCCCAGTGCATTTCTCTTATTAACTGTATCTGTGTAGACAGGGGAATTTCACCAATGGATTCAGAGAAAGAATAAAGCCAACTGTGGACAAAGGCCACTCACCTCCACATATGGCTTAATTTTCCTCTCCAGGGTGACCTTATATAGTAAGGGTTTAATTCTTACAGTCAAAATGAATTTTTCTACAATAGACTGGCTGAAATAATAAGTTGTCAAAACACAATTCACAATGAAAAGTAAAACATCTTCTAAACTGGTAATATGTTTCATATCTATCGGTTATTATTTCTTCCAGTATTTTAATAAACTATTTAAAGCCCTTTCTTTAGTATCCAGATAAAAATGCATTTCCCTTGCTTCTTAGTATTGCCACATTATTACTTCTACATCTCCATGACTATATTGTTCTGTCTTGTCTTTTTGTCTTAATCAGTTTCTTGGTCTAGAATTCACATTGATTTTTAAAAAATTATTATTATTTACATCTACACACTCTGGGAGGATTTGTTTTGCTTATGACGTTTTCTCCTCTACCTTTTCTTTTTCATACCCAGTTCTCATTTTTTTTTTAAATTTGAATTTATTTATTCTTAACTGACAAATATTGATTGTACATATTTATGAGATACGGAGTTATATTTCAATATGTATATACAATGTGTGATGGTAATTAGCATATTCATCATCCCCCAAATTTTTCATTTATTTGTAACAAGAACATTTAAGCTCCTCTCTTCTAGCCATTTGTGGATATACAAAAATTATTGTTAGTTATAGATGCCTAGCACTACTCTACACATTTTTGCTCACAGCATCCAATGTTTTTTCATTTCTCTTCGTAATACCAATTCCTTGTGTTCTTTTATACACAGGATTAATTCATCCTTGAGGGGATCTGCTAGTTCTGGCAGTTGATTTGTATTCAATTTAATTGCACCATGGTTGTTCTCTGCCCCTGTTAACAGAGAACAAGTATGGTGTTAAGATCCTCCACAGTTTCTTTTTGTTGCTCTATATTTTTCCTAACCAGTTTCATTTTGCTTTTGTGTTATTATGTTTTACTTTTTTTGTGTAAAGATTTGAACAACATTACTGAACTTGACCTAATTGACATTTATTACATATTCCAAAACAAAAATAGCAGAAGGCACTTTCTTTTAAAGTGC
Source organism: Cynocephalus volans (assembly GCF_027409185.1). Classification (NCBI taxonomy): domain Eukaryota; kingdom Metazoa; phylum Chordata; class Mammalia; order Dermoptera; family Cynocephalidae; genus Cynocephalus; species Cynocephalus volans. The sequence goes on along the minus strand of NC_084468.1, from coordinate 102,029,260 downwards.
ACATGGAAAATTGATCAGTATTGACCATGTATTGGGCCATAACCATAATATGTCTTAATAAATTTATAAACAGAAAAGTCAGTAAAAAAATAGAAGAGCTAAATAACATCACCAGCCAAATTTATATAATTCACTTTTTTGAACTAGTCCAACCCACAATAATGGAATGAACATTCTTTTCAAGTTTACATAGTAGATAAACCATATGGTGGGACATGATAGAAATGTTCACATATTTAAATGATTTGAAATCACATGAATTAAAATAGATGAAAATTCAATAAAAGAAAGATACTTGAAAATCAACAAGTTTCTGGAAGTTAAAAAGCACACATCTGAATAACTCCAGGATAAGAAAAGACTTCACAAGTTAAATTAGAAAACAATTTGAAATAAATAAAATGGATACAAAGTATAAATTTTATCAAAATTTTTGGGATGGTGCAAAAGCAGTGCTTAGACCAAATTTTACAGAATTATATGTTTACATTAGAAAAGAAGAAAAATCATAATTATTTAAACTTACACATTAAAATCTGGAAAAATACAAGCTAGCTCGATAACAGACACAAAAGTTATCATTGCTTTGTCACTACCTTTTCCTATAGACATTAATAGGATAGTAGGAAAATATTAAAAATATCTTCATTCACTCAGCATCAGGGAAATGTAAATCAAAACCACATTAAGATACCATCTCACCCTAGTCAGATTAGCTATCATCAAAAAGAGGAAGAACAGAATATGCTGGCCAGGATGTGGAGAAAAAGGAACCATCCTACACTGTTGGTGGGACTGTAAATTAGTGCAGCCATTATGGAAAATGGTATGGATATTCCTCAGATAGAACTGCTGTATGATCCAGTAATTCCACTGCTGGGTATGTACCTAAAGGAATGAAAAACATCTCGTCAAAGAGATACCTGCACCCCCATGTTTATCGTAGCTCTATTTACAGTAGTCAAGAATTGGAACCAACCTAAATGTCCATCATCAGATGACTAGATAAGGAAAACATAGTATATATATACACAATAGAATACTACTCTGAAAACATAAAAAAACATAAATCATATGTTTTTTATCATAAAAAAATAAAATACTGACATTCACAGCAACAAGGATGAACTTAGAGAAAATCATATTAAGTGAAATAAGCCATGCACAGAAAGAGAAATACCATATTTTCTCACTCATAAGTGGGAACTAAAAATAATAAACATATACAAATAGAAGAAAGAAAGATACAACATTCACAATAATACATTGAACTTTCAAAAGCACAAATGAGTTTACTAGAAGTGGGAAGGGAGTAGAGAAGGAAGAATGGGTAAAGGGCCACGAATAGCAATGATAGTGCATATTATTGAACATAAGAATTATTCTGATGTGAACATCACATATTGCACACAAGTATTGATGTTCAACTCTGTATCCCACAGATATGTACAATCTACTTTGTTTCACAAAAAATAAATAAATAAATAAATAAAAGAATATCTTCACGCCAATAAGCTCAACAATTTAGACAAAATCAACAAATTCCTCAGAAAACACAAATTACAATCAATGATTCTAGATGAAAGAGAAAAGCTGGCTAATTATAAATCTATTAAAGATATTCAATTCATAACAAGAAATTTAGAAATTTTCTCACAAAGAAAAATCCAAGTCCTAATGGCTTCAGTAGTGAATTCCATCAAACATTTAAAGAAGAAATTGCACCAATCCTGCATTTTTTTTAAAAATATATAATAGAGGAAAAGAAACCCTTTCCTACACCTTTTTTTTTTTTTCTCTTTTCAGGTGAGGGCAGTGAAAGCTGGGGTGGGGTGCGGGGGAAGAGGTTTTACTATAAGGAAAAAATGCCGTACTCCAATATTCCTCATTAGCATTATATGAGCTAATAAAATCCAGCAATATAGTAAAGGATAATACCCCAAGTGGGTTCATCACAGCATTGCCAGATTAGTTTAACATTCCAATGTCATGTTGTCTAAACATATGATGATGTAGATTGACGCACAAAAAGTGTTTAAAAAATTGAACATCGGGGCCGGCCCCTGGCTCACTCGGGAGAGTGTGGTGCTGATAACACCAAGGCCACGGGTTCGGATCCCATATAGGGATGGCCGATTGCTCACTGGGTGAGCGTGGTGCTGACAACACCAAGTTAAGGGTTAAGATCCCCTTACCGGTCATCTTAAAAAAAAAAAAAAAAAAAATTGAACATCCATGCATGATAATAAATCTAAGCAAACTAAATGTAGATGGGAACTCCCTCAACCTCACAAAAGGTGCTTATGAAAAGACTGTCTCTCATATTACATGTAGAAATACAAAATATTTCTCACTTGTATTTACATACAAATGGGAAAGGAGTAACTGTTTTATTCACTGATAACGTGTTTGTTTTTATAGAAAATCCTAGGGGCTATACAAAGCAACTATCAGATATAATAAGGCTGTTAACCTGTATTGGGATGAGACACAAGGTCAATGTTTTCATTCTTTTATTTACTAGCAACAAATATACGAAAAAACAAATAAATATACTATTTACAATAATATCAAAAATCTGAAATAATTATGGTTAAATATAACATATAAATACAAGACATGCACACTGAAGACTTCTAATTGCTAAAAGAAATTAAATAATTAATATAAAAATTAATACTAAATCATAGATTTGATGACAGCTTGGTTAAGATGTCAGTCCTCCTGAAATTCATTTATAGATTCATTGTAAATCCTTTCAAATTTTGTGTTTCAAGCTATAGTAATCAAGATATTATGACTTTACTATGAAGATAGGCATAAAGATAAATGAAATAGAATAGATTTCAAAATAGGCTGTCTGTCTGTCTTTGTAAACAAAGTTTTATTGTAACACAGCCACAGCTACTTGTTCAAGTGTGCCTATGGCTGCTTTCATGCTAAAAACAGCAAAGTTGAGTATTTACAACAGAAAACCATATGTTCCACAAGGCTGAGTACACACACACACACACACACACACACACACACACACACACACACACACACACACACACACAAACGTATACGCTATCTGGGCTTTTATAGAAAAAGTTAGCTGACTTCTAGTATTGGAAGAGACCCTGAAATGATTGACTATTATCCTCAAAATATTCAATTGGAAAAAGAGTTATTTGAAGAATGGATTCTGGAATAACTGTTTATCCTTATTTTAAAAAGAAGAAAGAAAGAAAAAGCGCCTCTGCTATTACCTACTCATACACAAAACTTAACACCTATATTAAACTCTAGAACTATAAAACTTTTAGAAAATTCATAGAAAAAAAATACCTGTGACCTTTAGATATTAAAGATTTGTTAGATGTAAAAAAAATTGATGAAGTTTATCAAAATTAGAGTCTTCTATTCTCTAAAAGACACTAATATAAAAAAGAAATATGTAGCCAGATGAGGAAAATTATTCATAATACTTATCTGAGAAAGGATAGACACAAAATTACAGCTAGATTGGAAAAATAAGTTCTAGTGTTCTACAGTAATGCTAGGCATCTATAGTTAGCAATAATTTATCATATGTTCTCAAATGGCTAGAGGAAAGGAGCTCAAATGCTCCCACCACAAAGAAATGATACATTTTGTGACGATGAATATGAGAAATACCCTAATTTGATCATCACATATTCTATGCATGTTTTGAAATATAACTGCACCCCATAAATATCAATACATGTCAGTTAAAAATAAATAAATTAATTAAAATGAAATTTAATTTTAAAAAGATGAAAACAACCCAATAAAGACATTCAAATGATTGATAAGCACAAGAAAACATCATCAGCACCATTATATCTGAAAATTGAAAGTAGAACCACAGTCAGTTACCACTATACCTCCACTAGAATGACTAAAATTTTAAAAATCACAAAATGTTGATGAGATGTGGAGTAATGGGTTCTTTCATGTACCGCTAAGGAGAATATTAAATGGTACAACAACTCTAGAATATGTCTGAAATTCTCTTATATAATTAAAAATATGTTTATCATTTTGAGAAACCACACTCTGAGCCATTTACTAAAGCAAAATAAAAAACACATGACCACACAAAGGTACTTTTACATAAACACTTATAGCATATATTTTTATATCAATTCTAAACTGAAACAAATTTTGGTATATTCTTTCAATGGGATGCTGCTCAGAAACAAAAAAGAACAAACCTATGAAACACGCAATGATATAAATTTAATTATTTGTAACCCTGTAATTTATGCTATTCCGTGTATATGTAATTCCAGGTAATGTAAATCTAATCTACAATGATAGAACCAAATCAATGATTGCCTGGGGTGAGGAGCATGGTAAGATCAAGTACAAAGTGGTAGAAAGGAACATTTATTGTTGCTGGGTATGTTCTATATCTTGACTGGGTTGGTAATTACTGACTATATACTTATACTTAATGTCACTCATTGTAGACTCATGTAGTTTGCATTGTAGGTATAAAACATAAAGTTGATTTAAAAAATAAATGCAAAATCTGGACTGTTACCATAATTCTGGAGTCAACTAAATGGCCTTTGATAAATTACTTAATTTCTATGGAATAATCATAAGTTATAAAAGGAGAAATTAGGTTAGTCATTGATAAGGCTATTCTGGCACCAATTTAAATATTGTCTTGGATAGTAAAAATAATTTTAAATTAATACATAATGCAATATGCAAAGTCGATTTTGTTATAAAGATCTTGTCCTATTAAAAAAATCAGTATCAGAAAAAGAAAGATGATTTGTCTGAGCTATATGCTTAGAAATAAAAATAATAATAATAATCTTAAAAATTAAGGTAGCATATGCACAGATATAAATTTCCAAGTCTTTGGGTTAAAGATTGAGGCTCCAAGTTGGAAATCTGTATGTGATGGACACTGTGAATTTGTATTGGCTAGAAGAAGAAAAAGAAAAAGACAGGCTTTGCTGAATCAAGAGCCTGCTTATTTGATGGATACAGTAATTAAACCAGCCTCATGAAAATTACAGTAGACACGTAATCTGGAATGTTATTTTTACGTAAGAACAATGTTTTTGTCATTATAGAGTCTAAACATAAACATAATTACACTTATGCAGTAGTAATTAATGTTTTGTCACATTACTATATATTCACATTTCATATTTCTCTGATCAATTTTCATAACAGTAAGCTATTTTCCAGTCAAAATGTTTACTTCAAAAATCAAGAGGAAAATTTTTGATATAACTTCACTAGTAATACATTTACTTTTATAGTTAATGCATAATTTTTACCTTTCTATTCTCCCTTCAATTACATAAATATCAGAAATAAAGTAATTTAATGAATCTTCAGTTTCACTCTTTCAGTGCTGTGATTATTAATACACCAGACTGGCAAGGACATATTTGCTAAGTTACTGTCATCTACATTGCAGACTATCTCCGATGCACACTGCTTTTCTGAAGAAAATGGTTGCCCCATGTTCAATAAACTTCCTTCCGATGATCTTACACCTCCTTTGCTTAAAACTTTTATTTCTTCTTTCATTTGTCACTGTTAATCAAAATTTTTACATCACGGAAAAAAATTGTGTGCTACCTCTCTGTTTTTTTCTGTTTTATTTTTTGACATGGGTTATGAGGTCTCTCACTTAGACAATAAGAAAAAAAAAAGGTGTTAATTTTTTTTATACATGGAGGTCATTTTTTATACTACATTCAGCAATGTCTGTTAAAAGTCTGTTCAATGTCTGTTGGGTAGAAATAATAAATTCTTTATATAAAAATAATTGAACCATTACAGAAAGAACACAAAAATAAATACATTATCAGTAAATCCTTTTTCATTTTCAGAGTTTGCAATTATTTTGGAGATATGTTAGATTGGTGTATGTGTTTAATTTCACCCAAATTAGAAGCACAAGAAGTTTAAAATCCATAAAATACTTTGAAAATTAAAACCTTGCAAATTAGTTATGGTTTACAGTAGAACCTCATGCTGTAAAAAATGAAACTATTTTTAATCACTTGATTTGTATTAATGATGTAGAGCTACCTTAATTCCTGTTTTGCTGTGTATCTCTTCAGCACATCATTGGAAACACTGAGTACTTTGCTCCTTCATCACTTTGGCAGTTTCATCAGCTGCCTGTAACACATATTTCCAGTCAGGCAATCACTAGGGATCAATGTGCAAAATAACAAGCACATCGTGCAACAATAAACCTGTTCTCTAGAGTACCACTGATGCATTTTTTTTTTCTGTAACAAGGTAATTATGAACACCACTATTATGACTGGATAAGCCAGACAAAAACTGTTTCAAGTCTTGCACTGAACAGTTTATACAACTTCTATGTTGCCAGATTCTGTTCTCTGCCAATATTTTGTCTTTTGGCCAAAGGCCTGTATCAAACCAAACTAGTACATTTAAATTATAAGCATCTTCAAGTCACTTTATTTGGCAGTTTACTCATTTGCTTAAGGATGTCTAGGTGTCTGAATTTTCCTTCTGGCAGAGGCAGCTTAGTATTGAGAAAAGGTCTGTGTCCCCTTCCATGGAGTAAAGTTTTACCTCAAAGTATTGAACCAACCAAGGACTATGTTTATTGCTCCTTATTTTTAAGTAGGTTGACTTGTTCTCACTGTGAAAGTTAAGTATCAGAAACGTCAATCTATTTTAAGATGTTTAAGTATGGATATAATTTCTTTATTCCTTTATTTGGCTGCTGGATGTTGGTAAAATCTTTGGGAACCACATGTTGAAAATATCAGAAATTCTGAAATTCTCCATTCCCAAATAACTATGCGAATGATATCCTATGTCTGCCTCTTCTGCCACTGACAGAGGCGCCTACTTTTGATTTCAGTTAAGAGAGAAATAAATTTTGTTGCACTGTCATAAGAAAGTTGGAGATTATCAACATCTTTATTTTAACTTAACTAATCCAATAATACAAATATGTATCACTAGTATATAACCATTATTGTTATTATTCAGTAGACACCTTGGAGTTTCTTAGTCATACTATTGGTGATCTAAGTACCCAAACATTGTTAATTCTTGTCTATATTAAGTAATCTAAGTAGAGAACATCCTGCTGATCCAGATTCCATTAATACAAAGATTTAATCCTTTGGAAAGTTTTGGCTCATATTTAATTTTTGAAAAATCAAAAAACTAAATTTTTAAGAGAAGGTGTTTGTTAGGCAAAGAAACATTGTAAAATAGCATAAGTATATATTAACAAACTATTTTAATAAACAACAGAAAAACAAACTATTTGGGGAAATTTAGCAGTATATAGACAGGCCAAATCTCCAAATTAGCTGTTTTCAAATTTTAGCTCTTCTGTTATTATATCAGCTATATGACAAAAGCTAAGTCACTTATTTCCATCTTTGGTTGTTTGAGAAATAAATATATTAGTTGCACCTTCCTATGAAATACACTTGTGAAAATCTATAGGGGTAATTTATTTAAAGTGTGTGGCAAAGTGCCTGGTACACATTAGTAGTCCATAAATATTATTGTTATATATTATTAATGAAAATAAAAAGTTATGTACAGATAATGTAATTTAAAAATAACTTATGTATCTATTTAAAGTGGTTCACTTCTTGGTAATATTTTATTAGCAGTTAAACATATTTTAAGTATTTGGAAGTAGCCACAAAACTTTATCTATTTAAATTTGCCAAGTCATTTCTCCTAAAAGAGTTTTCTTAATTACCTTTCCTAACATTCAACATGCATGTGAATTTACATTCATCTGTATAATACATTCACAAACATACATACATATATAAAATTTGGAGTTTTAATTCCATTTAAAATAATTTATTTGGAAGAAACAACAAATGACTGAGATTATACACTAATGTTGATGATATACTTGCGTTTATAATGATTGTTATGTGCCAAGAGATAGAGCGGGAAATAGTAATTATCACTTTAGGTAATTGATTAATCTTGAAAAGGTGTATAAAGAAATGATATAAGAGGTAGAAATTCCTTTGGGAAATACGAGTATAGTCATGTGCAGTAAGTATCAGAGTGTTGTGGAAATGGACTGGCAAGAAGTTACCGACACTTGGAAGGTTGGAGAGCCAGGGATTTATTAGGCCGGTGGGTCCCGACAAGCCAATACTTGGAAATCTGGACCCCGAGCTCAGGTCTCATAAAGTTTTTATAAGCAACATATTTACAAGGCTAACATAGCAGTAAGTTTCATTTTCGGAATTCATGTGGTCTAGGCAGATAAGCAAGCTAAGCTTGGTTACAGAAGCGAAAAATCTAAGTAGTGATTAGAGGCCAGACTAGTGTAACAAACAAATATTGTTTCAAAGACAAAATATTATTTCAAGGACAAAACAGGCTTATGAGAAAATTATTTTGGCATTTTTTCCAACATTTCCCCCCTTTGATGCTCTCTCTAAACTTTTGAGTGAGCATCACCTTTAAAGTTTTTTTTCCCCCCTAGGGGCAATAGAAGTCATTCTTCTGAGTGCAATTAGGTGCTACTAAAGGGTTATAACAACCAGGTCTTTGATAGGTATGGCAGGTGCATGAGAGCACAGAAAGGGTTGTTTCTAGAAGGCACACTGCCACCACAAGATGCCTAAGAAACACCCTGTTGCCAGGAAATAAAGGAATGCTAATAAATTTTCTACTCTATTCCAATCTTTTGGGACAACTTTGGTCAGTCCTATGGTAAAGAGAAAAGCAAGCAATACACCAAAAATTCCAGACAAAGGATGACATATGCTTATCATTTCATAAAATAAATCAGTGTACTCTTTATGTCACACAATGACAAAAATCCTCAAGCTTCGGCCATGTGTGAATCAGCCATCTTTCCGAGTGGCTGATTCAGGGCTCTTTGAAATCCTCAGGCTTCAGTCGTGCCCAGACTGGTCAGCTTCCAGATTAGCATGATGTCTCTGGAACTGGACCTTGAGCAGGTTGGAGGGATGAGCCTTTATGGAACACGAGGTGGCATCTTCAAGGGAAGCCACCTGCTTCACCAGCATATGATGAATCCAAGGGATTAAACTTGTAACTTTAACTGCAGTAGGAGTAGTTAGTACCACTGTGTCTGGCCCCATCTAAGTTGGCTTTAAAGGAGCCTCTTTTTAGTCTTTTACCCATACTGTGTCACCAGGTTGGAATTGATGTGTCCAACTTCCTGAAGGAATGGGTTATTTATTTACAAATAACAGGACAGTTATAAAACTGCCCTGATTATTTATTTGAAAGTCCTGGGAAGGGTCTGTAAATAATGTGACATCTCTACCTTCCACAGCTGGTGAGGGTCCCCCTGAAGTCTACTTACAAGTGGGAGTGGTCTTCCATGCATAATCTCAAAAGGGGAATATCCTGATGGTCCCATCATACACTGGACCCATAGCAAAGCTCAGGGAAGCATACCTACCCAGGGTAGCCCCATCTGTTGGTAAAGCTTAGCTAAAGTAGTCTTCAGGGTCTGGTTCACATGTTCCACTTTCCCTGAGCTCTGTGGTCAGTGTCCCGTATGGAGCTTCCATCTTATCCCCAGCATTTTGGCCAGTCCTTGAATGACCTTTGCAAAAAATGCTGACCTGCTGTCATGACCCTATAATCAGAAGGAGCCCATATCTTGGGACCACTTCCCTTAAAAGGGACTTTGTGACCCCTTGGGCTTGTTTAGACCATGTGGGCAAAGCCTCAGTCCATCCAGTGAAAGTACATATCATCACCAGCAAGTACTTATAGCCTCTACAGGACTTTACTACTGGCAATCAATTTAAAGAGGAAGAACAGGAGAAAAAAGGAGAGTAAAAGAGAATAAAGCATTGCTTCATCAGAATTTAGGCTGTGGACTCCAGGAGAGACCTACCAGCAATAGAAACATGGGAGCAAAATAGTCCCAGTGGCTACTTGCCTCTTGCAGCTATTGTCTTTTCTGGAGTCCAAAGTTTTCCAGTTTCGCCAGTGATTAAATTAGGCTCTTGGATTCCAAAATCATAGAAATGAACAATGTATCCAGCAGTAAAGCAAGCAACATTTTATTAAAAGAGGAGATAGACTAAACCAAAAAGTGGATGGGTTCCCCTCCAAGTGGCTTAGTGGGGCTTCACCCTGGGTATGTATGAAACTCATGCGTGGGGAGGGGAACTCTATGGCAGAATAGGCAGTGGATCTCCCAGAGCAAACAATATGAAAGGACATGTTGTTCCTCAGGAGTCAAGTAAATGTTGCCTAGGTCTGAGAAGAAGCGTTTGCCTCTCTTTCAAGGATGCTAGAGGGCACTCAAACATTAACAAGGGCTTCCTTCCACTCTCAGATCCCTCCCTACATTGGAGATGCAAGACAGACAAGGGGGAGGGAGCCTTCTCTCTCCCAGAGGAGAGGGAAGACCACACAGGCATCTACCTGGCTGTGTCCCTTGAGACTTTAGGTCTGTCTTGGCTAAGGTATACCCATATAAACCCTGGGCCTGGTCCAGTCCACCAGGGACTGGAATCACTGTTATGACGTATGGTGTGACTATGGAACTGCAGGTTGGGACCCACTCAGAAACCGCGTTTATCAGTTGGTTTCATACACAAACACACACCCTCACACAGAAGTTAAACATTTCCCTCCCCCAAACCCTGAACTGAACAGAAGGGCCCCACCACAAGGCCTTACCCAGATAGACCTTACTAGAAGGCCCAGCACATACGGGCCCTGACACAGGGTTCCAACCAGATGGACCTTGTTACAAGATCCAGCACAAATGCTCAGGGACCAATCGGGCTCTCAAAGGGGCCCTTTTGGGAGGTGACCAAACTCCCCTTCTGCCTGAAAGCAGGCCTGAATGAACTGATGGGGGAGGGTGCCTACCTGCCCTGCAGAAGGAGGCGGGGGTGGGGGGGTGGCAGTCTGGCTGGTCCTTCACCCTGCTGAGTCTGGTTGGATGGGCATTCTTAAGGGTTGGCAAGGTCCTGATGGAACCGAAGCCCTGAGAAAATAGCCAGGCAGGGCCTCCTTCAGTCTGCCCGTAGCATCGCCGATCCAACTGAGCCTCAGGTCCAAACTGGTGGCTCAAGGGGCCAGTCCAAATCGCTTACTGGCCAATGCACCAGAAAATGTTGTGGAAACAGAGTAGCAAGAAGTGACTGACACTCAGAAGTTTGGAGAGTGAGGTTTTTATTATACCGGCAGGCCCAGACAAGCTAATGCTTGGAAATCCGGACCCTGAGCTCAGGTCTCACAAAGTTTTTATAGATGACACATTTACAAGGCTAGCATAGCAGTAAATTTCATTTTTCAGAATTCATGTGGTCTAGGCAGATAAGCAAGCTAAATTGGTTACAGAAGTCAAAAATGTAAGTAGTAATTAGAGGCTAGACTAGTGCAACAAGCAAATATTATTTCAAAGACAAAATATTGCTTCAAGGACAAAATAGGCTTATGAGAAAATTATTTTGACATTTTTCGCAAGGAGAGTAAATGAATTTTGATATAGACATATCTACTTAAGTATAGATTTGTTATAGTTAATATATTTTTTAAAATAACAGAAATGACCTAAGCATCAAACTTATTACCATCAATAAATAAAAAATATTTGCATTGTAAATATATTTTCAATGTATTCATGAACAATCCATGTTGTTTCCATCTTAATTTTTACATCATATTATATAATTAAGGGGAATACAATAATTTATGATTTACACGTAAATTCTCCCAAACCTTCTAGTCATAATGAAAATATTCTCAGTGTTTCAAGAATGAATAGAAAATGGAAGACAGAAAGAGCATTTTGTTATCCCAATCGTGTATAATATAATGAACTATTTTTAACATTTATCAATCTATTTTCTACTTGTAGGCATCTTTCTGGAATATTTCTACAACTATTTGTTGAAAAGACTTCTCTTAAAATTCACCTTAACAATTTTGTTGAAATACATTGATCACTTATGTGTGGGTCTATTTTTTTCCCTCATCCCTTGAATTAATCTGTACTGATTATCTTATGAGTATATTGCTTGATATTCTATCTGTATTGGATTTTGTTTATATACCTATTATCATCTTCAAAGTTTACCTTAGTAATAAAAACTAGTATTCTTGACTTACCAATAAAAACATTTTAGCTCCATTTCTACTCGTCTGACTTGTGTACTATTATTGCTGGGTGCTTAAAATCTATCTATCTATCTATCTATCTATCTATCTATCTATCTATCTATCTATCTATCTATCTATAGTATATCCCTAAGATACCATTGTCTTATATGTATTTATCTATATTTACCCATGTATTTAACCTTTCCATTCTCTTTATTTCTTCATCAAAGAACGAGCTTCCTTCCGAGTTCACTTTCCACTTTTCTGAAGAATAGTTTGATATTTTGTACTTCTGGTGCAGTTCTACTGGTAAAAAAATTCTTTTATTATTTGTTTAATTCTGAAAAGATACTATCAAAGGCCATAAAATTATACATCAGCAGCTCTTTGAAGACAACATTTCTGTTCTGTATTATTTTTATTGAGAAATAATCTCTTTACCTGTGGTCCCTTTTAAGGTAATCTTTTTCCTCTTGTCTGCTTTGAGTTTTTTCTCTTTTTTTTGGTGTTCAGAGTTTTACTATCATGTACCTTGGTGTGATTTTTTTTTAATTTGAATGTCAATTGATAAGGAAAAATTTAATGCAAACTTTAACATACATCATTTAAAAAAAAAAAACCTGTTAAAAATGAATTAGAAAAATCTAAGCAGAAACATGGTGAAGGACTTGAGCAGATAAATTACACCCCATAGAAACACTCATGTCTAATAAGTACACTGTAAGATGTTGTTGGAAAGAGGAAAAGGGAGCAGGGCTAAGGCCTTCAGCTCCTCATCTCAGATTCCTGAGGGATTTTGGTTCCAGCTCCATGGTCAGTTTGGTTGCCTCA